>NC_133362.1:27746712-28046712 GCF_049309525.1 Garra rufa | reverse complement strand
AAATCACCTTCCTCAATCATGAATTTGACCTCATTTATAGGGGTGGTAGCGCAATCTGCCGGCCACTTTGAGCCTGGCAGGATACGCTACCCCTCCGTTAGATCAGATCAGCTTTCTTAAATTGCCCCAGGCAAGTTGAATGCAGTAGTCAAATTCGGGTTGCTTATTGAAGCTAAGCAGGCTCAAGCTTGGTCAATATGTGGATGGGAGACCCTTTGTGGAAATCTAGTTTGCTGCTGGAGGTAGTTTTAGTCCAACCAGCAGGGGGTGCTCGTTTTCTGACATGTACAATGTGGTTCCAAAACTCCGGACTGCGAAAAATAGTGACTTTTTAATGAAGCCTTAAACCGGCAACCGTAAAGAGGAGCATCCGTCTGATGAGGCATCAAACTGGCCTCCTGACCTTCTGTGGTCATGAATTCCCCACCTTAATTATGAATTTGATATCATTTATTGAGGTGGTAGCGGATACTGCCAGCTATATTGAGCCGGTCAGGATGCGCTATTTTCTGAAAATCTACTTTGCTGCTTGTGGTAGTTTCAGTCTGGCCAGCAGGGGGTGAAAGCACCTTCCTCAATCATGAATTTGACCTCATTTATAGGGGTGGTAGCGCAATCTGCCGGCCACTTTGAGCCTGGCGGAATACGCTACCCCTCCGTTAGATCAGATCAGCTTTCTTAAGTTGCCTCTCGGTGCTCGTTTTCTGACATGTACAATGTGGTTCTAAAACTTCGGACTGCGAAAAATAGTGACTTTTTAATGAAGCCTTAAACCAGCAACCGTAAACAGGAGCATCCGTCTGATGAGGCATCAAACTGGGCTCCTGACCTTCTGTGGTCATGAATTCCCCACCTTAATTATGAATTTGATATCATTCGTTGAGGTGGTAGCGGATACTGCCAGCTATATTGAGCCGGTCAGGATGCCCTATTTTCTGAAAATCTAGTTTGCTGCTTGTGGTAGTTTCAGTCTGGCCAGCAGAGGGTGAAATCACCTTCCTCAATCAGGAATTTGACCTCATTTATAGGGGTGGTAGCGCAATCTGCCGACCACTTTGAGCCTGGCAGGATACGCTACCCCTCCGTTAGATCAGATCAGCTTTCTTAAGTTGCCTCTCGGTGCTCGTTTTCTGACATGTACAATGTGGTTCCAAAACTTCGGACTGAGAAAAATAGTGACTTTTTAATGAAGCCTTAAACCGGCAACCGTAAAGAGGAGCATCCGTCTGATGAGGCATCAAACTGGCCTCCTGACCTTCTGTGGTCATGAATTCCCCACCTTAATTATGACTTTGATATCATTTATTGAGGTGGTAGCGGATACTGCCAGCTGTATTGAACCGGTCAGGATGCCCTATTTTCTGAAAATCTAGTTTGCTGCTTGTGGTAGTTTCAGTCTGGCCAGCAGGGGGTGAAATCACCTTCCTCAATCATGAATTTGACCTCATTTATAGGGGTGGTAGAGCAATCTGCCGGCCACTTTGAGCCTGGCAGGATACGCTACCCCTCCGTTAGATCAGATCAGCTTTCTTAAGTTGCGTCTCGGTGCTCGTTTTCTGACATGTACAATGTGGTTCCAAAACTTCGGACTGCGAAAAATAGTGACTTTTTAATGAAGCCTTAAACCGGCAACCGTAAACAGGAGCATCCGTCTGATGAGGCATCAAACTGGCCTCCTGACCTTCTGTGGTCATGAATTCCTGAATTCCCCACCTTAATTATGAATTTGATATCATTCATTGAGGTGGTAGCGGATACTGCCAGCTATATTGAGCCGGTCAGGATGCCCTGTTTTCTGAAAATCTAGTTTGAAGGAAATCACCTTCCTCAATCATGAATTTGACCTCATTTATAGGGGTGGTAGCGCAATCTGCCGGCCACTTTGAGCCTGGCAGGATACGCTACCCCTCCGTTAGATCAGATCAGCTTTCTTAAGTTGCCCCAAGCAAGTTCAATTGTTGAATGCAGTAGTCAAATTTGGGTTGTTTATTGAAGCTAAGCAGGCTCAAGCTTGGTCAATATGTGGATGGGAGACCCTTTGTGGAAATCTAGTTTGCTGCTGGAGGTAGTTTTAGTCCAACCAGCAGGGGGTGCTCGTTTTCTGACATGTACAATGTGGTTCCAAAACTTCGGACTGTGAAAAAGTGACTTTTTAATGAAGCCTTAAACCGGCAATTGTAAAGAGGAGCATCCGTCTGATGAGGCATCAAACTGGCCTCCTGACCTTCTGTGGTCATGAATTCCCCACCTTAATTATGAATTTGATATCATTCATTGAGGTGGTAGCGGATACTGCCAGCTATATTGAGCCGGTCAGGATGCGCTATTTTCTGAAAATCTACTTTGCTGCTTGTGGTAGTTTCAGTCTGTCCAGCAGGGGGTGAAATCACCTTCCTCAATCATGAATTTGACCTAGTTTATAGGGGTGGTAGCGCAATCTGCCGACCACTTTGAGCCTGGCAGGATACGCTACCCCTCCGTTAGATCAGATCAGCTTTCTTAAGTTGCCCCAAGCAAGTTCAATTGTTGAATGCAGTAGTCAAATTCTGGTTGCTTATTGAAGCTAAGCAGGCTCAAGCTTGGTCAATATGTGGATGGGAGACCCTTTGTGGAAATCTAGTTTGCTGCTGGAGGTAGTTTTAGTCCAACCAGCAGGGGGTGCTCGTTTTCTGACATGTACAATGTGGTTCCAAAACTTCGGACTGTGAAAAATAGTGACTTTTTAATGAAGCCTTAAACCGGCAACCATAAAGAGGAGCATCCGTCTGATGAGGCATCAAACTGGCCTCCTGACCTTCTGTGGTCATGAATTCCCCACCTTAATTATGAATTTGATGTCATTCATTGAGGTTGTAGCGGATACTGCCAGCTATATTGAGCCGGTCAGGATGCGCTATTTTCTGAAAATCTACTTTGCTGCTTGTGGTAGTTTCAGTCTGGCCAGCAGGGGGTGAAATCACCTTCCTCAATCATGAATTTGACCTCATTTATAGGGGTGGTAGCGCAATCTGCCGACCACTTTGAGCCTGGCAGGATACGCTACCCCTCCGTTAGATCAGATCAGCTTTCTTAAGTTGCCTCTCGGTGCTCGTTTTCTGACATGTACAATGTGGTTCTAAAACTTCGGACTGCGAAAAATAGTGACTTTTTAATGAAGCCTTAAACCAGCAACCGTAAACAGGAGCATCCGTCTGATGAGGCATCAAACTGGGCTCCTGACCTTCTGTGGTCATGAATTCCCCACCTTAATTATGAATTTGATATCATTCGTTGAGGTGGTAGCGGATACTGCCAGCTATATTGAGCCGGTCAGGATGCCCTATTTTCTGAAAATCTAGTTTGCTGCTTGTGGTAGTTTCAGTCTGGCCAGCAGAGGGTGAAATCACCTTCCTCAATCAGGAATTTGACCTCATTTATAGGGGTGGTAGCGCAATCTGCCGACCACTTTGAGCCTGGCAGGATACGCTACCCCTCCGTTAGATCAGATCAGCTTTCTTAAGTTGCCTCTCGGTGCTCGTTTTCTGACATGTACAATGTGGTTCCAAAACTTCGGACTGAGAAAAATAGTGACTTTTTAATGAAGCCTTAAACCGGCAACCGTAAAGAGGAGCATCCGTCTGACGAGGCATCAAACTGGCCTCCTGACCTTCTGTGGTCATGAATTCCCCACCTTAATTATGACTTTGATATCATTTATTGAGGTGGTAGCGGATACTGCCAGCTGTATTGAACCGGTCAGGATGCCCTATTTTCTGAAAATCTAGTTTGCTGCTTGTGGTAGTTTCAGTCTGGCCAGCAGGGGGTGAAATCACCTTCCTCAATCATGAATTTGACCTCATTTATAGGGGTGGTAGAGCAATCTGCCGGCCACTTTGAGCCTGGCAGGATACGCTACCCCTCCGTTAGATCAGATCAGCTTTCTTAAGTTGCGTCTCGGTGCTCGTTTTCTGACATGTACAATGTGGTTCCAAAACTTCGGACTGCGAAAAATAGTGACTTTTTAATGAAGCCTTAAACCGGCAACCGTAAACAGGAGCATCCGTCTGATGAGGCATCAAACTGGCCTCCTGACCTTCTGTGGTCATGAATTCCTGAATTCCCCACCTTAATTATGAATTTGATATCATTCATTGAGGTGGTAGCGGATACTGCCAGCTATATTGAGCCGGTCAGGATGCCCTGTTTTCTGAAAATCTAGTTTGAAGGAAATCACCTTCCTCAATCATGAATTTTTATCTCATTTATAGGGGTGGTAGCGCAATCTGCCGGCCACTTTGAGCCTGGCAGGATACGCTACCCCTCCGTTAGATCAGATCAGCTTTCTTAAGTTGCCCCAAGCAAGTTCAATTGTTGAATGCAGTAGTAAAATTTGGGTTGTTTATTGAAGCTAAGCAGGCTCAAGCTTGGTCAATATGTGGATGGGAGACCCTTTGTGGAAATCTAGTTTGCTGCTGGAGGTAGTTTTAGTCCAACCAGCAGGGGGTGCTCGTTTTCTGACATGTACAATGTGGTTCCAAAACTTCGGACTGTGAAAAAGTGACTTTTTAATGAAGCCTTAAACCGGCAATCGTAAAGAGGAGCATCCGTCTGATGAGGCATCAAACTGGCCTCCTGACCTTCCGTGGTCATGAATTCCCCACCTTAATTATGAATTTGATATCATTCATTGAGGTGGTAGCGGATACTGCCAGCTATATTGAGCCGGTCAGGATGCGCTATTTTCTGAAAATCTACTTTGCTGCTTGTGGTAGTTTCAGTCTGTCCAGCAGGGGGTGAAATCACCTTCCTCAATCATGAATTTGACCTAGTTTATAGGGGTGGTAGCGCAATCTGCCGACCACTTTGAGCCTGGCAGGATACGCTACCCCTCCGTTAGATCAGATCAGCTTTCTTAAGTTGCCCCAAGCAAGTTCAATTGTTGAATGCAGTAGTCAAATTCTGGTTGCTTATTGAAGCTAAGCAGGCTCAAGCTTGGTCAATATGTGGATGGGAGACCCTTTGTGGAAATCTAGTTTGCTGCTCGAGGTAGTTTTAGTCCAACCAGCTCGTTTTCTGACATGTACAATGTGGTTCCAAAACTTCGGACTGCGAAAAATAGTGACTTTTTAATGAAGCCTTAAACCGGCAACCGTAAACAGGAGCATCCGTCTGATGAGGCATCAAACTGGCCTCCTGACCTTCTGTGGTCATGAATTCCCCACCTTAATTATGACTTTGATATCATTTATTGAGGTGGTAGCGCATACTGCCAGCTATATTGAGCCGGTCAGGATGCGCTATTTTCTGAAAATCTACTTTGCTGCTTGTGGTAGTTTCAGTCTGGCCGGCAGGAGGTGTAATCACCTTCCTCAATCATGAATTTGACCTCATTTATAGGGGTGGTAGCGCAATCTGCCGGCCACTTTGAGCCTGGCAGGATACGCTACCTCTCCGTTAGATAAGATCAGCTTTCTTAAGTTTACCAAAGCAAGTTCAATTGTTGAATGCAGTAGTCAGAGTTTGGTTGATCACTGAAGCTAAGCAGGCTCAAGCTTGGTCAATATGTGAATGGGAGATCCTTTGTGGAGATCTAGTTTTCTGCTGGAGGTAGTTTTAGTCCAACCAGCAGGGGGTGCTCGTTTTCTGACATGTACAATGTGGTTCCAAAACTTCGGACTGCGAAAAATAGTGACTTTTTAATGAAGCCTGAAACCGGCAACCGTAAAGAGGAGCATCCGTCTGATGAGGCATCAAACTGGCCTCCTGACCTTCATGTGGTCATGAATTCCCCACCTTAATTATGAATTTGATATCATTCATTGAGGTGGTAGCGGATACTGCCAGCTATATTGAGCCGGTCAAGATGCGCTATTTTCTGAAAATCTACTTTGCTGCTTGTGGTAGTTTCAGTCTGGCCAGCAGAGGGTGAAATCACCTTCCTCAATCATGAATTTGACCTCATTTATAGGGGTGGTAGCGCAATCTGCCGGCCACTTTGAGCCTGGCAGGATACGCTACCCCTCCGTTAGATCAGATCAGCTTTCTTAAGTTGCCCCAAGCAAGTTCAATTGTTGAATGCAGTAGTCAAATTTGGGTTGTTTATTGAAGCTAAGCAGGCTCAAGCTTGGTCAATATGTGGATGGGAGACCCTTTGTGGAAATCTAGTTTGCTGCTGGAGGTAGTTTTAGTCCAACCAGCAGGGGGTGCTCGTTTTCTGACATGTACAATGTGGTTCCAAAACTTCGGACTGTGAAAAAGTGACTTTTTAATGAAGCCTTAAACCGGCAATTGTAAAGAGGAGCATCCGTCTGATGAGGCATCAAACTGGCCTCCTGACCTTCTGTGGTCATGAATTCCCCACCTTAATTATGAATTTGATATCATTCATTGAGGTGGTAGCGGATACTGCCAGCTATATTGAGCCGGTCAGGATGCGCTATTTTCTGAAAATCTACTTTGCTGCTTGTGGTAGTTTCAGTCTGTCCAGCAGGGGGTGAAATCACCTTCCTCAATCATGAATTTGACCTAGTTTATAGGGGTGGTAGCGCAATCTGCCGACCACTTTGAGCCTGGCAGGATACGCTACCCCTCCGTTAGATCAGATCAGCTTTCTTAAGTTGCCCCAAGCAAGTTCAATTGTTGAATGCAGTAGTCAAATTCTGGTTGCTTATTGAAGCTAAGCAGGCTCAAGCTTGGTCAATATGTGGATGGGAGACCCTTTGTGGAAATCTAGTTTGCTGCTGGAGGTAGTTTTAGTCCAACCAGCAGGGGGTGCTCGTTTTCTGACATGTACAATGTGGTTCCAAAACTTCGGACTGTGAAAAATAGTGACTTTTTAATGAAGCCTTAAACCGGCAACCATAAAGAGGAGCATCCGTCTGATGAGGCATCAAACTGGCCTCCTGACCTTCTGTGGTCATGAATTCCCCACCTTAATTATGACTTTGATATCATTCATTGAGGTGGTAGCGGATTCTGCTAGCTATAATGAGCCGGTCAGGATGCGCTATTTTCTGAAAATCTAGTTTGCTGCTTGTGGTAGTTTCAGTCTGGCCAGCAGGGGGTGAAATCACCTTCCTCAATCAGGAATTTGACCTCATTTATAGGGGTGGTAGCGCAATCTGCCGACCACTTTGAGCCTGGCAGGATACGCTACCCCTCCGTTAGATCAGATCAGCTTTCTTAAGTTGCCTCTCGGTGCTCGTTTTCTGACATGTACAATGTGGTTCCAAAACTTCGGACTGAGAAAAATAGTGACTTTTTAATGAAGCCTTAAACCGGCAACCGTAAAGAGGAGCATCCGTCTGATGAGGCATCAAACTGGCCTCCTGACCTTCTGTGGTCATGAATTCCCCACCTTAATTATGACTTTGATATCATTCATTGAGGTGGTAGCGGATACTGCCAGCTATATTGAGCCGGTCAGGATGCCCTATTTTCTGAAAATCTAGTTTGCTGCTTGTGGTAGTTTCAGTCTGGCCAGCAGGGGGTGAAATCACCTTCCTCAATCATGAATTTGACCTCATTTATAGGGGTGGTAGCGCAATCTGCCGGCCACTTTGAGCCTGGCAGGATACGCTACCCCTCCGTTAGATCAGATCAGCTTTCTTAAGTTGCCCCAAGCAAGTTCAATTGTTGAATACAGTAGTCAAATTCTGGTTGCTTATTGAAGCTAAGCAGGCTCAAGCTTGGTCAATATGTGGATGGGAGACCCTTTGTGGAAATCTAGTTTGCTGCTCGAGGTAGTTTTAGTCCAACCAGCTCGTTTTCTGACATGTACAATGTGGTTCCAAAACTTCGGACTGCGAAAAATAGTGACTTTTTAATGAAGCCTTAAACCGGCAACCGTAAACTGGAGCATCCGTCTGATGACGCATCAAACTGGCCTCCTGACCTTCTGTGGTCATGAATTCCCCACCTTAATTATGACTTTGATATCATTTATTGAGGTGGTAGCGCATACTGCCAGCTGTATTGAACCGGTCAGGATGCCCTATTTTCTGAAAGTCTAGTTTGCTGCTTGTGGTAGTTTCAGTCTGGCCGGCAGGAGGTGTAATCACCTTCCTCAATCATGAATTTGACCTCATTTATAGGGGTGGTAGAGCAATCTGCCGGCCACTTTGAGCCTGGCAGGATACGCTACCCCTCCGTTAGATCAGATCAGCTTTCTTAAGTTGCGTCTCGGTGCTCGTTTTCTGACATGTACAATGTGGTTCCAAAACTTCGGACTGCGAAAAATAGTGACTTTTTAATGAAGCCTTAAACCGGCAACCGTAAACAGGAGCATCCGTCTGATGAGGCATCAAACTGGCCTCCTGACCTTCTGTGGTCATGAATTCCTGAATTCCCCACCTTAATTATGAATTTGATATCATTCATTGAGGTGGTAGCGGATACTGCCAGCTATATTGAGCCGGTCAGGATGCGCTATTTTCTGAAAATCTACTTTGCTGCTTGTGGTAGTTTCAGTCTGTCCAGCAGGGGGTGAAATCACCTTCCTCAATCATGAATTTGACCTAGTTTATAGGGGTGGTAGCGCAATCTGCCAACCACTTTGAGCCTGGCAGGATACGCTACCCCTCCGTTAGATCAGATCAGCTTTCTTAAGTTGCCTCTCGGTGCTCGTTTTCTGACATGTACAATGTGGTTTCAAAACTTCGGACTGCGAAAAATAGTGACTTTTTAATTAAGCCTTAAACCGGCAACCGTAAAGAGGAGCATCCGTCTGATGAGGCATCAAACTGGCCTCCTTACCTTCTGTGGTCATGAATTCCCCACCTTAATTATGACTTTGATATCATTCATTGAGGTGGTAGTGGATACTGCCAGCTATATTGAGCCGGTCAGGATGCGCTATTTTCTGAAAATCTAGTTTGCTGCTTGTGGTAGTTTCATTCTGGCCAGCAGGGGGTGAAATCACCTTCCTCAATCATGAATTTGACCTCATTTATAGGGGTGGTAGCGCAATCTGCCGGCCACTTTGAGCCTGGCAGGATACGCTACCCCTCCGTTAGATCAGATCAGCTTTCTTAAGTTGCCCCAAGCAAGTTCAATTGTTGAATGCAGTAGTCAAATTTGGGTTGTTTATTGAAGCTAAGCAGGCTCAAGCTTGGTCAATATGTGGATGGGAGACCCTTTGTGGAAATCTAGTTTGCTGCTGGAGGTAGTTTTAGTCCAACCAGCAGGGGGTGCTCGTTTTCTGACATGTACAATGTGGTTCCAAAACTTCGGACTGTGAAAAAGTGACTTTTTAATGAAGCCTTAAACCGGCAATTGTAAAGAGGAGCATCCGTCTGATGAGGCATCAAACTGGCCTCCTGACCTTCTGTGGTCATGAATTCCCCACCTTAATTATGAATTTGATATCATTCATTGAGGTGGTAGCGGATACTGCCAGCTATATTGAGCCGGTCAGGATGCGCTATTTTCTGAAAATCTACTTTGCTGCTTGTGGTAGTTTCAGTCTGTCCAGCAGGGGGTGAAATCACCTTCCTCAATCATGAATTTGACCTAGTTTATAGGGGTGGTAGCGCAATCTGCCGACCACTTTGAGCCTGGCAGGATACGCTACCCCTCCGTTAGATCAGATCAGCTTTCTTAAGTTGCCCCAAGCAAGTTCAATTGTTGAATGCAGTAGTCAAATTCTGGTTGCTTATTGAAGCTAAGCAGGCTCAAGCTTGGTCAATATGTGGATGGGAGACCCTTTGTGGAAATCTAGTTTGCTGCTGGAGGTAGTTTTAGTCCAACCAGCAGGGGGTGCTCGTTTTCTGACATGTACAATGTGGTTCCAAAACTTCGGACTGTGAAAAATAGTGACTTTTTAATGAAGCCTTAAACCGGCAACCATAAAGAGGAGCATCCGTCTGATGAGGCATCAAACTGGCCTCCTGACCTTCTGTGGTCATGAATTCCCCACCTTAATTATGAATTTGATGTCATTCATTGAGGTTGTAGCGGATACTGCCAGCTATATTGAGCCGGTCAGGATGCGCTATTTTCTGAAAATCTACTTTGCTGCTTGTGGTAGTTTCAGTCTGGCCAGCAGGGGGTGAAATCACCTTCCTCAATCATGAATTTGACCTCATTTATAGGGGTGGTAGCGCAATCTGCCGACCACTTTGAGCCTGGCAGGATACGCTACCCCTCCGTTAGATCAGATCAGCTTTCTTAAGTTGCCTCTCGGTGCTCGTTTTCTGACATGTACAATGTGGTTCTAAAACTTCGGACTGCGAAAAATAGTGACTTTTTAATGAAGCCTTAAACCAGCAACCGTAAACAGGAGCATCCGTCTGATGAGGCATCAAACTGGGCTCCTGACCTTCTGTGGTCATGAATTCCCCACCTTAATTATGAATTTGATATCATTCGTTGAGGTGGTAGCGGATACTGCCAGCTATATTGAGCCGGTCAGGATGCCCTATTTTCTGAAAATCTAGTTTGCTGCTTGTGGTAGTTTCAGTCTGGCCAGCAGAGGGTGAAATCACCTTCCTCAATCAGGAATTTGACCTCATTTATAGGGGTGGTAGCGCAATCTGCCGACCACTTTGAGCCTGGCAGGATACGCTACCCCTCCGTTAGATCAGATCAGCTTTCTTAAGTTGCCTCTCGGTGCTCGTTTTCTGACATGTACAATGTGGTTCCAAAACTTCGGACTGAGAAAAATAGTGACTTTTTAATGAAGCCTTAAACCGGCAACCGTAAAGAGGAGCATCCGTCTGACGAGGCATCAAACTGGCCTCCTGACCTTCTGTGGTCATGAATTCCCCACCTTAATTATGACTTTGATATCATTTATTGAGGTGGTAGCGGATACTGCCAGCTGTATTGAACCGGTCAGGATGCCCTATTTTCTGAAAATCTAGTTTGCTGCTTGTGGTAGTTTCAGTCTGGCCAGCAGGGGGTGAAATCACCTTCCTCAATCATGAATTTGACCTCATTTATAGGGGTGGTAGAGCAATCTGCCGGCCACTTTGAGCCTGGCAGGATACGCTACCCCTCCGTTAGATCAGATCAGCTTTCTTAAGTTGCGTCTCGGTGCTCGTTTTCTGACATGTACAATGTGGTTCCAAAACTTCGGACTGCGAAAAATAGTGACTTTTTAATGAAGCCTTAAACCGGCAACCGTAAACAGGAGCATCCGTCTGATGAGGCATCAAACTGGCCTCCTGACCTTCTGTGGTCATGAATTCCTGAATTCCCCACCTTAATTATGAATTTGATATCATTCATTGAGGTGGTAGCGGATACTGCCAGCTATATTGAGCCGGTCAGGATGCCCTGTTTTCTGAAAATCTAGTTTGAAGGAAATCACCTTCCTCAATCATGAATTTTTATCTCATTTATAGGGGTGGTAGCGCAATCTGCCGGCCACTTTGAGCCTGGCAGGATACGCTACCCCTCCGTTAGATCAGATCAGCTTTCTTAAGTTGCCCCAAGCAAGTTCAATTGTTGAATGCAGTAGTAAAATTTGGGTTGTTTATTGAAGCTAAGCAGGCTCAAGCTTGGTCAATATGTGGATGGGAGACCCTTTGTGGAAATCTAGTTTGCTGCTGGAGGTAGTTTTAGTCCAACCAGCAGGGGGTGCTCGTTTTCTGACATGTACAATGTGGTTCCAAAACTTCGGACTGTGAAAAAGTGACTTTTTAATGAAGCCTTAAACCGGCAATCGTAAAGAGGAGCATCCGTCTGATGAGGCATCAAACTGGCCTCCTGACCTTCCGTGGTCATGAATTCCCCACCTTAATTATGAATTTGATATCATTCATTGAGGTGGTAGCGGATACTGCCAGCTATATTGAGCCGGTCAGGATGCGCTATTTTCTGAAAATCTACTTTGCTGCTTGTGGTAGTTTCAGTCTGTCCAGCAGGGGGTGAAATCACCTTCCTCAATCATGAATTTGACCTAGTTTATAGGGGTGGTAGCGCAATCTGCCGACCACTTTGAGCCTGGCAGGATACGCTACCCCTCCGTTAGATCAGATCAGCTTTCTTAAGTTGCCCCAAGCAAGTTCAATTGTTGAATGCAGTAGTCAAATTCTGGTTGCTTATTGAAGCTAAGCAGGCTCAAGCTTGGTCAATATGTGGATGGGAGACCCTTTGTGGAAATCTAGTTTGCTGCTGGAGGTAGTTTTAGTCCAACCAGCAGGGGGTGCTCGTTTTCTGACATGTACAATGTGGTTCCAAAACTTCGGACTGTGAAAAATAGTGACTTTTTAATGAAGCCTTAAACCGGCAACCATAAAGAGGAGCATCCGTCTGATGAGGCATCAAACTGGCCTCCTGACCTTCTGTGGTCATGAATTCCCCACCTTAATTATGAATTTGATGTCATTCATTGAGGTTGTAGCGGATACTGCCAGCTATATTGAGCCGGTCAGGATGCGCTATTTTCTGAAAATCTACTTTGCTGCTTGTGGTAGTTTCAGTCTGTCCAGCAGGGGGTGAAATCACCTTCCTCAATCATGAATTTGACCAAGTTTATAGGGGTGGTAGCGCAATCTGCCGACCACTTTGAGCCTGGCAGGATACGCTACCCCTCCGTTAGATCAGATCAGCTTTCTTAAGTTGCCTCTCGGTGCTCGTTTTCTGACATGTACAATGTGGTTCCAAAACTTCGGACTGAGAAAAATAGTGACTTTTTAATGAAGCCTTAAACCGGCAACCGTAAAGAGGAGCATCCGTCTGATGAGGCATCAAACTGGCCTCCTGACCTTCTGTGGTCATGAATTCCCCACCTTAATTATGACTTTGATATCATTCATTGAGGTGGTAGCGGATACTGCCAGCTATATTGAGCCGGTCAGGATGCCCTATTTTCTGAAAATCTAGTTTGCTGCTTGTGGTAGTTTCAGTCTGGCCAGCAGGGGGTGAAATCACCTTCCTCAATCATGAATTTGACCTCATTTATAGGGGTGGTAGCGCAATCTGCCGGCCACTTTGAACCTGGCAGGATACGCTACCCCTCCGTTAGATCAGATCAGCTTTCTTAAGTTGCCCCAAGCAAGTTCAATTGTTGAATACAGTAGTCAAATTCTGGTTGCTTATTGAAGCTAAGCAGGCTCAAGCTTGGTCAATATGTAGATGGGAGACCCTTTGTGGAAATCTAGTTTGCTGCTCGAGATAGTTTTAGTCCAACCAGCTCGTTTTCTGACATGTACAATGTGGTTCCAAAACTTCGGACTGCGAAAAATAGTGACTTTTTAATGAAGCCTTAAACCGGCAACCGTAAACTGGAGCATCCGTCTGATGACGCATCAAACTGGCCTCCTGACCTTCTGTGGTCATGAATTCCCCACCTTAATTATGACTTTGATATCATTTATTGAGGTGGTAGCGCATACTGCCAGCTGTATTGAACCGGTCAGGATGCCCTATTTTCTGAAAGTCTAGTTTGCTGCTTGTGGTAGTTTCAGTCTGGCCGGCAGGAGGTGTAATCACCTTCCTCAATCATGAATTTGACCTCATTTATAGGGGTGGTAGAGCAATCTGCCGGCCACTTTGAGCCTGGCAGGATACGCTACCCCTCCGTTAGATCAGATCAGCTTTCTTAAGTTGCGTCTCGGTGCTCGTTTTCTGACATGTACAATGTGGTTCCAAAACTTCGGACTGCGAAAAATAGTGACTTTTTAATGAAGCCTTAAACCGGCAACCGTAAACAGGAGCATCCGTCTGATGAGGCATCAAACTGGCCTCCTGACCTTCTGTGGTCATGAATTCCTGAATTCCCCACCTTAATTATGAATTTGATATCATTCATTGAGGTGGTAGCGGATACTGCCAGCTATATTGAGCCGGTCAGGATGCGCTATTTTCTGAAAATCTACTTTGCTGCTTGTGGTAGTTTCAGTCTGTCCAGCAGGGGGTGAAATCACCTTCCTCAATCATGAATTTGACCTAGTTTATAGGGGTGGTAGCGCAATCTGCCAACCACTTTGAGCCTGGCAGGATACGCTACCCCTCCGTTAGATCAGATCAGCTTTCTTAAGTTGCCTCTCGGTGCTCGTTTTCTGACATGTACAATGTGGTTTCAAAACTTCGGACTGCGAAAAATAGTGACTTTTTAATTAAGCCTTAAACCGGCAACCGTAAAGAGGAGCATCCGTCTGATGAGGCATCAAACTGGCCTCCTTACCTTCTGTGGTCATGAATTCCCCACCTTAATTATGACTTTGATATCATTCATTGAGGTGGTAGTGGATACTGCCAGCTATATTGAGCCGGTCAGGATGCGCTATTTTCTGAAAATCTAGTTTGCTGCTTGTGGTAGTTTCATTCTGGCCAGCAGGGGGTGAAATCACCTTCCTCAATCATGAATTTGACCTCATTTATAGGGGTGGTAGCGCAATCTGCCGGCCACTTTGAGCCTGGCAGGATACGCTACCCCTCCGTTAGATCAGATCAGCTTTCTTAAGTTGCCCCAAGCAAGTTCAATTGTTGAATGCAGTAGTCATATTCTGTTTGCTTATTGAAGCTAAGCAGGCTCAAGCTTGGTCAATATGTGCATGGGAGACCCTTTGTGGAAATCTAGTTTGCTGCTGCAGGTAGTTTTAGTCCACCCAGCAGGGGGTGCTCATTTTCTGACATGTACAATGTGGTTCCAAAACTTCGGACTGCAAAAAATAGTGACTTTTTAATGAAGCCTTAAACCGGCAACCGTAAAGAGGAGCATCCGTCTGATGAGGCATCAAACTGGCCTCCTGACCTTCTGTGGTCATGAATTCCCCACCTTAATTATGACTTTGATATCATTCATTGAGGTGGTAGCGGATACTGCCAGCTATATTGAGCCGGTCAGGATGCGCTATTTTCTGAAAATCTACTTTGCTGCTTGTGGTAGTTTCAGTCTGGCCAGCAGGGGGTGAAATCACCTTCCTCAATCATGAATTTGACCTCATTTATAGGGGTGGTAGCGCAATCTGCCGGCCAATTTGAGCCTGGCAGGATACGCTACCCCTCCGTTAGATGAGATCAGCTTTCTTAAGTTGCCCCAAGCAAGTTCAATTGTTGAATGCAGTAGTCAAATTCTGGTTGCTTATTGAAGCTAAGCAGGCTCAAGCTTGGTCAATATGTGGATGGGAGACCCTTTGTGGAAATCTAGTTTGCTGCTCGAGGTAGTTTTAGTCCAACCAGCTCGTTTTCTGACATGTACAATGTGGTTCCAAAACTTCGGACTGCGAAAAATAGTGACTTTTTAATGAAGCCTTAAACCGGCAACCGTAAACAGGAGCATCCGTCTGATGAGGCATCAAACTGGCCTCCTGACCTTCTGTGGTCATGAATTCCCCACCTTAATTATGACTTTGATATCATTTATTGAGGTGGTAGCGCATACTGCCAGCTATATTGAGCCGGTCAGGATGCGCTATTTTCTGAAAATCTACTTTGCTGCTTGTGGTAGTTTCAGTCTGGCCGGCAGGAGGTGTAATCACCTTCCTCAATCATGAATTTGACCTCATTTATAGGGGTGGTAGCGCAATCTGCCGGCCACTTTGAGCCTGGCAGGATACGCTACCTCTCCGTTAGATAAGATCAGCTTTCTTAAGTTTACCAAAGCAAGTTCAATTGTTGAATGCAGTAGTCAGAGTTTGGTTGATCACTGAAGCTAAGCAGGCTCAAGCTTGGTCAATATGTGAATGGGAGATCCTTTGTGGAGATCTAGTTTTCTGCTGGAGGTAGTTTTAGTCCAACCAGCAGGGGGTGCTCGTTTTCTGACATGTACAATGTGGTTCCAAAACTTCGGACTGCGAAAAATAGTGACTTTTTAATGAAGCCTGAAACCGGCAACCGTAAAGAGGAGCATCCGTCTGATGAGGCATCAAACTGGCCTCCTGACCTTCATGTGGTCATGAATTCCCCACCTTAATTATGAATTTGATATCATTCATTGAGGTGGTAGCGGATACTGCCAGCTATATTGAGCCGGTCAAGATGCGCTATTTTCTGAAAATCTACTTTGCTGCTTGTGGTAGTTTCAGTCTGGCCAGCAGAGGGTGAAATCACCTTCCTCAATCATGAATTTGACCTCATTTATAGGGGTGGTAGCGCAATCTGCCGGCCACTTTGAGCCTGGCAGGATACGCTACCCCTCCGTTAGATCAGATCAGCTTTCTTAAGTTGCCCCAAGCAAGTTCAATTGTTGAATGCAGTAGTCAAATTTGGGTTGTTTATTGAAGCTAAGCAGGCTCAAGCTTGGTCAATATGTGGATGGGAGACCCTTTGTGGAAATCTAGTTTGCTGCTGGAGGTAGTTTTAGTCCAACCAGCAGGGGGTGCTCGTTTTCTGACATGTACAATGTGGTTCCAAAACTTCGGACTGTGAAAAAGTGACTTTTTAATGAAGCCTTAAACCGGCAATTGTAAAGAGGAGCATCCGTCTGATGAGGCATCAAACTGGCCTCCTGACCTTCTGTGGTCATGAATTCCCCACCTTAATTATGAATTTGATATCATTCATTGAGGTGGTAGCGGATACTGCCAGCTATATTGAGCCGGTCAGGATGCGCTATTTTCTGAAAATCTACTTTGCTGCTTGTGGTAGTTTCAGTCTGTCCAGCAGGGGGTGAAATCACCTTCCTCAATCATGAATTTGACCTAGTTTATAGGGGTGGTAGCGCAATCTGCCGACCACTTTGAGCCTGGCAGGATACGCTACCCCTCCGTTAGATCAGATCAGCTTTCTTAAGTTGCCCCAAGCAAGTTCAATTGTTGAATGCAGTAGTCAAATTCTGGTTGCTTATTGAAGCTAAGCAGGCTCAAGCTTGGTCAATATGTGGATGGGAGACCCTTTGTGGAAATCTAGTTTGCTGCTGGAGGTAGTTTTAGTCCAACCAGCAGGGGGTGCTCGTTTTCTGACATGTACAATGTGGTTCCAAAACTTCGGACTGTGAAAAATAGTGACTTTTTAATGAAGCCTTAAACCGGCAACCATAAAGAGGAGCATCCGTCTGATGAGGCATCAAACTGGCCTCCTGACCTTCTGTGGTCATGAATTCCCCACCTTAATTATGAATTTGATGTCATTCATTGAGGTTGTAGCGGATACTGCCAGCTATATTGAGCCGGTCAGGATGCGCTATTTTCTGAAAATCTACTTTGCTGCTTGTGGTAGTTTCAGTCTGGCCAGCAGGGGGTGAAATCACCTTCCTCAATCATGAATTTGACCTCATTTATAGGGGTGGTAGCGCAATCTGCCGACCACTTTGAGCCTGGCAGGATACGCTACCCCTCCGTTAGATCAGATCAGCTTTCTTAAGTTGCCTCTCGGTGCTCGTTTTCTGACATGTACAATGTGGTTCTAAAACTTCGGACTGCGAAAAATAGTGACTTTTTAATGAAGCCTTAAACCAGCAACCGTAAACAGGAGCATCCGTCTGATGAGGCATCAAACTGGGCTCCTGACCTTCTGTGGTCATGAATTCCCCACCTTAATTATGAATTTGATATCATTCGTTGAGGTGGTAGCGGATACTGCCAGCTATATTGAGCCGGTCAGGATGCCCTATTTTCTGAAAATCTAGTTTGCTGCTTGTGGTAGTTTCAGTCTGGCCAGCAGAGGGTGAAATCACCTTCCTCAATCAGGAATTTGACCTCATTTATAGGGGTGGTAGCGCAATCTGCCGACCACTTTGAGCCTGGCAGGATACGCTACCCCTCCGTTAGATCAGATCAGCTTTCTTAAGTTGCCTCTCGGTGCTCGTTTTCTGACATGTACAATGTGGTTCCAAAACTTCGGACTGAGAAAAATAGTGACTTTTTAATGAAGCCTTAAACCGGCAACCGTAAAGAGGAGCATCCGTCTGACGAGGCATCAAACTGGCCTCCTGACCTTCTGTGGTCATGAATTCCCCACCTTAATTATGACTTTGATATCATTTATTGAGGTGGTAGCGGATACTGCCAGCTGTATTGAACCGGTCAGGATGCCCTATTTTCTGAAAATCTAGTTTGCTGCTTGTGGTAGTTTCAGTCTGGCCAGCAGGGGGTGAAATCACCTTCCTCAATCATGAATTTGACCTCATTTATAGGGGTGGTAGAGCAATCTGCCGGCCACTTTGAGCCTGGCAGGATACGCTACCCCTCCGTTAGATCAGATCAGCTTTCTTAAGTTGCGTCTCGGTGCTCGTTTTCTGACATGTACAATGTGGTTCCAAAACTTCGGACTGCGAAAAATAGTGACTTTTTAATGAAGCCTTAAACCGGCAACCGTAAACAGGAGCATCCGTCTGATGAGGCATCAAACTGGCCTCCTGACCTTCTGTGGTCATGAATTCCTGAATTCCCCACCTTAATTATGAATTTGATATCATTCATTGAGGTGGTAGCGGATACTGCCAGCTATATTGAGCCGGTCAGGATGCGCTATTTTCTGAAAATCTACTTTGCTGCTTGTGGTAGTTTCAGTCTGGCCAGCAGGGGGTGAAATCACCTTCCTCAATCATGAATTTGACCTCATTTATAGGGGTGGTAGCGCAATCTGCCGGCCAATTTGAGCCTGGCAGGATACGCTACCCCTCCGTTAGATGAGATCAGCTTTCTTAAGTTGCCCCAAGCAAGTTCAATTGTTGAATGCAGTAGTCAAATTCTGGTTGCTTATTGAAGCTAAGCAGGCTCAAGCTTGGTCAATATGTGGATGGGAGACCCTTTGTGGAAATCTAGTTTGCTGCTCGAGGTAGTTTTAGTCCAACCAGCTCGTTTTCTGACATGTACAATGTGGTTCCAAAACTTCGGACTGCGAAAAATAGTGACTTTTTAATGAAGCCTTAAACCGGCAACCGTAAACAGGAGCATCCGTCTGATGAGGCATCAAACTGGCCTCCTGACCTTCTGTGGTCATGAATTCCCCACCTTAATTATGACTTTGATATCATTTATTGAGGTGGTAGCGCATACTGCCAGCTATATTGAGCCGGTCAGGATGCGCTATTTTCTGAAAATCTACTTTGCTGCTTGTGGTAGTTTCAGTCTGGCCGGCAGGAGGTGTAATCACCTTCCTCAATCATGAATTTGACCTCATTTATAGGGGTGGTAGCGCAATCTGCCGGCCACTTTGAGCCTGGCAGGATACGCTACCTCTCCGTTAGATAAGATCAGCTTTCTTAAGTTTACCAAAGCAAGTTCAATTGTTGAATGCAGTAGTCAGAGTTTGGTTGATCACTGAAGCTAAGCAGGCTCAAGCTTGGTCAATATGTGAATGGGAGATCCTTTGTGGAGATCTAGTTTTCTGCTGGAGGTAGTTTTAGTCCAACCAGCAGGGGGTGCTCGTTTTCTGACATGTACAATGTGGTTCCAAAACTTCGGACTGCGAAAAATAGTGACTTTTTAATGAAGCCTGAAACCGGCAACCGTAAAGAGGAGCATCCGTCTGATGAGGCATCAAACTGGCCTCCTGACCTTCATGTGGTCATGAATTCCCCACCTTAATTATGAATTTGATATCATTCATTGAGGTGGTAGCGGATACTGCCAGCTATATTGAGCCGGTCAAGATGCGCTATTTTCTGAAAATCTACTTTGCTGCTTGTGGTAGTTTCAGTCTGGCCAGCAGAGGGTGAAATCACCTTCCTCAATCATGAATTTGACCTCATTTATAGGGGTGGTAGCGCAATCTGCCGGCCACTTTGAGCCTGGCAGGATACGCTACCCCTCCGTTAGATCAGATCAGCTTTCTTAAGTTGCCCCAAGCAAGTTCAATTGTTGAATGCAGTAGTCAAATTTGGGTTGTTTATTGAAGCTAAGCAGGCTCAAGCTTGGTCAATATGTGGATGGGAGACCCTTTGTGGAAATCTAGTTTGCTGCTGGAGGTAGTTTTAGTCCAACCAGCAGGGGGTGCTCGTTTTCTGACATGTACAATGTGGTTCCAAAACTTCGGACTGTGAAAAAGTGACTTTTTAATGAAGCCTTAAACCGGCAATTGTAAAGAGGAGCATCCGTCTGATGAGGCATCAAACTGGCCTCCTGACCTTCTGTGGTCATGAATTCCCCACCTTAATTATGAATTTGATATCATTCATTGAGGTGGTAGCGGATACTGCCAGCTATATTGAGCCGGTCAGGATGCGCTATTTTCTGAAAATCTACTTTGCTGCTTGTGGTAGTTTCAGTCTGTCCAGCAGGGGGTGAAATCACCTTCCTCAATCATGAATTTGACCTAGTTTATAGGGGTGGTAGCGCAATCTGCCGACCACTTTGAGCCTGGCAGGATACGCTACCCCTCCGTTAGATCAGATCAGCTTTCTTAAGTTGCCCCAAGCAAGTTCAATTGTTGAATGCAGTAGTCAAATTCTGGTTGCTTATTGAAGCTAAGCAGGCTCAAGCTTGGTCAATATGTGGATGGGAGACCCTTTGTGGAAATCTAGTTTGCTGCTGGAGGTAGTTTTAGTCCAACCAGCAGGGGGTGCTCGTTTTCTGACATGTACAATGTGGTTCCAAAACTTCGGACTGTGAAAAATAGTGACTTTTTAATGAAGCCTTAAACCGGCAACCGTAAACAGGAGCATCCGTCTGATGAGGCATCAAACTGGCCTCCTGACCTTCTGTGGTCATGAATTCCTGAATTCCCCACCTTAATTATGAATTTGATATCATTCATTGAGGTGGTAGCGGATACTGCCAGCTATATTGAGCCGGTCAGGATGCCCTGTTTTCTGAAAATCTAGTTTGAAGGAAATCACCTTCCTCAATCATGAATTTTTATCTCATTTATAGGGGTGGTAGCGCAATCTGCCGGCCACTTTGAGCCTGGCAGGATACGCTACCCCTCCGTTAGATCAGATCAGCTTTCTTAAGTTGCCTCTCGGTGCTCGTTTTCTGACATGTACAATGTGGTTCTAAAACTTCGGACTGCGAAAAATAGTGACTTTTTAATGAAGCCTTAAACCAGCAACCGTAAACAGGAGCATCCGTCTGATGAGGCATCAAACTGGGCTCCTGACCTTCTGTGGTCATGAATTCCCCACCTTAATTATGAATTTGATATCATTCGTTGAGGTGGTAGCGGATACTGCCAGCTATATTGAGCCGGTCAGGATGCCCTATTTTCTGAAAATCTAGTTTGCTGCTTGTGGTAGTTTCAGTCTGGCCAGCAGAGGGTGAAATCACCTTCCTCAATCAGGAATTTGACCTCATTTATAGGGGTGGTAGCGCAATCTGCCGACCACTTTGAGCCTGGCAGGATACGCTACCCCCTCCGTTAGATCAGATCAGCTTTCTTAAGTTGCCTCTCGGTGCTCGTTTTCTGACATGTACAATGTGGTTCCAAAACTTCGGACTGAGAAAAATAGTGACTTTTTAATGAAGCCTTAAACCGGCAACCGTAAAGAGGAGCATCCGTCTGATGAGGCATCAAACTGGCCTCCTGACCTTCTGTGGTCATGAATTCCCCACCTTAATTATGACTTTGATATCATTTATTGAGGTGGTAGCGGATACTGCCAGCTGTATTGAACCGGTCAGGATGCCCTATTTTCTGAAAATCTAGTTTGCTGCTTGTGGTAGTTTCAGTCTGGCCAGCAGGGGGTGAAATCACCTTCCTCAATCATGAATTTGACCTCATTTATAGGGGTGGTAGAGCAATCTGCCGGCCACTTTGAGCCTGGCAGGATACGCTACCCCTCCGTTAGATCAGATCAGCTTTCTTAAGTTGCGTCTCGGTGCTCGTTTTCTGACATGTACAATGTGGTTCCAAAACTTCGGACTGCGAAAAATAGTGACTTTTTAATGAAGCCTTAAACCGGCAACCGTAAACAGGAGCATCCGTCTGATGAGGCATCAAACTGGCCTCCTGACCTTCTGTGGTCATGAATTCCTGAATTCCCCACCTTAATTATGAATTTGATATCATTCATTGAGGTGGTAGCGGATACTGCCAGCTATATTGAGCCGGTCAGGATGCCCTGTTTTCTGAAAATCTAGTTTGAAGGAAATCACCTTCCTCAATCATGAATTTTTATCTCATTTATAGGGGTGGTAGCGCAATCTGCCGGCCACTTTGAGCCTGGCAGGATACGCTACCCCTCCGTTAGATCAGATCAGCTTTCTTAAGTTGCACCAAGCAAGTTCAATTGTTGAATGCAGTAGTAAAATTTGGGTTGTTTATTGAAGCTAAGCAGGCTCAAGCTTGGTCAATATGTGGATGGGAGACCCTTTGTGGAAATCTAGTTTGCTGCTGGAGGTAGTTTTAGTCCAACCAGCAGGGGGTGCTCGTTTTCTGACATGTACAATGTGGTTCCAAAACTTCGGACTGTGAAAAAGTGACTTTTTAATGAAGCCTTAAACCGGCAATCGTAAAGAGGAGCATCCGTCTGATGAGGCATCAAACTGGCCTCCTGACCTTCTGTGGTCATGAATTCCCCACCTTAATTATGAATTTGATATCATTCATTGAGGTGGTAGCGGATACTGCCAGCTATATTGAGCCGGTCAGGATGCGCTATTTTCTGAAAATCTACTTTGCTGCTTGTGGTAGTTTCAGTCTGTCCAGCAGGGGGTGAAATCACCTTCCTCAATCATGAATTTGACCTAGTTTATAGGGGTGGTAGCGCAATCTGCCGACCACTTTGAGCCTGGCAGGATACGCTACCCCTCCGTTAGATCAGATCAGCTTTCTTAAGTTGCCCCAAGCAAGTTCAATTGTTGAATGCAGTAGTCAAATTCTGATTGCTTATTGAAGCTAAGCAGGCTCAAGCTTGGTCAATATGTGGATGGGAGACCCTTTGTGGAAATCTAGTTTGCTGCTGGAGGTAGTTTTAGTCCAACCAGCAGGGGGTGCTCGTTTTCTGACATGTACAATGTGGTTCCAAAACTTCGGACTGTGAAAAATAGTGACTTTTTAATGAAGCCTTAAACCGGCAACCATAAAGAGGAGCATCCGTCTGATGAGGCATCAAACTGGCCTCCTGACCTTCTGTGGTCATGAATTCCCCACCTTAATTATGAATTTGATGTCATTCATTGAGGTTGTAGCGGATACTGCCAGCTATATTGAGCCGGTCAGGATGCGCTATTTTCTGAAAATCTACTTTGCTGCTTGTGGTAGTTTCAGTCTGTCCAGCAGGGGGTGAAATCACCTTCCTCAATCATGAATTTGACCAAGTTTATAGGGGTGGTAGCGCAATCTGCCGACCACTTTGAGCCTGGCAGGATACGCTACCCCTCCGTTAGATCAGATCAGCTTTCTTAAGTTGCCTCTCGGTGCTCCTTTTCTGACATGTACAATGTGGTTCCAAAACTTCGGACTGAGAAAAATAGTGACTTTTTAATGAAGCCTTAAACCAGCAACCGTAAAGAGGAGCATCCTTCTGATGAGGCATCAAACTGGCCTCCTGACCTTCTGGTGTCGTGAATTCCCCACCTTAATTATGACTTTGATATCATTCATTGAGGTGGTAGCGGATTCTGCTAGCTATAATGAGCCGGTCAGGATGCGCTATTTTCTGAAAATCTAGTTTGCTGCTTGTGGTAGTTTCAGTCTGGCCAGCAGGGGGTGAAATCACCTTCCTCAATCAGGAATTTGACCTCATTTATAGGGGTGGTAGCGCAATCTGCCGACCACTTTGAGCCTGGCAGGATACGCTACCCCTCCGTTAGATCAGATCAGCTTTCTTAAGTTGCCTCTCGGTGCTCGTTTTCTGACATGTACAATGTGGTTCCAAAACTTCGGACTGAGAAAAATAGTGACTTTTTAATGAAGCCTTAAACCGGCAACCGTAAAGAGGAGCATCCGTCTGATGAGGCATCAAACTGGCCTCCTGACCTTCTGTGGTCATGAATTCCCCACCTTAATTATGACTTTGATATCATTCATTGAGGTGGTAGCGGATACTGCCAGCTATATTGAGCCGGTCAGGATGCCCTATTTTCTGAAAATCTAGTTTGCTGCTTGTGGTAGTTTCAGTCTGGCCAGCAGGGGGTGAAATCACCTTCCTCAATCATGAATTTGACCTCATTTATAGGGGTGGTAGCGCAATCTGCCGGCCACTTTGAGCCTGGCAGGATACGCTACCCCTCCGTTAGATCAGATCAGCTTTCTTAAGTTGCCCCAAACAAGTTCAATTGTTGAATACCGTAGTCAAATTCTGGTTGCTTATTGAAGCTAAGCAGGCTCAAGCTTGGTCAATATGTGGATGGGAGACCCTTTGTGGAAATCTAGTTTGCTGCTCGAGGTAGTTTTAGTCCAACCAGCTCGTTTTCTGACATGTACAATGTGGTTCCAAAACTTCGGACTGCGAAAAATAGTGACTTTTTAATGAAGCCTTAAACCGGCAACCGTAAACTGGAGCATCCGTCTGATGACGCATCAAACTGGCCTC
This sequence comes from Garra rufa, assembly GCF_049309525.1. Lineage (NCBI taxonomy): Eukaryota > Metazoa > Chordata > Actinopteri > Cypriniformes > Cyprinidae > Garra > Garra rufa. The sequence continues at coordinate 28,022,429 of NC_133362.1, read as the reverse complement.
CTGACCTTCTGTGGTCATGAATTCCCCACCTTAATTATGACTTTGATATCATTTATTGAGGTGGTAGCGCATACTGCCAGCTGTATTGAACCGGTCAGGATGCCCTATTTTCTGAAAGTCTAGTTTGCTGCTTGTGGTAGTTTCAGTCTGGCCGGCAGGAGGTGTAATCACCTTCCTCAATCATGAATTTGACCTCATTTATAGGGGTGGTAGAGCAATCTGCCGGCCACTTTGAGCCTGGCAGGATACGCTACCCCTCCGTTAGATCAGATCAGCTTTCTTAAGTTGCGTCTCGGTGCTCGTTTTCTGACATGTACAATGTGGTTCCAAAACTTCGGACTGCGAAAAATAGTGACTTTTTAATGAAGCCTTAAACCGGCAACCGTAAACAGGAGCATCCGTCTGATGAGGCATCAAACTGGCCTCCTGACCTTCTGTGGTCATGAATTCCTGAATTCCCCACCTTAATTATGAATTTGATATCATTCATTGAGGTGGTAGCGGATACTGCCAGCTATATTGAGCCGGTCAGGATGCGCTATTTTCTGAAAATCTACTTTGCTGCTTGTGGTAGTTTCAGTCTGTCCAGCAGGGGGTGAAATCACCTTCCTCAATCATGAATTTGACCTAGTTTATAGGGGTGGTAGCGCAATCTGCCAACCACTTTGAGCCTGGCAGGATACGCTACCCCTCCGTTAGATCAGATCAGCTTTCTTAAGTTGCCTCTCGGTGCTCGTTTTCTGACATGTACAATGTGGTTTCAAAACTTCGGACTGCGAAAAATAGTGACTTTTTAATTAAGCCTTAAACCGGCAACCGTAAAGAGGAGCATCCGTCTGATGAGGCATCAAACTGGCCTCCTTACCTTCTGTGGTCATGAATTCCCCACCTTAATTATGACTTTGATATCATTCATTGAGGTGGTAGTGGATACTGCCAGCTATATTGAGCCGGTCAGGATGCGCTATTTTCTGAAAATCTAGTTTGCTGCTTGTGGTAGTTTCATTCTGGCCAGCAGGGGGTGAAATCACCTTCCTCAATCATGAATTTGACCTCATTTATAGGGGTGGTAGCGCAATCTGCCGGCCACTTTGAGCCTGGCAGGATACGCTACCCCTCCGTTAGATCAGATCAGCTTTCTTAAGTTGCCCCAAGCAAGTTCAATTGTTGAATGCAGTAGTCATATTCTGTTTGCTTATTGAAGCTAAGCAGGCTCAAGCTTGGTCAATATGTGGATGGGAGACCCTTTGTGGAAATCTAGTTTGCTGCTGCAGGTAGTTTTAGTCCACCCAGCAGGGGGTGCTCATTTTCTGACATGTACAATGTGGTTCCAAAACTTCGGACTGCAAAAAATAGTGACTTTTTAATGAAGCCTTAAACCGGCAACCGTAAAGAGGAGCATCCGTCTGATGAGGCATCAAACTGGCCTCCTGACCTTCTGTGGTCATGAATTCCCCACCTTAATTATGACTTTGATATCATTCATTGAGGTGGTAGCGGATACTGCCAGCTATATTGAGCCGGTCAGGATGCGCTATTTTCTGAAAATCTACTTTGCTGCTTGTGGTAGTTTCAGTCTGGCCAGCAGGGGGTGAAATCACCTTCCTCAATCATGAATTTGACCTCATTTATAGGGGTGGTAGCGCAATCTGCCGGCCAATTTGAGCCTGGCAGGATACGCTACCCCTCCGTTAGATCAGATCAGCTTTCTTAAGTTACCCCAAGCAAGTTCAATTGTTGAATGCAGTAGTCAAATTCTGGTTGCTTATTGAAGCTAAGCAGGCTCAAGCTTGGTCAATATGTGGATGGGAGACCCTTTGTGGAAATCTAGTTTGCTGCTCGAGGTAGTTTTAGTCCAACCAGCTCGTTTTCTGACATGTACAATGTGGTTCCAAAACTTCGGACTGCGAAAAATAGTGACTTTTTAATGAAGCCTGAAACCGGCAACCGTAAAGAGGAGCATCCGTCTGATGAGGCATCAAACTGGCCTCCTGACCTTCATGTGGTCATGAATTCCCCACCTTAATTATGAATTTGATATCATTCATTGAGGTGGTAGCGGATACTGCCAGCTATATTGAGCCGGTCAAGATGCGCTATTTTCTGAAAATCTACTTTGCTGCTTGTGGTAGTTTCAGTCTGGCCAGCAGAGGGTGAAATCACCTTCCTCAATCATGAATTTGACCTCATTTATAGGGGTGGTAGCGCAATCTGCCGGCCACTTTGAGCCTGGCAGGATACGCTACCCCTCCGTTAGATCAGATCAGCTTTCTTAAGTTGTCCCAAGCAAGTTCAATTGTTGAATGCAGTAGTCAAATTCGGGTTGCTTATTGAAGCTAAGCAGGCTCAAGCTTGGTCAATATGTGGATGGGAGACCCTTTGTGGAAATTTAGTTTGCTGCTGGAGGTAGTTTTAGTCCAACCAGCAGGGGGTGCTCGTTTTCTGACATGTACAATGTGGTTCCAAAACTTCGGACTGTGAAAAATAGTGACTTTTTAATGAAGCCTTAAACCGGCAACCATAAAGAGGAGCATCCGTCTGATGAGGCATCAAACTGGCCTCCTGACCTTCTGTGGTCATGAATTCCCCACCTTAATTATGAATTTGATATCATTCATTGAGGTTGTAGCGGATACTGCCAGCTATATTGAGCCGGTCAGGATGCGCTATTTTCTGAAAATCTACTTTGCTGCTTGTGGTAGTTTCAGTCTGTCCAGCAGGGGGTGAAATCACCTTCCTCAATCATGAATTTGACCTCATTTATAGGGGTGGTAGCGCAATCTGCCGACCACTTTGAGCCTGGCAGGATACGCTACCCCTCCGTTAGATCAGATCAGCTTTCTTAAGTTGCCTCTCGGTGCTCGTTTTCTGACATGTACAATGTGGTTCCAAAACTTCGGACTGAGAAAAATAGTGACTTTTTAATGAAGCCTTAAACCGGCAACCGTAAAGAGGAGCATCCGTCTGATGAGGCATCAAACTGGCCTCCTGACCTTCTGTGGTCATGAATTCCCCACCTTAATTATGACTTTGATATCATTCATTGAGGTGGTAGCGGATACTGCCAGCTATATTGAGCCGGTCAGGATGCCCTATTTTCTGAAAATCTAGTTTGCTGCTTGTGGTAGTTTCAGTCTGGCCAGCAGGGGGTGAAATCACCTTCCTCAATCATGAATTTGACCTCATTTATAGGGGTGGTAGCGCAATCTGCCGGCCACTTTGAGCCTGGCAGGATACGCTACCCCTCCGTTAGATCAGATCAGCTTTCTTAAATTGTCCCAAGCAAGTTCAATTGTTGAATGCAGTAGTCAAATTTGGGTTGCTTATTGAAGCTAAGCAGGCTCAAGCTTGGTCAATATGTGGATGGGAGACCCTTTGTGGAAATCTAGTTTGCTGCTGGAGGTAGTTTTAGTCCAACCAGCAGGGGGTGCTCGTTTTCTGACATGTACAATGTGGTTCCAAAACTCCGGACTGCGAAAAATAGTGACTTTTTAATGAAGCCTTAAACCGGCAACCGTAAAGAGGAGCATCCGTCTGATGAGGCATCAAACTGGCCTCCTGACCTTCTGTGGTCATGAATTCCCCACCTTAATTATGAATTTGATATCATTCATTGAGGTGGTAGCGGATACTGCCAGCTATATTGAGCCGGTCAGGATGCGCTATTTTCTAAAAATCTACTTTGCTGCTTGTGGTAGTTTCAGTCTGGCCAGCAGGGGGTGAAATCACCTTCCTCAATCAGGAATTTGACCTCATTTATAGGGGTGGTAGCGCAATCTGCCGACCACTTTGAGCCTGGAAGGATACGCTACCCCTCCGTTAGATCAGATCAGCTTTCTTAAGTTGCCTCTCGATGCTCGTTTTCTGACATGTACAATGTGGTTCCAAAACTTCGGACTGAGAAAAATAGTGACTTTTTAATGAAGCCTTAAACCGGCAACCGTAAAGAGTAGCATCCGTCTGATGAGGCATCAAACTGGCCTCCTGACCTTCTGTGGTCATGAATTCCCCACCTTAATTATGACTTTGATATCATTCATTGAGGTGGTAGCGGATACTGCCAGCTATATTGAGCCGGTCAGGATGCCCTATTTTCTGAAAATCTAGTTTGCTGCTTGTGGTAGTTTCAGTCTGGCCAGCAGGGGGTGAAATCACCTTCCTCAATCATGAATTTGACCTCATTTATAGGGGTGGTAGCGCAATCTGCCGGCCACTTTGAGCCTGGCAGGATACGCTACCCCTCCGTTAGATCAGATCAGCTTTCTTAAATTGTCCCAAGCAAGTTCAATTGTTGAATGCAGTAGTCAAATTTGGGTTGCTTATTGAAGCTAAGCAGGCTCAAGCTTGGTCAATATGTGGATGGGAGACCCTTTGTGGAAATTTAGTTTGCTGCTGGAGGTAGTTTTAGTCCAACCAGCAGGGGGTGCTCGTTTTCTGACATGTACAATGTGGTTCCAAAACTTCGGACTGTGAAAAAGTGACTTTTTAATGAAGCCTTAAACCGGCAATCGTAAAGAGGAGCATCCGTCTGATGAGGCATCAAACTGGCCTCCTGACCTTCTGTGGTCATGAATTCCCCACCTTAATTATGAATTTGATATCATTCATTGAGGTGGTAGCGGATACTGCCAGCTATATTGAGCCGGTCAGGATGCGCTATTTTCTGAAAATCTACTTTGCTGCTTGTGGTAGTTTCAGTCTGTCCAGCAGGGGGTGAAATCACCTTCCTCAATCATGAATTTGACCTAGTTTATAGGGGTGGTAGCGCAATCTGCCGACCACTTTGAGCCTGGCAGGATACGCTACCCCTCCGTTAGATCAGATCAGCTTTCTTAAGTTGCCTCTCGGTGCTCGTTTTCTGACATGTACAATGTGGTTCTAAAACTTCGGACTGAGAAAAATAGTGACTTTTTAATGAAGCCTTAAACCGGCAACCGTAAAGAGTAGCATCCGTCTGATGAGGCATCAAACTGGCCTCCTGACCTTCTGTGGTCATGAATTCCCCACCTTAATTATGACTTTGATATCATTCATTGAGGTGGTAGCGGATACTGCCAGCTATATTGAGCCGGTCAGGATGCCCTATTTTCTGAAAATCTAGTTTGCTGCTTGTGGTAGTTTCAGTCTGGCCAGCAGGGGGTGAAATCACCTTCCTCAATCATGAATTTGACCTCATTTATAGGGGTGGTAGCGCAATCTGCCGGCCACTTTGAGCCTGGCAGGATACGCTACCCCTCCGTTAGATCAGATCAGCTTTCTTAAATTGTCCCAAGCAAGTTCAATTGTTGAATGCAGTAGTCAAATTTGGGTTGCTTATTGAAGCTAAGCAGGCTCAAGCTTGGTCAATATGTGGATGGGAGACCCTTTGTGGAAATTTAGTTTGCTGCTGGAGGTAGTTTTAGTCCAACCAGCAGGGGGTGCTCGTTTTCTGACATGTACAATGTGGTTCCAAAACTTCGGACTGTGAAAAAGTGACTTTTTAATGAAGCCTTAAACCGGCAATCGTAAAGAGGAGCATCCGTCTGATGAGGCATCAAACTGGCCTCCTGACCTTCTGTGGTCATGAATTCCCCACCTTAATTATGAATTTGATATCATTCATTGAGGTGGTAGCGGATACTGCCAGCTATATTGAGCCGGTCAGGATGCGCTATTTTCTGAAAATCTACTTTGCTGCTTGTGGTAGTTTCAGTCTGTCCAGCAGGGGGTGAAATCACCTTCCTCAATCATGAATTTGACCTAGTTTATAGGGGTGGTAGCGCAATCTGCCGACCACTTTGAGCCTGGCAGGATACGCTACCCCTCCGTTAGATCAGATCAGCTTTCTTAAGTTGCCTCTCGGTGCTCGTTTTCTGACATGTACAATGTGGTTCTAAAACTTCGGACTGCGAAAAATAGTGACTTTTTAATGAAGCCTTAAACCAGCAACCGTAAACAGGAGCATCCGTCTGATGAGGCATCAAACTGGGCTCCTGACCTTCTGTGGTCATGAATTCCCCACCTTAATTATGAATTTGATATCATTCGTTGAGGTGGTAGCGGATACTGCCAGCTATATTGAGCCGGTCAGGATGCCCTATTTTCTGAAAATCTAGTTTGCTGCTTGTGGTAGTTTCAGTCTGGCCAGCAGAGGGTGAAATCACCTTCCTCAATCAGGAATTTGACCTCATTTATAGGGGTGGTAGCGCAATCTGCCGACCACTTTGAGCCTGGCAGGATACGCTACCCCTCCGTTAGATCAGATCAGCTTTCTTAAGTTGCCTCTCGGTGCTCGTTTTCTGACATGTACAATGTGGTTCCAAAACTTCGGACTGAGAAAAATAGTGACTTTTTAATGAAGCCTTAAACCGGCAACCGTAAAGAGGAGCATCCGTCTGATGAGGCATCAAACTGGCCTCCTGACCTTCTGTGGTCATGAATTCCCCACCTTAATTATGACTTTGATATCATTTATTGAGGTGGTAGCGGATACTGCCAGCTGTATTGAACCGGTCAGGATGCCCTATTTTCTGAAAATCTAGTTTGCTGCTTGTGGTAGTTTCAGTCTGGCCAGCAGGGGGTGAAATCACCTTCCTCAATCATGAATTTGACCTCATTTATAGGGGTGGTAGAGCAATCTGCCGGCCACTTTGAGCCTGGCAGGATACGCTACCCCTCCGTTAGATCAGATCAGCTTTCTTAAGTTGCGTCTCGGTGCTCGTTTTCTGACATGTACAATGTGGTTCCAAAACTTCGGACTGCGAAAAATAGTGACTTTTTAATGAAGCCTTAAACCGGCAACCGTAAACAGGAGCATCCGTCTGATGAGGCATCAAACTGGCCTCCTGACCTTCTGTGGTCATGAATTCCTGAATTCCCCACCTTAATTATGAATTTGATATCATTCATTGAGGTGGTAGCGGATACTGCCAGCTATATTGAGCCGGTCAGGATGCCCTGTTTTCTGAAAATCTAGTTTGAAGGAAATCACCTTCCTCAATCATGAATTTTTATCTCATTTATAGGGGTGGTAGCGCAATCTGCCGGCCACTTTGAGCCTGGCAGGATACGCTACCCCTCCGTTAGATCAGATCAGCTTTCTTAAGTTGCCCCAAGCAAGTTCAATTGTTGAATGCAGTAGTAAAATTTGGGTTGTTTATTGAAGCTAAGCAGGCTCAAGCTTGGTCAATATGTGGATGGGAGACCCTTTGTGGAAATCTAGTTTGCTGCTGGAGGTAGTTTTAGTCCAACCAGCAGGGGGTGCTCGTTTTCTGACATGTACAATGTGGTTCCAAAACTTCGGACTGTGAAAAAGTGACTTTTTAATGAAGCCTTAAACCGGCAATCGTAAAGAGGAGCATCCGTCTGATGAGGCATCAAACTGGCCTCCTGACCTTCTGTGGTCATGAATTCCCCACCTTAATTATGAATTTGATATCATTCATTGAGGTGGTAGCGGATACTGCCAGCTATATTGAGCCGGTCAGGATGCGCTATTTTCTGAAAATCTACTTTGCTGCTTGTGGTAGTTTCAGTCTGTCCAGCAGGGGGTGAAATCACCTTCCTCAATCATGAATTTGACCTAGTTTATAGGGGTGGTAGCGCAATCTGCCGACCACTTTGAGCCTGGCAGGATACGCTACCCCTCCGTTAGATCAGATCAGCTTTCTTAAGTTGCCCCAAGCAAGTTCAATTGTTGAATGCAGTAGTCAAATTCTGGTTGCTTATTGAAGCTAAGCAGGCTCAAGCTTGGTCAATATGTGGATGGGAGACCCTTTGTGGAAATCTAGTTTGCTGCTGGAGGTAGTTTTAGTCCAACCAGCAGGGGGTGCTCGTTTTCTGACATGTACAATGTGGTTCCAAAACTTCGGACTGTGAAAAATAGTGACTTTTTAATGAAGCCTTAAACCGGCAACCATAAAGAGGAGCATCCGTCTGATGAGGCATCAAACTGGCCTCCTGACCTTCTGTGGTCATGAATTCCCCACCTTAATTATGAATTTGATGTCATTCATTGAGGTTGTAGCGGATACTGCCAGCTATATTGAGCCGGTCAGGATGCGCTATTTTCTGAAAATCTACTTTGCTGCTTGTGGTAGTTTCAGTCTGGCCAGCAGGGGGTGAAATCACCTTCCTCAATCATGAATTTGACCTCATTTATAGGGGTGGTAGCGCAATCTGCCGACCACTTTGAGCCTGGCAGGATACGCTACCCCTCCGTTAGATCAGATCAGCTTTCTTAAGTTGCCTCTCGGTGCTCGTTTTCTGACATGTACAATGTGGTTCTAAAACTTCGGACTGCGAAAAATAGTGACTTTTTAATGAAGCCTTAAACCAGCAACCGTAAACAGGAGCATCCATCTGATGAGGCATCAAACTGGGCTCCTGACCTTCTGTGGTCATGAATTCCCCACCTTAATTATGAATTTGATATCATTCGTTGAGGTGGTAGCGGATACTGCCAGCTATATTGAGCCGGTCAGGATGCCCTATTTTCTGAAAATCTAGTTTGCTGCTTGTGGTAGTTTCAGTCTGGCCAGCAGAGGGTGAAATCACCTTCCTCAATCAGGAATTTGACCTCATTTATAGGGGTGGTAGCGCAATCTGCCGACCACTTTGAGCCTGGCAGGATACGCTACCCCTCCGTTAGATCAGATCAGCTTTCTTAAGTTGCCTCTCGGTGCTCGTTTTCTGACATGTACAATGTGGTTCCAAAACTTCGGACTGAGAAAAATAGTGACTTTTTAATGAAGCCTTAAACCGGCAACCGTAAAGAGGAGCATCCGTCTGACGAGGCATCAAACTGGCCTCCTGACCTTCTGTGGTCATGAATTCCCCACCTTAATTATGACTTTGATATCATTTATTGAGGTGGTAGCGGATACTGCCAGCTGTATTGAACCGGTCAGGATGCCCTATTTTCTGAAAATCTAGTTTGCTGCTTGTGGTAGTTTCAGTCTGGCCAGCAGGGGGTGAAATCACCTTCCTCAATCATGAATTTGACCTCATTTATAGGGGTGGTAGAGCAATCTGCCGGCCACTTTGAGCCTGGCAGGATACGCTACCCCTCCGTTAGATCAGATCAGCTTTCTTAAGTTGCGTCTCGGTGCTCGTTTTCTGACATGTACAATGTGGTTCCAAAACTTCGGACTGCGAAAAATAGTGACTTTTTAATGAAGCCTTAAACCGGCAACCGTAAACAGGAGCATCCGTCTGATGAGGCATCAAACTGGCCTCCTGACCTTCTGTGGTCATGAATTCCTGAATTCCCCACCTTAATTATGAATTTGATATCATTCATTGAGGTGGTAGCGGATACTGCCAGCTATATTGAGCCGGTCAGGATGCCCTGTTTTCTGAAAATCTAGTTTGAAGGAAATCACCTTCCTCAATCATGAATTTTTATCTCATTTATAGGGGTGGTAGCGCAATCTGCCGGCCACTTTGAGCCTGGCAGGATATGCTACCCCTCCGTTAGATCAGATCAGCTTTCTTAAGTTGCCCCAAGCAAGTTCAATTGTTGAATGCAGTAGTAAAATTTGGGTTGTTTATTGAAGCTAAGCAGGCTCAAGCTTGGTCAATATGTGGATGGGAGACCCTTTGTGGAAATCTAGTTTGCTGCTGGAGGTAGTTTTAGTCCAACCAGCAGGGGGTGCTCGTTTTCTGACATGTACAATGTGGTTCCAAAACTTCGGACTGTGAAAAAGTGACTTTTTAATGAAGCCTTAAACCGGCAATCGTAAAGAGGAGCATCCGTCTGATGAGGCATCAAACTGGCCTCCTGACCTTCTGTGGTCATGAATTCCCCACCTTAATTATGAATTTGATATCATTCATTGAGGTGGTAGCGGATACTGCCAGCTATATTGAGCCGGTCAGGATGCGCTATTTTCTGAAAATCTACTTTGCTGCTTGTGGTAGTTTCAGTCTGGCCAGCAGGGGGTGAAATCACCTTCCTCAATCAGGAATTTGACCTCATTTATAGGGGTGGTAGCGCAATCTGCCGACCACTTTGAGCCTGGCAGGATACGCTACCCCTCCGTTAGATCAGATCAGCTTTCTTAAGTTGCCCCAAGCAAGTTCAATTGTTGAATGCAGTAGTCAAATTTGGGTTGCTTATTGAAGCTAAGCAGGCTCAAGCTTGGTCAATATGTGGATGGGAGACCCTTTGTGGAAATTTAGTTTGCTGCTGGAGGTAGTTTTAGTCCAACCAGCAGGGGGTGCTCGTTTTCTGACATGTACAATGTGGTTCCAAAACTTCGGACTGTGAAAAATAGTGACTTTTTAATGAAGCCTTAAACCGGCAACCATAAAGAGGAGCATCCGTCTGATGAGGCATCAAACTGGCCTCCTGACCTTCTGTGGTCATGAATTCCCCACCTTAATTATGAATTTGATGTCATTCATTGAGGTTGTAGCGGATACTGCCAGCTATATTGAGCCGGTCAGGATGCGCTATTTTCTGAAAATCTACTTTGCTGCTTGTGGTAGTTTCAGTCTGGCCAGCAGGGGGTGAAATCACCTTCCTCAATCATGAATTTGACCTCATTTATAGGGGTGGTAGCGCAATCTGCCGACCACTTTGAGCCTGGCAGGATACGCTACCCCTCCGTTAGATCAGATCAGCTTTCTTAAGTTGCCTCTCGGTGCTCGTTTTCTGACATGTACAATGTGGTTCTAAAACTTCGGACTGCGAAAAATAGTGACTTTTTAATGAAGCCTTAAACCAGCAACCGTAAACAGGAGCATCCATCTGATGAGGCATCAAACTGGGCTCCTGACCTTCTGTGGTCATGAATTCCCCACCTTAATTATGAATTTGATATCATTCGTTGAGGTGGTAGCGGATACTGGCAGCTATATTGAGCCGGTCAGGATGCCCTATTTTCTGAAAATCTAGTTTGCTGCTTGTGGTAGTTTCAGTCTGGCCAGCAGAGGGTGAAATCACCTTCCTCAATCAGGAATTTGACCTCATTTATAGGGGTGGTAGCGCAATCTGCCGACCACTTTGAGCCTGGCAGGATACGCTACCCCTCCGTTAGATCAGATCAGCTTTCTTAAGTTGCCTCTCGGTGCTCGTTTTCTGACATGTACAATGTGGTTCCAAAACTTCGGACTGAGAAAAATAGTGACTTTTTAATGAAGCCTTAAACCGGCAACCGTAAAGAGGAGCATCCGTCTGACGAGGCATCAAACTGGCCTCCTGACCTTCTGTGGTCATGAATTCCCCACCTTAATTATGACTTTGATATCATTTATTGAGGTGGTAGCGGATACTGCCAGCTGTATTGAACCGGTCAGGATGCCCTATTTTCTGAAAATCTAGTTTGCTGCTTGTGGTAGTTTCAGTCTGGCCAGCAGGGGGTGAAATCACCTTCCTCAATCATGAATTTGACCTCATTTATAGGGGTGGTAGAGCAATCTGCCGGCCACTTTGAGCCTGGCAGGATACGCTACCCCTCCGTTAGATCAGATCAGCTTTCTTAAGTTGCGTCTCGGTGCTCGTTTTCTGACATGTACAATGTGGTTCCAAAACTTCGGACTGCGAAAAATAGTGACTTTTTAATGAAGCCTTAAACCGGCAACCGTAAACAGGAGCATCCGTCTGATGAGGCATCAAACTGGCCTCCTGACCTTCTGTGGTCATGAATTCCTGAATTCCCCACCTTAATTATGAATTTGATATCATTCATTGAGGTGGTAGCGGATACTGCCAGCTATATTGAGCCGGTCAGGATGCCCTGTTTTCTGAAAATCTAGTTTGAAGGAAATCACCTTCCTCAATCATGAATTTTTATCTCATTTATAGGGGTGGTAGCGCAATCTGCCGGCCACTTTGAGCCTGGCAGGATACGCTACCCCTCCGTTAGATCAGATCAGCTTTCTTAAGTTGCCCCAAGCAAGTTCAATTGTTGAATGCAGTAGTAAAATTTGGGTTGTTTATTGAAGCTAAGCAGGCTCAAGCTTGGTCAATATGTGGATGGGAGACCCTTTGTGGAAATCTAGTTTGCTGCTGGAGGTAGTTTTAGTCCAACCAGCAGGGGGTGCTCGTTTTCTGACATGTACAATGTGGTTCCAAAACTTCGGACTGTGAAAAAGTGACTTTTTAATGAAGCCTTAAACCGGCAATCGTAAAGAGGAGCATCCGTCTGATGAGGCATCAAACTGGCCTCCTGACCTTCTGTGGTCATGAATTCCCCACCTTAATTATGAATTTGATATCATTCATTGAGGTGGTAGCGGATACTGCCAGCTATATTGAGCCGGTCAGGATGCGCTATTTTCTGAAAATCTACTTTGCTGCTTGTGGTAGTTTCAGTCTGTCCAGCAGGGGGTGAAATCACCTTCCTCAATCATGAATTTGACCTAGTTTATAGGGGTGGTAGCGCAATCTGCCGACCACTTTGAGCCTGGCAGGATACGCTACCCCTCCGTTAGATCAGATCAGCTTTCTTAAGTTGCCCCAAGCAAGTTCAATTGTTGAATGCAGTAGTCAAATTCTGGTTGCTTATTGAAGCTAAGCAGGCTCAAGCTTGGTCAATATGTGGATGGGAGACCCTTTGTGGAAATCTAGTTTGCTGCTGGAGGTAGTTTTAGTCCAACCAGCAGGGGGTGCTCGTTTTCTGACATGTACAATGTGGTTCCAAAACTTCGGACTGTGAAAAATAGTGACTTTTTAATGAAGCCTTAAACCGGCAACCATAAAGAGGAGCATCCGTCTGATGAGGCATCAAACTGGCCTCCTGACCTTCTGTGGTCATGAATTCCCCACCTTAATTATGAATTTGATGTCATTCATTGAGGTTGTAGCGGATACTGCCAGCTATATTGAGCCGGTCAGGATGCGCTATTTTCTGAAAATCTACTTTGCTGCTTGTGGTAGTTTCAGTCTGTCCAGCAGGGGGTGAAATCACCTTCCTCAATCATGAATTTGACCAAGTTTATAGGGGTGGTAGCGCAATCTGCCGACCACTTTGAGCCTGGCAGGATACGCTACCCCTCCGTTAGATCAGATCAGCTTTCTTAAGTTGCCTCTCGGTGCTCCTTTTCTGACATGTACAATGTGGTTCCAAAACTTCGGACTGAGAAAAATAGTGACTTTTTAATGAAGCCTTAAACCAGCAACCGTAAAGAGGAGCATCCTTCTGATGAGGCATCAAACTGGCCTCCTGACCTTCTGGTGTCGTGAATTCCCCACCTTAATTATGACTTTGATATCATTCATTGAGGTGGTAGCGGATTCTGCTAGCTATAATGAGCCGGTCAGGATGCGCTATTTTCTGAAAATCTAGTTTGCTGCTTGTGGTAGTTTCAGTCTGGCCAGCAGGGGGTGAAATCACCTTCCTCAATCAGGAATTTGACCTCATTTATAGGGGTGGTAGCGCAATCTGCCGACCACTTTGAGCCTGGCAGGATACGCTACCCCTCCGTTAGATCAGATCAGCTTTCTTAAGTTGCCTCTCGGTGCTCGTTTTCTGACATGTACAATGTGGTTCCAAAACTTCGGACTGAGAAAAATAGTGACTTTTTAATGAAGCCTTAAACCGGCAACCGTAAAGAGGAGCATCCGTCTGATGAGGCATCAAACTGGCCTCCTGACCTTCTGTGGTCATGAATTCCCCACCTTAATTATGACTTTGATATCATTCATTGAGGTGGTAGCGGATACTGCCAGCTATATTGAGCCGGTCAGGATGCCCTATTTTCTGAAAATCTAGTTTGCTGCTTGTGGTAGTTTCAGTCTGGCCAGCAGGGGGTGAAATCACCTTCCTCAATCATGAATTTGACCTCATTTATAGGGGTGGTAGCGCAATCTGCCGGCCACTTTGAGCCTGGCAGGATACGCTACCCCTCCGTTAGATCAGATCAGCTTTCTTAAGTTGCCCCAAACAAGTTCAATTGTTGAATACAGTAGTCAAATTCTGGTTGCTTATTGAAGCTAAGCAGGCTCAAGCTTGGTCAATATGTGGCTGGGAGACCCTTTGTGGAAATCTAGTTTGCTGCTCGAGGTAGTTTTAGTCCAACCAGCTCGTTTTCTGACATGTACAATGTGGTTCCAAAACTTCGGACTGCGAAAAATAGTGACTTTTTAATGAAGCCTTAAACCGGCAACCGTAAACTGGAGCATCCGTCTGATGACGCATCAAACTGGCCTCCTGACCTTCTGTGGTCATGAATTCCCCACCTTAATTATGACTTTGATATCATTTATTGAGGTGGTAGCGCATACTGCCAGCTGTATTGAACCGGTCAGGATGCCCTATTTTCTGAAAGTCTAGTTTGCTGCTTGTGGTAGTTTCAGTCTGGCCGGCAGGAGGTGTAATCACCTTCCTCAATCATGAATTTGACCTCATTTATAGGGGTGGTAGAGCAATCTGCCGGCCACTTTGAGCCTGGCAGGATACGCTACCCCTCCGTTAGATCAGATCAGCTTTCTTAAGTTGCGTCTCGGTGCTCGTTTTCTGACATGTACAATGTGGTTCCAAAACTTCGGACTGCGAAAAATAGTGACTTTTTAATGAAGCCTTAAACTGGCAACCGTAAACAGGAGCATCCGTCTGATGAGGCATCAAACTGGCCTCCTGACCTTCTGTGGTCATGAATTCCTGAATTCCCCACCTTAATTATGAATTTGATATCATTCATTGAGGTGGTAGCGGATACTGCCAGCTATATTGAGCCGGTCAGGATGCGCTATTTTCTGAAAATCTACTTTGCTGCTTGTGGTAGTTTCAGTCTGTCCAGCAGGGGGTGAAATCACCTTCCTCAATCATGAATTTGACCTAGTTTATAGGGGTGGTAGCGCAATCTGCCAACCACTTTGAGCCTGGCAGGATACGCTACCCCTCCGTTAGATCAGATCAGCTTTCTTAAGTTGCCTCTCGGTGCTCGTTTTCTGACATGGACAATGTGGTTTCAAAACTTCGGACTGCGAAAAATAGTGACTTTTTAATTAAGCCTTAAACCGGCAACCGTAAAGAGGAGCATCCGTCTGATGAGGCATCAAACTGGCCTCCTTACCTTCTGTGGTCATGAATTCCCCACCTTAATTATGACTTTGATATCATTCATTGAGGTGGTAGTGGATACTGCCAGCTATATTGAGCCGGTCAGGATGCGCTATTTTCTGAAAATCTAGTTTGCTGCTTGTGGTAGTTTCATTCTGGCCAGCAGGGGGTGAAATCACCTTCCTCAATCATGAATTTGACCTCATTTATAGGGGTGGTAGCGCAATCTGCCGGCCACTTTGAGCCTGGCAGGATACGCTACCCCTCCGTTAGATCAGATCAGCTTTCTTAAATTGTCCCAAGCAAGTTCAATTGTTGAATGCAGTAGTCAAATTTGGGTTGCTTATTGAAGCTAAGCAGGCTCAAGCTTGGTCAATATGTGGATGGGAGACCCTTTGTGGAAATCTAGTTTGCTGCTGGAGGTAGTTTTAGTCCAACCAGCAGGGGGTGCTCGTTTTCTGACATGTACAATGTGGTTCCAAAACTCCGGACTGCGAAAAATAGTGACTTTTTAATGAAGCCTTAAACCGGCAACCGTAAAGAGGAGCATCCGTCTGATGAGGCATCAAACTGGCCTCCTGACCTTCTGTGGTCATGAATTCCCCACCTTAATTATGAATTTGATATCATTCATTGAGGTGGTAGCGGATACTGCCAGCTATATTGAGCCGGTCAGGATGCGCTATTTTCTGAAAATCTACTTTGCTGCTTGTGGTAGTTTCAGTCTGGCCAGCAGGGGGTGAAATCACCTTCCTCAATCATGAATTTGACCTCATTTATAGGGGTGGTAGCGCAATCTGCCGACCACTTTGAGCCTGGCAGGATACGCTACCCCTCCGTTAGATCAGATCAGCTTTCTTAAGTTGCCTCTCGGTGCTCGTTTTCTGACATGTACAATGTGGTTCTAAAACTTCGGACTGCGAAAAATAGTGACTTTTTAATGAAGCCTTAAACCAGCAACCGTAAACAGGAGCATCCATCTGATGAGGCATCAAACTGGGCTCCTGACCTTCTGTGGTCATGAATTCCCCACCTTAATTATGAATTTGATATCATTCGTTGAGGTGGTAGCGGATACTGCCAGCTATATTGAGCCGGTCAGGATGCCCTATTTTCTGAAAATCTAGTTTGCTGCTTGTGGTAGTTTCAGTCTGGCCAGCAGAGGGTGAAATCACCTTCCTCAATCAGGAATTTGACCTCATTTATAGGGGTGGTAGCGCAATCTGCCGACCACTTTGAGCCTGGCAGGATACGCTACCCCTCCGTTAGATCAGATCAGCTTTCTTAAGTTGCCTCTCGGTGCTCGTTTTCTGACATGTACAATGTGGTTCCAAAACTTCGGACTGAGAAAAATAGTGACTTTTTAATGAAGCCTTAAACCGGCAACCGTAAAGAGGAGCATCCGTCTGACGAGGCATCAAACTGGCCTCCTGACCTTCTGTGGTCATGAATTCCCCACCTTAATTATGACTTTGATATCATTTATTGAGGTGGTAGCGGATACTGCCAGCTGTATTGAACCGGTCAGGATGCCCTATTTTCTGAAAATCTAGTTTGCTGCTTGTGGTAGTTTCAGTCTGGCCAGCAGGGGGTGAAATCACCTTCCTCAATCATGAATTTGACCTCATTTATAGGGGTGGTAGAGCAATCTGCCGGCCACTTTGAGCCTGGCAGGATACGCTACCCCTCCGTTAGATCAGATCAGCTTTCTTAAGTTGCGTCTCGGTGCTCGTTTTCTGACATGTACAATGTGGTTCCAAAACTTCGGACTGCGAAAAATAGTGACTTTTTAATGAAGCCTTAAACCGGCAACCGTAAACAGGAGCATCCGTCTGATGAGGCATCAAACTGGCCTCCTGACCTTCTGTGGTCATGAATTCCTGAATTCCCCACCTTAATTATGAATTTGATATCATTCATTGAGGTGGTAGCGGATACTGCCAGCTATATTGAGCCGGTCAGGATGCCCTGTTTTCTGAAAATCTAGTTTGAAGGAAATCACCTTCCTCAATCATGAATTTTTATCTCATTTATAGGGGTGGTAGCGCAATCTGCCGGCCACTTTGAGCCTGGCAGGATACGCTACCCCTCCGTTAGATCAGATCAGCTTTCTTAAGTTGCCCCAAGCAAGTTCAATTGTTGAATGCAGTAGTAAAATTTGGGTTGTTTATTGAAGCTAAGCAGGCTCAAGCTTGGTCAATATGTGGATGGGAGACCCTTTGTGGAAATCTAGTTTGCTGCTGGAGGTAGTTTTAGTCCAACCAGCAGGGGGTGCTCGTTTTCTGACATGTACAATGTGGTTCCAAAACTTCGGACTGTGAAAAAGTGACTTTTTAATGAAGCCTTAAACCGGCAATCGTAAAGAGGAGCATCCGTCTGATGAGGCATCAAACTGGCCTCCTGACCTTCTGTGGTCATGAATTCCCCACCTTAATTATGAATTTGATATCATTCATTGAGGTGGTAGCGGATACTGCCAGCTATATTGAGCCGGTCAGGATGCGCTATTTTCTGAAAATCTACTTTGCTGCTTGTGGTAGTTTCAGTCTGTCCAGCAGGGGGTGAAATCACCTTCCTCAATCATGAATTTGACCTAGTTTATAGGGGTGGTAGCGCAATCTGCCGACCACTTTGAGCCTGGCAGGATACGCTACCCCTCCGTTAGATCAGATCAGCTTTCTTAAGTTGCCCCAAGCAAGTTCAATTGTTGAATGCAGTAGTCAAATTCTGGTTGCTTATTGAAGCTAAGCAGGCTCAAGCTTGGTCAATATGTGGATGGGAGACCCTTTGTGGAAATCTAGTTTGCTGCTGGAGGTAGTTTTAGTCCAACCAGCAGGGGGTGCTCGTTTTCTGACATGTACAATGTGGTTCCAAAACTTCGGACTGTGAAAAATAGTGACTTTTTAATGAAGCCTTAAACCGGCAACCATAAAGAGGAGCATCCGTCTGATGAGGCATCAAACTGGCCTCCTGACCTTCTGTGGTCATGAATTCCCCACCTTAATTATGAATTTGATGTCATTCATTGAGGTTGTAGCGGATACTGCCAGCTATATTGAGCCGGTCAGGATGCGCTATTTTCTGAAAATCTACTTTGCTGCTTGTGGTAGTTTCAGTCTGTCCAGCAGGGGGTGAAATCACCTTCCTCAATCATGAATTTGACCAAGTTTATAGGGGTGGTAGCGCAATCTGCCGACCACTTTGAGCCTGGCAGGATACGCTACCCCTCCGTTAGATCAGATCAGCTTTCTTAAGTTGCCTCTCGGTGCTCCTTTTCTGACATGTACAATGTGGTTCCAAAACTTCGGACTGAGAAAAATAGTGACTTTTTAATGAAGCCTTAAACCAGCAACCGTAAAGAGGAGCATCCTTCTGATGAGGCATCAAACTGGCCTCCTGACCTTCTGGTGTCGTGAATTCCCCACCTTAATTATGACTTTGATATCATTCATTGAGGTGGTAGCGGATTCTGCTAGCTATAATGAGCCGGTCAGGATGCGCTATTTTCTGAAAATCTAGTTTGCTGCTTGTGGTAGTTTCAGTCTGGCCAGCAGGGGGTGAAATCACCTTCCTCAATCAGGAATTTGACCTCATTTATAGGGGTGGTAGCGCAATCTGCCGACCACTTTGAGCCTGGCAGGATACGCTACCCCTCCGTTAGATCAGATCAGCTTTCTTAAGTTGCCTCTCGGTGCTCGTTTTCTGACATGTACAATGTGGTTCCAAAACTTCGGACTGAGAAAAATAGTGACTTTTTAATGAAGCCTTAAACCGGCAACCGTAAAGAGGAGCATCCGTCTGATGAGGCATCAAACTGGCCTCCTGACCTTCTGTGGTCATGAATTCCCCACCTTAATTATGACTTTGATATCATTCATTGAGGTGGTAGCGGATACTGCCAGCTATATTGAGCCGGTCAGGATGCCCTATTTTCTGAAAATCTAGTTTGCTGCTTGTGGTAGTTTCAGTCTGGCCAGCAGGGGGTGAAATCACCTTCCTCAATCATGAATTTGACCTCATTTATAGGGGTGGTAGCGCAATCTGCCGGCCACTTTGAGCCTGGCAGGATACGCTACCCCTCCGTTAGATCAGATCAGCTTTCTTAAGTTGCCCCAAACAAGTTCAATTGTTGAATACAGTAGTCAAATTCTGGTTGCTTATTGAAGCTAAGCAGGCTCAAGCTTGGTCAATATGTGGCTGGGAGACCCTTTGTGGAAATCTAGTTTGCTGCTCGAGGTAGTTTTAGTCCAACCAGCTCGTTTTCTGACATGTACAATGTGGTTCCAAAACTTCGGACTGCGAAAAATAGTGACTTTTTAATGAAGCCTTAAACCGGCAACCGTAAACTGGAGCATCCGTCTGATGACGCATCAAACTGGCCTCCTGACCTTCTGTGGTCATGAATTCCCCACCTTAATTATGACTTTGATATCATTTATTGAGGTGGTAGCGCATACTGCCAGCTGTATTGAACCGGTCAGGATGCCCTATTTTCTGAAAGTCTAGTTTGCTGCTTGTGGTAGTTTCAGTCTGGCCGGCAGGAGGTGTAATCACCTTCCTCAATCATGAATTTGACCTCATTTATAGGGGTGGTAGAGCAATCTGCCGGCCACTTTGAGCCTGGCAGGATACGCTACCCCTCCGTTAGATCAGATCAGCTTTCTTAAGTTGCGTCTCGGTGCTCGTTTTCTGACATGTACAATGTGGTTCCAAAACTTCGGACTGCGAAAAATAGTGACTTTTTAATGAAGCCTTAAACTGGCAACCGTAAACAGGAGCATCCGTCTGATGAGGCATCAAACTGGCCTCCTGACCTTCTGTGGTCATGAATTCCTGAATTCCCCACCTTAATTATGAATTTGATATCATTCATTGAGGTGGTAGCGGATACTGCCAGCTATATTGAGCCGGTCAGGATGCGCTATTTTCTGAAAATCTACTTTGCTGCTTGTGGTAGTTTCAGTCTGTCCAGCAGGGGGTGAAATCACCTTCCTCAATCATGAATTTGACCTAGTTTATAGGGGTGGTAGCGCAATCTGCCAACCACTTTGAGCCTGGCAGGATACGCTACCCCTCCGTTAGATCAGATCAGCTTTCTTAAGTTGCCTCTCGGTGCTCGTTTTCTGACATGGACAATGTGGTTTCAAAACTTCGGACTGCGAAAAATAGTGACTTTTTAATTAAGCCTTAAACCGGCAACCGTAAAGAGGAGCATCCGTCTGATGAGGCATCAAACTGGCCTCCTTACCTTCTGTGGTCATGAATTCCCCACCTTAATTATGACTTTGATATCATTCATTGAGGTGGTAGTGGATACTGCCAGCTATATTGAGCCGGTCAGGATGCGCTATTTTCTGAAAATCTAGTTTGCTGCTTGTGGTAGTTTCATTCTGGCCAGCAGGGGGTGAAATCACCTTCCTCAATCATGAATTTGACCTCATTTATAGGGGTGGTAGCGCAATCTGCCGGCCACTTTGAGCCTGGCAGGATACGCTACCCCTCCGTTAGATCAGATCAGCTTTCTTAAATTGTCCCAAGCAAGTTCAATTGTTGAATGCAGTAGTCAAATTTGGGTTGCTTATTGAAGCTAAGCAGGCTCAAGCTTGGTCAATATGTGGATGGGAGACCCTTTGTGGAAATCTAGTTTGCTGCTGGAGGTAGTTTTAGTCCAACCAGCAGGGGGTGCTCGTTTTCTGACATGTACAATGTGGTTCCAAAACTCCGGACTGCGAAAAATAGTGACTTTTTAATGAAGCCTTAAACCGGCAACCGTAAAGAGGAGCATCCGTCTGATGAGGCATCAAACTGGCCTCCTGACCTTCTGTGGTCATGAATTCCCCACCTTAATTATGAATTTGATATCATTCATTGAGGTGGTAGCGGATACTGCCAGCTATATTGAGCCGGTCAGGATGCGCTATTTTCTGAAAATCTACTTTGCTGCTTGTGGTAGTTTCAGTCTGGCCAGCAGGGGGTGAAATCACCTTCCTCAATCATGAATTTGACCTCATTTATAGGGGTGGTAGCGCAATCTGCCGACCACTTTGAGCCTGGCAGGATACGCTACCCCTCCGTTAGATCAGATCAGCTTTCTTAAGTTGCCTCTCGGTGCTCGTTTTCTGACATGTACAATGTGGTTCTAAAACTTCGGACTGCGAAAAATAGTGACTTTTTAATGAAGCCTTAAACCAGCAACCGTAAACAGGAGCATCCATCTGATGAGGCATCAAACTGGGCTCCTGACCTTCTGTGGTCATGAATTCCCCACCTTAATTATGAATTTGATATCATTCGTTGAGGTGGTAGCGGATACTGCCAGCTATATTGAGCCGGTCAGGATGCCCTATTTTCTGAAAATCTAGTTTGCTGCTTGTGGTAGTTTCAGTCTGGCCAGCAGAGGGTGAAATCACCTTCCTCAATCAGAAATTTGACCTCATTTATAGGGGTGGTAGCGCAATCTGCCGACCACTTTGAGCCTGGCAGGATACGCTACCCCTCCGTTAGATCAGATCAGCTTTCTTAAGTTGCCTCTCGGTGCTCGTTTTCTGACATGTACAATGTGGTTCCAAAACTTCGGACTGAGAAAAATAGTGACTTTTTAATGAAGCCTTAAACCGGCAACCGTAAAGAGGAGCATCCGTCTGACGAGGCATCAAACTGGCCTCCTGACCTTCTGTGGTCATGAATTCCCCACCTTAATTATGACTTTGATATCATTTATTGAGGTGGTAGCGGATACTGCCAGCTGTATTGAACCGGTCAGGATGCCCTATTTTCTGAAAATCTAGTTTGCTGCTTGTGGTAGTTTCAGTCTGGCCAGCAGGGGGTGAAATCACCTTCCTCAATCATGAATTTGACCTCATTTATAGGGGTGGTAGAGCAATCTGCCGGCCACTTTGAGCCTGGCAGGATACGCTACCCCTCCGTTAGATCAGATCAGCTTTCTTAAGTTGCGTCTCGGTGCTCGTTTTCTGACATGTACAATGTGGTTCCAAAACTTCGGACTGCGAAAAATAGTGACTTTTTAATGAAGCCTTAAACCGGCAACCGTAAACAGGAGCATCCGTCTGATGAGGCATCAAACTGGCCTCCTGACCTTCTGTGGTCATGAATTCCTGAATTCCCCACCTTAATTATGAATTTGATATCATTCATTGAGGTGGTAGCGGATACTGCCAGCTATATTGAGCCGGTCAGGATGCCCTGTTTTCTGAAAATCTAGTTTGAAGGAAATCACCTTCCTCAATCATGAATTTTTATCTCATTTATAGGGGTGGTAGCGCAATCTGCCGGCCACTTTGAGCCTGGCAGGATACGCTACCCCTCCGTTAGATCAGATCAGCTTTCTTAAGTTGCCCCAAGCAAGTTCAATTGTTGAATGCAGTAGTAAAATTTGGGTTGTTTATTGAAGCTAAGCAGGCTCAAGCTTGGTCAATATGTGGATGGGAGACCCTTTGTGGAAATCTAGTTTGCTGCTGGAGGTAGTTTTAGTCCAACCAGCAGGGGGTGCTCGTTTTCTGACATGTACAATGTGGTTCCAAAACTTCGGACTGTGAAAAAGTGACTTTTTAATGAAGCCTTAAACCGGCAATCGTAAAGAGGAGCATCCGTCTGATGAGGCATCAAACTGGCCTCCTGACCTTCTGTGGTCATGAATTCCCCACCTTAATTATGAATTTGATATCATTCATTGAGGTGGTAGCGGATACTGCCAGCTATATTGAGCCGGTCAGGATGCGCTATTTTCTGAAAATCTACTTTGCTGCTTGTGGTAGTTTCAGTCTGTCCAGCAGGGGGTGAAATCACCTTCCTCAATCATGAATTTGACCTAGTTTATAGGGGTGGTAGCGCAATCTGCCGACCACTTTGAGCCTGGCAGGATACGCTACCCCTCCGTTAGATCAGATCAGCTTTCTTAAGTTGCCCCAAGCAAGTTCAATTGTTGAATGCAGTAGTCAAATTCTGGTTGCTTATTGAAGCTAAGCAGGCTCAAGCTTGGTCAATATGTGGATGGGAGACCCTTTGTGGAAATCTAGTTTGCTGCTGGAGGTAGTTTTAGTCCAACCAGCAGGGGGTGCTCGTTTTCTGACATGTACAATGTGGTTCCAAAACTTCGGACTGTGAAAAATAGTGACTTTTTAATGAAGCCTTAAACCGGCAACCATAAAGAGGAGCATCCGTCTGATGAGGCATCAAACTGGCCTCCTGACCTTCTGTGGTCATGAATTCCCCACCTTAATTATGAATTTGATGTCATTCATTGAGGTTGTAGCGGATACTGCCAGCTATATTGAGCCGGTCAGGATGCGCTATTTTCTGAAAATCTACTTTGCTGCTTGTGGTAGTTTCAGTCTGTCCAGCAGGGGGTGAAATCACCTTCCTCAATCATGAATTTGACCAAGTTTATAGGGGTGGTAGCGCAATCTGCCGACCACTTTGAGCCTGGCAGGATACGCTACCCCTCCGTTAGATCAGATCAGCTTTCTTAAGTTGCCTCTCGGTGCTCCTTTTCTGACATGTACAATGTGGTTCCAAAACTTCGGACTGAGAAAAATAGTGACTTTTTAATGAAGCCTTAAACCAGCAACCGTAAAGAGGAGCATCCTTCTGATGAGGCATCAAACTGGCCTCCTGACCTTCTGGTGTCGTGAATTCCCCACCTTAATTATGACTTTGATATCATTCATTGAGGTGGTAGCGGATTCTGCTAGCTATAATGAGCCGGTCAGGATGCGCTATTTTCTGAAAATCTAGTTTGCTGCTTGTGGTAGTTTCAGTCTGGCCAGCAGGGGGTGAAATCACCTTCCTCAATCAGGAATTTGACCTCATTTATAGGGGTGGTAGCGCAATCTGCCGACCACTTTGAGCCTGGCAGGATACGCTACCCCTCCGTTAGATCAGATCAGCTTTCTTAAGTTGCCTCTCGGTGCTCGTTTTCTGACATGTACAATGTGGTTCCAAAACTTCGGACTGAGAAAAATAGTGACTTTTTAATGAAGCCTTAAACCGGCAACCGTAAAGAGGAGCATCCGTCTGATGAGGCATCAAACTGGCCTCCTGACCTTCTGTGGTCATGAATTCCCCACCTTAATTATGACTTTGATATCATTCATTGAGGTGGTAGCGGATACTGCCAGCTATATTGAGCCGGTCAGGATGCCCTATTTTCTGAAAATCTAGTTTGCTGCTTGTGGTAGTTTCAGTCTGGCCAGCAGGGGGTGAAATCACCTTCCTCAATCATGAATTTGACCTCATTTATAGGGGTGGTAGCGCAATCTGCCGGCCACTTTGAGCCTGGCAGGATACGCTACCCCTCCGTTAGATCAGATCAGCTTTCTTAAGTTGCCCCAAACAAGTTCAATTGTTGAATACAGTAGTCAAATTCTGGTTGCTTATTGAAGCTAAGCAGGCTCAAGCTTGGTCAATATGTGGCTGGGAGACCCTTTGTGGAAATCTAGTTTGCTGCTCGAGGTAGTTTTAGTCCAACCAGCTCGTTTTCTGACATGTACAATGTGGTTCCAAAACTTCGGACTGCGAAAAATAGTGACTTTTTAATGAAGCCTTAAACCGGCAACCGTAAACTGGAGCATCCGTCTGATGACGCATCAAACTGGCCTCCTGACCTTCTGTGGTCATGAATTCCCCACCTTAATTATGACTTTGATATCATTTATTGAGGTGGTAGCGCATACTGCCAGCTGTATTGAACCGGTCAGGATGCCCTATTTTCTGAAAGTCTAGTTTGCTGCTTGTGGTAGTTTCAGTCTGGCCGGCAGGAGGTGTAATCACCTTCCTCAATCATGAATTTGACCTCATTTATAGGGGTGGTAGAGCAATCTGCCGGCCACTTTGAGCCTGGCAGGATACGCTACCCCTCCGTTAGATCAGATCAGCTTTCTTAAGTTGCGTCTCGGTGCTCGTTTTCTGACATGTACAATGTGGTTCCAAAACTTCGGACTGCGAAAAATAGTGACTTTTTAATGAAGCCTTAAACTGGCAACCGTAAACAGGAGCATCCGTCTGATGAGGCATCAAACTGGCCTCCTGACCTTCTGTGGTCATGAATTCCTGAATTCCCCACCTTAATTATGAATTTGATATCATTCATTGAGGTGGTAGCGGATACTGCCAGCTATATTGAGCCGGTCAGGATGCGCTATTTTCTGAAAATCTACTTTGCTGCTTGTGGTAGTTTCAGTCTGTCCAGCAGGGGGTGAAATCACCTTCCTCAATCATGAATTTGACCTAGTTTATAGGGGTGGTAGCGCAATCTGCCAACCACTTTGAGCCTGGCAGGATACGCTACCCCTCCGTTAGATCAGATCAGCTTTCTTAAGTTGCCTCTCGGTGCTCGTTTTCTGACATGGACAATGTGGTTTCAAAACTTCGGACTGCGAAAAATAGTGACTTTTTAATTAAGCCTTAAACCGGCAACCGTAAAGAGGAGCATCCGTCTGATGAGGCATCAAACTGGCCTCCTTACCTTCTGTGGTCATGAATTCCCCACCTTAATTATGACTTTGATATCATTCATTGAGGTGGTAGTGGATACTGCCAGCTATATTGAGCCGGTCAGGATGCGCTATTTTCTGAAAATCTAGTTTGCTGCTTGTGGTAGTTTCATTCTGGCCAGCAGGGGGTGAAATCACCTTCCTCAATCATGAATTTGACCTCATTTATAGGGGTGGTAGCGCAATCTGCCGGCCACTTTGAGCCTGGCAGGATACGCTACCCCTCCGTTAGATCAGATCAGCTTTCTTAAATTGTCCCAAGCAAGTTCAATTGTTGAATGCAGTAGTCAAATTTGGGTTGCTTATTGAAGCTAAGCAGGCTCAAGCTTGGTCAATATGTGGATGGGAGACCCTTTGTGGAAATCTAGTTTGCTGCTGGAGGTAGTTTTAGTCCAACCAGCAGGGGGTGCTCGTTTTCTGACATGTACAATGTGGTTCCAAAACTCCGGACTGCGAAAAATAGTGACTTTTTAATGAAGCCTTAAACCGGCAACCGTAAAGAGGAGCATCCGTCTGATGAGGCATCAAACTGGCCTCCTGACCTTCTGTGGTCATGAATTCCCCACCTTAATTATGAATTTGATATCATTCATTGAGGTGGTAGCGGATACTGCCAGCTATATTGAGCCGGTCAGGATGCGCTATTTTCTGAAAATCTACTTTGCTGCTTGTGGTAGTTTCAGTCTGGCCAGCAGGGGGTGAAATCACCTTCCTCAATCATGAATTTGACCTCATTTATAGGGGTGGTAGCGCAATCTGCCGACCACTTTGAGCCTGGCAGGATACGCTACCCCTCCGTTAGATCAGATCAGCTTTCTTAAGTTGCCTCTCGGTGCTCGTTTTCTGACATGTACAATGTGGTTCTAAAACTTCGGACTGCGAAAAATAGTGACTTTTTAATGAAGCCTTAAACCAGCAACCGTAAACAGGAGCATCCATCTGATGAGGCATCAAACTGGGCTCCTGACCTTCTGTGGTCATGAATTCCCCACCTTAATTATGAATTTGATATCATTCGTTGAGGTGGTAGCGGATACTGCCAGCTATATTGAGCCGGTCAGGATGCCCTATTTTCTGAAAATCTAGTTTGCTGCTTGTGGTAGTTTCAGTCTGGCCAGCAGAGGGTGAAATCACCTTCCTCAATCAGAAATTTGACCTCATTTATAGGGGTGGTAGCGCAATCTGCCGACCACTTTGAGCCTGGCAGGATACGCTACCCCTCCGTTAGATCAGATCAGCTTTCTTAAGTTGCCTCTCGGTGCTCGTTTTCTGACATGTACAATGTGGTTCCAAAACTTCGGACTGAGAAAAATAGTGACTTTTTAATGAAGCCTTAAACCGGCAACCGTAAAGAGGAGCATCCGTCTGACGAGGCATCAAACTGGCCTCCTGACCTTCTGTGGTCATGAATTCCCCACCTTAATTATGACTTTGATATCATTTATTGAGGTGGTAGCGGATACTGCCAGCTGTATTGAACCGGTCAGGATGCCCTATTTTCTGAAAATCTAGTTTGCTGCTTGTGGTAGTTTCAGTCTGGCCAGCAGGGGGTGAAATCACCTTCCTCAATCATGAATTTGACCTCATTTATAGGGGTGGTAGAGCAATCTGCCGGCCACTTTGAGCCTGGCAGGATACGCTACCCCTCCGTTAGATCAGATCAGCTTTCTTAAGTTGCGTCTCGGTGCTCGTTTTCTGACATGTACAATGTGGTTCCAAAACTTCGGACTGCGAAAAATAGTGACTTTTTAATGAAGCCTTAAACCGGCAACCGTAAACAGGAGCATCCGTCTGATGAGGCATCAAACTGGCCTCCTGACCTTCTGTGGTCATGAATTCCTGAATTCCCCACCTTAATTATGAATTTGATATCATTCATTGAGGTGGTAGCGGATACTGCCAGCTATATTGAGCCGGTCAGGATGCCCTGTTTTCTGAAAATCTAGTTTGAAGGAAATCACCTTCCTCAATCATGAATTTTTATCTCATTTATAGGGGTGGTAGCGCAATCTGCCGGCCACTTTGAGCCTGGCAGGATACGCTACCCCTCCGTTAGATCAGATCAGCTTTCTTAAGTTGCCCCAAGCAAGTTCAATTGTTGAATGCAGTAGTAAAATTTGGGTTGTTTATTGAAGCTAAGCAGGCTCAAGCTTGGTCAATATGTGGATGGGAGACCCTTTGTGGAAATCTAGTTTGCTGCTGGAGGTAGTTTTAGTCCAACCAGCAGGGGGTGCTCGTTTTCTGACATGTACAATGTGGTTCCAAAACTTCGGACTGTGAAAAAGTGACTTTTTAATGAAGCCTTAAACCGGCAATCGTAAAGAGGAGCATCCGTCTGATGAGGCATCAAACTGGCCTCCTGACCTTCTGTGGTCATGAATTCCCCACCTTAATTATGAATTTGATATCATTCATTGAGGTGGTAGCGGATACTGCCAGCTATATTGAGCCGGTCAGGATGCGCTATTTTCTGAAAATCTACTTTGCTGCTTGTGGTAGTTTCAGTCTGTCCAGCAGGGGGTGAAATCACCTTCCTCAATCATGAATTTGACCTAGTTTATAGGGGTGGTAGCGCAATCTGCCGACCACTTTGAGCCTGGCAGGATACGCTACCCCTCCGTTAGATCAGATCAGCTTTCTTAAGTTGCCCCAAGCAAGTTCAATTGTTGAATGCAGTAGTCAAATTCTGGTTGCTTATTGAAGCTAAGCAGGCTCAAGCTTGGTCAATATGTGGATGGGAGACCCTTTGTGGAAATCTAGTTTGCTGCTGGAGGTAGTTTTAGTCCAACCAGCAGGGGGTGCTCGTTTTCTGACATGTACAATGTGGTTCCAAAACTTCGGACTGTGAAAAATAGTGACTTTTTAATGAAGCCTTAAACCGGCAACCATAAAGAGGAGCATCCGTCTGATGAGGCATCAAACTGGCCTCCTGACCTTCTGTGGTCATGAATTCCCCACCTTAATTATGAATTTGATGTCATTCATTGAGGTTGTAGCGGATACTGCCAGCTATATTGAGCCGGTCAGGATGCGCTATTTTCTGAAAATCTACTTTGCTGCTTGTGGTAGTTTCAGTCTGTCCAGCAGGGGGTGAAATCACCTTCCTCAATCATGAATTTGACCAAGTTTATAGGGGTGGTAGCGCAATCTGCCGACCACTTTGAGCCTGGCAGGATACGCTACCCCTCCGTTAGATCAGATCAGCTTTCTTAAGTTGCCTCTCGGTGCTCCTTTTCTGACATGTACAATGTGGTTCCAAAACTTCGGACTGAGAAAAATAGTGACTTTTTAATGAAGCCTTAAACCAGCAACCGTAAAGAGGAGCATCCTTCTGATGAGGCATCAAACTGGCCTCCTGACCTTCTGGTGTCGTGAATTCCCCACCTTAATTATGACTTTGATATCATTCATTGAGGTGGTAGCGGATTCTGCTAGCTATAATGAGCCGGTCAGGATGCGCTATTTTCTGAAAATCTAGTTTGCTGCTTGTGGTAGTTTCAGTCTGGCCAGCAGGGGGTGAAATCACCTTCCTCAATCAGGAATTTGACCTCATTTATAGGGGTGGTAGCGCAATCTGCCGACCACTTTGAGCCTGGCAGGATACGCTACCCCTCCGTTAGATCAGATCAGCTTTCTTAAGTTGCCTCTCGGTGCTCGTTTTCTGACATGTACAATGTGGTTCCAAAACTTCGGACTGAGAAAAATAGTGACTTTTTAATGAAGCCTTAAACCGGCAACCGTAAAGAGGAGCATCCGTCTGATGAGGCATCAAACTGGCCTCCTGACCTTCTGTGGTCATGAATTCCCCACCTTAATTATGACTTTGATATCATTCATTGAGGTGGTAGCGGATACT
This sequence comes from Garra rufa, assembly GCF_049309525.1. Lineage (NCBI taxonomy): Eukaryota > Metazoa > Chordata > Actinopteri > Cypriniformes > Cyprinidae > Garra > Garra rufa. Next base: position 27,993,075 of record NC_133362.1, on the reverse strand, counting down.
GCCAGCTATATTGAGCCGGTCAGGATGCCCTATTTTCTGAAAATCTAGTTTGCTGCTTGTGGTAGTTTCAGTCTGGCCAGCAGGGGGTGAAATCACCTTCCTCAATCATGAATTTGACCTCATTTATAGGGGTGGTAGCGCAATCTGCCGGCCACTTTGAGCCTGGCAGGATACGCTACCCCTCCGTTAGATCAGATCAGCTTTCTTAAGTTGCCCCAAACAAGTTCAATTGTTGAATACAGTAGTCAAATTCTGGTTGCTTATTGAAGCTAAGCAGGCTCAAGCTTGGTCAATATGTGGCTGGGAGACCCTTTGTGGAAATCTAGTTTGCTGCTCGAGGTAGTTTTAGTCCAACCAGCTCGTTTTCTGACATGTACAATGTGGTTCCAAAACTTCGGACTGCGAAAAATAGTGACTTTTTAATGAAGCCTTAAACCGGCAACCGTAAACTGGAGCATCCGTCTGATGACGCATCAAACTGGCCTCCTGACCTTCTGTGGTCATGAATTCCCCACCTTAATTATGACTTTGATATCATTTATTGAGGTGGTAGCGCATACTGCCAGCTGTATTGAACCGGTCAGGATGCCCTATTTTCTGAAAGTCTAGTTTGCTGCTTGTGGTAGTTTCAGTCTGGCCGGCAGGAGGTGTAATCACCTTCCTCAATCATGAATTTGACCTCATTTATAGGGGTGGTAGAGCAATCTGCCGGCCACTTTGAGCCTGGCAGGATACGCTACCCCTCCGTTAGATCAGATCAGCTTTCTTAAGTTGCGTCTCGGTGCTCGTTTTCTGACATGTACAATGTGGTTCCAAAACTTCGGACTGCGAAAAATAGTGACTTTTTAATGAAGCCTTAAACCGGCAACCGTAAACAGGAGCATCCGTCTGATGAGGCATCAAACTGGCCTCCTGACCTTCTGTGGTCATGAATTCCTGAATTCCCCACCTTAATTATGAATTTGATATCATTCATTGAGGTGGTAGCGGATACTGCCAGCTATATTGAGCCGGTCAGGATGCGCTATTTTCTGAAAATCTACTTTGCTGCTTGTGGTAGTTTCAGTCTGTCCAGCAGGGGGTGAAATCACCTTCCTCAATCATGAATTTGACCTAGTTTATAGGGGTGGTAGCGCAATCTGCCAACCACTTTGAGCCTGGCAGGATACGCTACCCCTCCGTTAGATCAGATCAGCTTTCTTAAGTTGCCTCTCGGTGCTCGTTTTCTGACATGGACAATGTGGTTTCAAAACTTCGGACTGCGAAAAATAGTGACTTTTTAATTAAGCCTTAAACCGGCAACCGTAAAGAGGAGCATCCGTCTGATGAGGCATCAAACTGGCCTCCTTACCTTCTGTGGTCATGAATTCCCCACCTTAATTATGACTTTGATATCATTCATTGAGGTGGTAGTGGATACTGCCAGCTATATTGTGCCGGTCAGGATGCGCTATTTTCTGAAAATCTAGTTTGCTGCTTGTGGTAGTTTCATTCTGGCCAGCAGGGGGTGAAATCACCTTCCTCAATCATGAATTTGACCTCATTTATAGGGGTGGTAGCGCAATCTGCCGGCCACTTTGAGCCTGGCAGGATACGCTACCCCTCCGTTAGATCAGATCAGCTTTCTTAAATTGTCCCAAGCAAGTTCAATTGTTGAATGCAGTAGTCAAATTTGGGTTGCTTATTGAAGCTAAGCAGGCTCAAGCTTGGTCAATATGTGGATGGGAGACCCTTTGTGGAAATCTAGTTTGCTGCTGGAGGTAGTTTTAGTCCAACCAGCAGGGGGTGCTCGTTTTCTGACATGTACAATGTGGTTCCAAAACTCCGGACTGCGAAAAATAGTGACTTTTTAATGAAGCCTTAAACCGGCAACCGTAAAGAGGAGCATCCGTCTGATGAGGCATCAAACTGGCCTCCTGACCTTCTGTGGTCATGAATTCCCCACCTTAATTATGAATTTGATATCATTCATTGAGGTGGTAGCGGATACTGCCAGCTATATTGAGCCGGTCAGGATGCGCTATTTTCTAAAAATCTACTTTGCTGCTTGTGGTAGTTTCAGTCTGGCCAGCAGGGGGTGAAATCACCTTCCTCAATCAGGAATTTGACCTCATTTATAGGGGTGGTAGCGCAATCTGCCGACCACTTTGAGCCTGGAAGGATACGCTACCCCTCCGTTAGATCAGATCAGCTTTCTTAAGTTGCCTCTCGATGCTCGTTTTCTGACATGTACAATGTGGTTCCAAAACTTCGGACTGAGAAAAATAGTGACTTTTTAATGAAGCCTTAAACCGGCAACCGTAAAGAGTAGCATCCGTCTGATGAGGCATCAAACTGGCCTCCTGACCTTCTGTGGTCATGAATTCCCCACCTTAATTATGACTTTGATATCATTCATTGAGGTGGTAGCGGATACTGCCAGCTATATTGAGCCGGTCAGGATGCCCTATTTTCTGAAAATCTAGTTTGCTGCTTGTGGTAGTTTCAGTCTGGCCAGCAGGGGGTGAAATCACCTTCCTCAATCATGAATTTGACCTCATTTATAGGGGTGGTAGCGCAATCTGCCGGCCACTTTGAGCCTGGCAGGATACGCTACCCCTCCGTTAGATCAGATCAGCTTTCTTAAATTGTCCCAAGCAAGTTCAATTGTTGAATGCAGTAGTCAAATTTGGGTTGCTTATTGAAGCTAAGCAGGCTCAAGCTTGGTCAATATGTGGATGGGAGACCCTTTGTGGAAATTTAGTTTGCTGCTGGAGGTAGTTTTAGTCCAACCAGCAGGGGGTGCTCGTTTTCTGACATGTACAATGTGGTTCCAAAACTTCGGACTGTGAAAAATAGTGACTTTTTAATGAAGCCTTAAACCGGCAACCATAAAGAGGAGCATCCGTCTGATGAGGCATCAAACTGGCCTCCTGACCTTCTGTGGTCATGAATTCCCCACCTTAATTATGACTTTGATATCATTCATTGAGGTGGTAGCGGATACTGCCAGCTATATTGAGCCGGTCAGGATGCCCTATTTTCTGAAAATCTAGTTTGCTGCTTGTGGTAGTTTCAGTCTGGCCAGCAGGGGGTGAAATCACCTTCCTCAATCATGAATTTGACCTCATTTATAGGGGTGGTAGCGCAATCTGCCGGCCACTTTGAGCCTGGCAGGATACGCTACCCCTCCGTTAGATCAGATCAGCTTTCTTAAGTTGCCCCAGGCAAGTTCAATTGTTGAATGCAGTAGTCAAATTCGGGTTGCTTATTGAAGCTAAGCAGGCTCAAGCTTGGTCAATATGTGGATGGGAGACCCTTTGTGGAAATCTAGTTTGCTGCTGCAGGTAGTTTTAGTCCACCCAGCAGGGGGTGCTCATTTTCTGACATGTACAATGTGGTTCCAAAACTTCGGACTGCAAAAAATAGTGACTTTTTAATGAAGCCTTAAACCGGCAACCGTAAAGAGGAGCATCCGTCTGATGAGGCATCAAACTGGCCTCCTGACCTTCTGTGGTCATGAATTCCCCACCTTAATTATGACTTTGATATCATTCATTGAGGTGGTAGCGGATACTGCCAGCTATATTGAGCCGGTCAGGATGCGCTATTTTCTGAAAATCTACTTTGCTGCTTGTGGTAGTTTCAGTCTGGCCAGCAGGGGGTGAAATCACCTTCCTCAATCATGAATTTGACCTCATTTATAGGGGTGGTAGCGCAATCTGCCGGCCAATTTGAGCCTGGCAGGATACGCTACCCCTCCGTTAGATCAGATCAGCTTTCTTAAGTTGCCCCAAGCAAGTTCAATTGTTGAATGCAGTAGTCAAATTCTGGTTGCTTATTGAAGCTAAGCAGGCTCAAGCTTGGTCAATATGTGGATGGGAGACCCTTTGTGGAAATCTAGTTTGCTGCTCGAGGTAGTTTTAGTCCAACCAGCTCGTTTTCTGACATGTACAATGTGGTTCCAAAACTTCGGACTGCGAAAAATAGTGACTTTTTAATGAAGCCTTAAACCGGCAACCGTAAACAGGAGCATCCGTCTGATGAGGCATCAAACTGGCCTCCTGACCTTCTGTGGTCATGAATTCCCCACCTTAATTATGACTTTGATATCATTTATTGAGGTGGTAGCGCATACTGCCAGCTATATTGAGCCGGTCAGGATGCGCTATTTTCTGAAAATCTACTTTGCTGCTTGTGGTAGTTTCAGTCTGGCCGGCAGGAGGTGTAATCACCTTCCTCAATCATGAATTTGACCTCATTTATAGGGGTGGTAGCGCAATCTGCCGGCCACTTTGAGCCTGGCAGGATACGCTACCTCTCCGTTAGATCAGATCAGCTTTCTTAAGTTGCCCCAGGCAAGTTCAATTGTTGAATGCAGTAGTCAAATTCGGGTTGCTTATTGAAGCTAAGCAGGCTCAAGCTTGGTCAATATGTGGATGGGAGACCCTTTGTGGAAATCTAGTTTGCTGCTGGAGGTAGTTTTAGTCCAACCAGCAGGGGGTGCTCGTTTTCTGACATGTACAATGTGGTTCCAAAACTTCGGACTGAGAAAAATAGTGACTTTTTAATGAAGCCTTAAACCAGCAACCGTAAAGAGGAGCATCCTTCTGATGAGGCATCAAACTGGCCTCCTGACCTTCTGGTGTCGTGAATTCCCCACCTTAATTATGACTTTGATATCATTCATTGAGGTGGTAGCGGATTCTGCTAGCTATAATGAGCCGGTCAGGATGCGCTATTTTCTGAAAATCTAGTTTGCTGCTTGTGGTAGTTTCAGTCTGGCCAGCAGGGGGTGAAATCACCTTCCTCAATCAGGAATTTGACCTCATTTATAGGGGTGGTAGCGCAATCTGCCGACCACTTTGAGCCTGGCAGGATACGCTACCCCTCCGTTAGATCAGATCAGCTTTCTTAAGTTGCCTCAAGCAAGTTCAATTGTTGAATGCAGTAGTCAAATTTGGGTTGCTTATTGAAGCTAAGCAGGCTCAAGCTTGGTCAATATGTGGATGGGAGACCCTTTGTGGAAATTTAGTTTGCTGCTGGAGGTAGTTTTAGTCCAACCAGCAGGGGGTGCTCGTTTTCTGACATGTACAATGTGGTTCCAAAACTTCGGACTGTGAAAAATAGTGACTTTTTAATGAAGCCTTAAACCGGCAACCATAAAGAGGAGCATCCGTCTGATGAGGCATCAAACTGGCCTCCTGACCTTCTGTGGTCATGAATTCCCCACCTTAATTATGAATTTGATATCATTCATTGAGGTTGTAGCGGATACTGCCAGCTATATTGAGCCGGTCAGGATGCGCTATTTTCTGAAAATCTACTTTGCTGCTTGTGGTAGTTTCAGTCTGTCCAGCAGGGGGTGAAATCACCTTCCTCAATCATGAATTTGACCTCATTTATAGGGGTGGTAGCGCAATCTGCCGACCACTTTGAGCCTGGCAGGATACGCTACCCCTCCGTTAGATCAGATCAGCTTTCTTAAGTTGCCTCTCGGTGCTCGTTTTCTGACATGTACAATGTGGTTCCAAAACTTCGGACTGAGAAAAATAGTGACTTTTTAATGAAGCCTTAAACCGGCAACCGTAAAGAGGAGCATCCGTCTGATGAGGCATCAAACTGGCCTCCTGACCTTCTGTGGTCATGAATTCCCCACCTTAATTATGACTTTGATATCATTCATTGAGGTGGTAGCGGATACTGCCAGCTATATTGAGCCGGTCAGGATGCCCTATTTTCTGAAAATCTAGTTTGCTGCTTGTGGTAGTTTCAGTCTGGCCAGCAGGGGGTGAAATCACCTTCCTCAATCATGAATTTGACCTCATTTATAGGGGTGGTAGCGCAATCTGCCGGCCACTTTGAGCCTGGCAGGATACGCTACCCCTCCGTTAGATCAGATCAGCTTTCTTAAATTGTCCCAAGCAAGTTCAATTGTTGAATGCAGTAGTCAAATTTGGGTTGCTTATTGAAGCTAAGCAGGCTCAAGCTTGGTCAATATGTGGATGGGAGACCCTTTGTGGAAATCTAGTTTGCTGCTGGAGGTAGTTTTAGTCCAACCAGCAGGGGGTGCTCGTTTTCTGACATGTACAATGTGGTTCCAAAACTCCGGACTGCGAAAAATAGTGACTTTTTAATGAAGCCTTAAACCGGCAACCGTAAAGAGGAGCATCCGTCTGATGAGGCATCAAACTGGCCTCCTGACCTTCTGTGGTCATGAATTCCCCACCTTAATTATGAATTTGATATCATTCATTGAGGTGGTAGCGGATACTGCCAGCTATATTGAGCCGGTCAGGATGCGCTATTTTCTAAAAATCTACTTTGCTGCTTGTGGTAGTTTCAGTCTGGCCAGCAGGGGGTGAAATCACCTTCCTCAATCAGGAATTTGACCTCATTTATAGGGGTGGTAGCGCAATCTGCCGACCACTTTGAGCCTGGAAGGATACGCTACCCCTCCGTTAGATCAGATCAGCTTTCTTAAGTTGCCTCTCGATGCTCGTTTTCTGACATGTACAATGTGGTTCCAAAACTTCGGACTGAGAAAAATAGTGACTTTTTAATGAAGCCTTAAACCGGCAACCGTAAAGAGTAGCATCCGTCTGATGAGGCATCAAACTGGCCTCCTGACCTTCTGTGGTCATGAATTCCCCACCTTAATTATGACTTTGATATCATTCATTGAGGTGGTAGCGGATACTGCCAGCTATATTGAGCCGGTCAGGATGCCCTATTTTCTGAAAATCTAGTTTGCTGCTTGTGGTAGTTTCAGTCTGGCCAGCAGGGGGTGAAATCACCTTCCTCAATCATGAATTTGACCTCATTTATAGGGGTGGTAGCGCAATCTGCCGGCCACTTTGAGCCTGGCAGGATACGCTACCCCTCCGTTAGATCAGATCAGCTTTCTTAAATTGTCCCAAGCAAGTTCAATTGTTGAATGCAGTAGTCAAATTTGGGTTGCTTATTGAAGCTAAGCAGGCTCAAGCTTGGTCAATATGTGGATGGGAGACCCTTTGTGGAAATTTAGTTTGCTGCTGGAGGTAGTTTTAGTCCAACCAGCAGGGGGTGCTCGTTTTCTGACATGTACAATGTGGTTCCAAAACTTCGGACTGTGAAAAATAGTGACTTTTTAATGAAGCCTTAAACCGGCAACCATAAAGAGGAGCATCCGTCTGATGAGGCATCAAACTGGCCTCCTGACCTTCTGTGGTCATGAATTCCCCACCTTAATTATGACTTTGATATCATTCATTGAGGTGGTAGCGGATACTGCCAGCTATATTGAGCCGGTCAGGATGCCCTATTTTCTGAAAATCTAGTTTGCTGCTTGTGGTAGTTTCAGTCTGGCCAGCAGGGGGTGAAATCACCTTCCTCAATCATGAATTTGACCTCATTTATAGGGGTGGTAGCGCAACCTGCCGGCCACTTTGAGCCTGGCAGGATACGCTACCCCTCCGTTAGATCAGATCAGCTTTCTTAAGTTGCCCCAGGCAAGTTCAATTGTTGAATGCAGTAGTCAAATTCGGGTTGCTTATTGAAGCTAAGCAGGCTCAAGCTTGGTCAATATGTGGATGGGAGACCCTTTGTGGAAATCTAGTTTGCTGCTGCAGGTAGTTTTAGTCCACCCAGCAGGGGGTGCTCATTTTCTGACATGTACAATGTGGTTCCAAAACTTCGGACTGCAAAAAATAGTGACTTTTTAATGAAGCCTTAAACCGGCAACCGTAAAGAGGAGCATCCGTCTGATGAGGCATCAAACTGGCCTCCTGACCTTCTGTGGTCATGAATTCCCCACCTTAATTATGACTTTGATATCATTCATTGAGGTGGTAGCGGATACTGCCAGCTATATTGAGCCGGTCAGGATGCGCTATTTTCTGAAAATCTACTTTGCTGCTTGTGGTAGTTTCAGTCTGGCCAGCAGGGGGTGAAATCACCTTCCTCAATCATGAATTTGACCTCATTTATAGGGGTGGTAGCGCAATCTGCCGGCCAATTTGAGCCTGGCAGGATACGCTACCCCTCCGTTAGATCAGATCAGCTTTCTTAAGTTGCCCCAAGCAAGTTCAATTGTTGAATGCAGTAGTCAAATTCTGGTTGCTTATTGAAGCTAAGCAGGCTCAAGCTTGGTCAATATGTGGATGGGAGACCCTTTGTGGAAATCTAGTTTGCTGCTCGAGGTAGTTTTAGTCCAACCAGCTCGTTTTCTGACATGTACAATGTGGTTCCAAAACTTCGGACTGCGAAAAATAGTGACTTTTTAATGAAGCCTTAAACCGGCAACCGTAAACAGGAGCATCCGTCTGATGAGGCATCAAACTGGCCTCCTGACCTTCTGTGGTCATGAATTCCCCACCTTAATTATGACTTTGATATCATTTATTGAGGTGGTAGCGCATACTGCCAGCTATATTGAGCCGGTCAGGATGCGCTATTTTCTGAAAATCTACTTTGCTGCTTATGGTAGTTTCAGTCTGGCCGGCAGGAGGTGTAATCACCTTCCTCAATCATGAATTTGACCTCATTTATAGGGGTGGTAGCGCAATCTGCCGGCCACTTTGAGCCTGGCAGGATACGCTACCTCTCCGTTAGATCAGATCAGCTTTCTTAAGTTGCCCCAGGCAAGTTCAATTGTTGAATGCAGTAGTCAAATTCGGGTTGCTTATTGAAGCTAAGCAGGCTCAAGCTTGGTCAATATGTGGATGGGAGACCCTTTGTGGAAATCTAGTTTGCTGCTGGAGGTAGTTTTAGTCCAACCAGCAGGGGGTGCTCGTTTTCTGACATGTACAATGTGGTTCCAAAACTTCGGACTGAGAAAAATAGTGACTTTTTAATGAAGCCTTAAACCAGCAACCGTAAAGAGGAGCATCCTTCTGATGAGGCATCAAACTGGCCTCCTGACCTTCTGGTGTCGTGAATTCCCCACCTTAATTATGACTTTGATATCATTCATTGAGGTGGTAGCGGATTCTGCTAGCTATAATGAGCCGGTCAGGATGCGCTATTTTCTGAAAATCTAGTTTGCTGCTTGTGGTAGTTTCAGTCTGGCCAGCAGGGGGTGATATCACCTTCCTCAATCAGGAATTTGACCTCATTTATAGGGGTGGTAGCGCAATCTGCCGACCACTTTGAGCCTGGCAGGATACGCTACCCCTCCGTTAGATCAGATCAGCTTTCTTAAGTTGCCTCTCGGTGCTCCTTTTCTGACATGTACAATGTGGTTCCAAAACTTCGGACTGAGAAAAATAGTGACTTTTTAATGAAGCCTTAAACCAGCAACCGTAAAGAGGAGCATCCTTCTGATGAGGCATCAAACTGGCCTCCTGACCTTCTGGTGTCGTGAATTCCCCACCTTAATTATGACTTTGATATCATTCATTGAGGTGGTAGTGGATTCTGCTAGCTATAATGAGCCGGTCAGGATGCGCTATTTTCTGAAAATCTAGTTTGCTGCTTGTGGTAGTTTCAGTCTGGCCAGCAGGGGGTGAAATCACCTTCCTCAATCAGGAATTTGACCTCATTTATAGGGGTGGTAGCGCAATCTGCCGACCACTTTGAGCCTGGCAGGATACGCTACCCCTCCGTTAGATCAGATCAGCTTTCTTAAGTTGCCTCTCGGTGCTCGTTTTCTGACATGTACAATGTGGTTCTAAAACTTCGGACTGCGAAAAATAGTGACTTTTTAATGAAGCCTTAAACCAGCAACCGTAAACAGGAGCATCCGTCTGATGAGGCATCAAACTGGGCTCCTGACCTTCTGTGGTCATGAATTCCCCACCTTAATTATGAATTTGATATCATTCGTTGAGGTGGTAGCGGATACTGCCAGCTATATTGAGCCGGTCAGGATGCCCTATTTTCTGAAAATCTAGTTTGCTGCTTGTGGTAGTTTCAGTCTGGCCAGCAGAGGGTGAAATCACCTTCCTCAATCAGGAATTTGACCTCATTTATAGGGGTGGTAGCGCAATCTGCCGACCACTTTGAGCCTGGCAGGATACGCTACCCCTCCGTTAGATCAGATCAGCTTTCTTAAGTTGCCTCTCGGTGCTCGTTTTCTGACATGTACAATGTGGTTCCAAAACTTCGGACTGAGAAAAATAGTGACTTTTTAATGAAGCCTTAAACCGGCAACCGTAAAGAGGAGCATCCGTCTGATGAGGCATCAAACTGGCCTCCTGACCTTCTGTGGTCATGAATTCCCCACCTTAATTATGACTTTGATATCATTTATTGAGGTGGTAGCGGATACTGCCAGCTGTATTGAACCGGTCAGGATGCCCTATTTTCTGAAAATCTAGTTTGCTGCTTGTGGTAGTTTCAGTCTGGCCAGCAGGGGGTGAAATCACCTTCCTCAATCATGAATTTGACCTCATTTATAGGGGTGGTAGAGCAATCTGCCGGCCACTTTGAGCCTGGCAGGATACGCTACCCCTCCGTTAGATCAGATCAGCTTTCTTAAGTTGCGTCTCGGTGCTCGTTTTCTGACATGTACAATGTGGTTCCAAAACTTCGGACTGCGAAAAATAGTGACTTTTTAATGAAGCCTTAAACCGGCAACCGTAAACAGGAGCATCCGTCTGATGAGGCATCAAACTGGCCTCCTGACCTTCTGTGGTCATGAATTCCTGAATTCCCCACCTTAATTATGAATTTGATATCATTCATTGAGGTGGTAGCGGATACTGCCAGCTATATTGAGCCGGTCAGGATGCCCTGTTTTCTGAAAATCTAGTTTGAAGGAAATCACCTTCCTCAATCATGAATTTTTATCTCATTTATAGGGGTGGTAGCGCAATCTGCCGGCCACTTTGAGCCTGGCAGGATACGCTACCCCTCCGTTAGATCAGATCAGCTTTCTTAAGTTGCCCCAAGCAAGTTCAATTGTTGAATGCAGTAGTCAAATTTGGGTTGTTTATTGAAGCTAAGCAGGCTCAAGCTTGGTCAATATGTGGATGGGAGACCCTTTGTGGAAATCTAGTTTGCTGCTGGAGGTAGTTTTAGTCCAACCAGCAGGGGGTGCTCGTTTTCTGACATGTACAATGTGGTTCCAAAACTTCGGACTGTGAAAAAGTGACTTTTTAATGAAGCCTTAAACCGGCAATCGTAAAGAGGAGCATCCGTCTGATGAGGCATCAAACTGGCCTCCTGACCTTCTGTGGTCATGAATTCCCCACCTTAATTATGAATTTGATATCATTCATTGAGGTGATAGCGGATACTGCCAGCTATATTGAGCCGGTCAGGATGCGCTATTTTCTGAAAATCTACTTTGCTGCTTGTGGTAGTTTCAGTCTGTCCAGCAGGGGGTGAAATCACCTTCCTCAATCATGAATTTGACCTAGTTTATAGGGGTGGTAGCGCAATCTGCCGACCACTTTGAGCCTGGCAGGATACGCTACCCCTCCGTTAGATCAGATCAGCTTTCTTAAGTTGCCCCAAGCAAGTTCAATTGTTGAATGCAGTAGTCAAATTCTGGTTGCTTATTGAAGCTAAGCAGGCTCAAGCTTGGTCAATATGTGGATGAGAGACCCTTTGTGGAAATCTAGTTTGCTGCTGGAGGTAGTTTTAGTCCAACCAGCAGGGGGTGCTCGTTTTCTGACATGTACAATGTGGTTCCAAAACTTCGGACTGTGAAAAATAGTGACTTTTTAATGAAGCCTTAAACCGGCAACCATAAAGAGGAGCATCCGTCTGATGAGGCATCAAACTGGCCTCCTGACCTTCTGTGGTCATGAATTCCCCACCTTAATTATGAATTTGATGTCATTCATTGAGGTTGTAGCGGATACTGCCAGCTATATTGAGCCGGTCAGGATGCGCTATTTTCTGAAAATCTACTTTGCTGCTTGTGGTAGTTTCAGTCTGTCCAGCAGGGGGTGAAATCACCTTCCTCAATCATGAATTTGACCAAGTTTATAGGGGTGGTAGCGCAATCTGCCGACCACTTTGAGCCTGGCAGGATACGCTACCCCTCCGTTAGATCAGATCAGCTTTCTTAAGTTGCCTCTCGGTGCTCCTTTTCTGACATGTACAATGTGGTTCCAAAACTTCGGACTGAGAAAAATAGTGACTTTTTAATGAAGCCTTAAACCAGCAACCGTAAAGAGGAGCATCCTTCTGATGAGGCATCAAACTGGCCTCCTGACCTTCTGGTGTCGTGAATTCCCCACCTTAATTATGACTTTGATATCATTCATTGAGGTGGTAGCGGATTCTGCTAGCTATAATGAGCCGGTCAGGATGCGCTATTTTCTGAAAATCTAGTTTGCTGCTTGTGGTAGTTTCAGTCTGGCCAGCAGGGGGTGAAATCACCTTCCTCAATCAGGAATTTGACCTCATTTATAGGGGTGGTAGCGCAATCTGCCGACCACTTTGAGCCTGGCAGGATACGCTACCCCTCCGTTAGATCAGATCAGCTTTCTTAAGTTGCCTCTCGGTGCTCGTTTTCTGACATGTACAATGTGGTTCCAAAACTTCGGACTGAGAAAAATAGTGACTTTTTAATGAAGCCTTAAACCGGCAACCGTAAAGAGGAGCATCCGTCTGATGAGGCATCAAACTGGCCTCCTGACCTTCTGTGGTCATGAATTCCCCACCTTAATTATGACTTTGATATCATTCATTGAGGTGGTAGCGGATACTGCCAGCTATATTGAGCCGGTCAGGATGCCCTATTTTCTGAAAATCTAGTTTGCTGCTTGTGGTAGTTTCAGTCTGGCCAGCAGGGGGTGAAATCACCTTCCTCAATCATGAATTTGACCTCATTTATAGGGGTGGTAGCGCAATCTGCCGGCCACTTTGAGCCTGGCAGGATACGCTACCCCTCCGTTAGATCAGATCAGCTTTCTTAAGTTGCCCCAAGCAAGTTCAATTGTTGAATACAGTAGTCAAATTCTGGTTGCTTATTGAAGCTAAGCAGGCTCAAGCTTGGTCAATATGTGGATGGGAGACCCTTTGTGGAAATCTAGTTTGCTGCTCGAGGTAGTTTTAGTCCAACCAGCTCGTTTTCTGACATGTACAATGTGGTTCCAAAACTTCGGACTGCGAAAAATAGTGACTTTTTAATGAAGCCTTAAACCGGCAACCGTAAACTGGAGCATCCGTCTGATGACGCATCAAACTGGCCTCCTGACCTTCTGTGGTCATGAATTCCCCACCTTAATTATGACTTTGATATCATTTATTGAGGTGGTAGCGCATACTGCCAGCTGTATTGAACCGGTCAGGATGCCCTATTTTCTGAAAGTCTAGTTTGCTGCTTGTGGTAGTTTCAGTCTGGCCGGCAGGAGGTGTAATCACCTTCCTCAATCATGAATTTGACCTCATTTATAGGGGTGGTAGAGCAATCTGCCGGCCACTTTGAGCCTGGCAGGATACGCTACCCCTCCGTTAGATCAGATCAGCTTTCTTAAGTTGCGTCTCGGTGCTCGTTTTCTGACATGTACAATGTGGTTCCAAAACTTCGGACTGCGAAAAATAGTGACTTTTTAATGAAGCCTTAAACCGGCAACCGTAAACAGGAGCATCCGTCTGATGAGGCATCAAACTGGCCTCCTGACCTTCTGTGGTCATGAATTCCTGAATTCCCCACCTTAATTATGAATTTGATATCATTCATTGAGGTGGTAGCGGATACTGCCAGCTATATTGAGCCGGTCAGGATGCCCTGTTTTCTGAAAATCTAGTTTGCTGCTTGTGGTAGTTTCAGTCTGGCCAGCAGGGGGTGAAATCACCTTCCTCAATCATGAATTTGACCTCATTTATAGGGGTGGTAGCGCAATCTGCCGGCCACTTTGAGCCTGGCAGGATACGCTACCCCTCCGTTAGATCAGATCAGCTTTCTTAAGTTGCCTCTCGGTGCTCGTTTTCTGACATGTACAATGTGGTTCTAAAACTTCGGACTGCGAAAAATAGTGACTTTTTAATGAAGCCTTAAACCGGCAACCGTAAACAGGAGCATCCGTCTGATGAGGCATCAAACTGGGCTCCTGACCTTCTGTGGTCATGAATTCCCCACCTTAATTATGAATTTGATATCATTCGTTGAGGTGGTAGCGGATACTGCCAGCTATATTGAGCCGGTCAGGATGCCCTATTTTCTGAAAATCTAGTTTGCTGCTTGTGGTAGTTTCAGTCTGGCCAGCAGAGGGTGAAATCACCTTCCTCAATCATGAATTTTTATCTCATTTATAGGGGTGGTAGCGCAATCTGCCGGCCACTTTGAGCCTGGCAGGATACGCTACCCCTCCGTTAGATCAGATCAGCTTTCTTAAGTTGCCCCAAGCAAGTTCAATTGTTGAATGCAGTAGTCAAATTTGGGTTGTTTATTGAAGCTAAGCAGGCTCAAGCTTGGTCAATATGTGGATGGGAGACCCTTTGTGGAAATCTAGTTTGCTGCTGGAGGTAGTTTTAGTCCAACCAGCAGGGGGTGCTCGTTTTCTGACATGTACAATGTGGTTCCAAAACTTCGGACTGTGAAAAAGTGACTTTTTAATGAAGCCTTAAACCGGCAATCGTAAAGAGGAGCATCCGTCTGATGAGGCATCAAACTGGCCTCCTGACCTTCTGTGGTCATGAATTCCCCACCTTAATTATGAATTTGATATCATTCATTGAGGTGGTAGCGGATACTGCCAGCTATATTGAGCCGGTCAGGATGCGCTATTTTCTGAAAATCTACTTTGCTGCTTGTGGTAGTTTCAGTCTGTCCAGCAGGGGGTGAAATCACCTTCCTCAATCATGAATTTGACCTAGTTTATAGGGGTGGTAGCGCAATCTGCCGACCACTTTGAGCCTGGCAGGATACGCTACCCCTCCGTTAGATCAGATCAGCTTTCTTAAGTTGCCCCAAGCAAGTTCAATTGTTGAATGCAGTAGTCAAATTCTGGTTGCTTATTGAAGCTAAGCAGGCTCAAGCTTGGTCAATATGTGGATGGGAGACCCTTTGTGGAAATCTAGTTTGCTGCTCGAGGTAGTTTTAGTCCAACCAGCTCGTTTTCTGACATGTACAATGTGGTTCCAAAACTTCGGACTGCGAAAAATAGTGACTTTTTAATGAAGCCTTAAACCGGCAACCGTAAACAGGAGCATCCGTCTGATGAGGCATCAAACTGGCCTCCTGACCTTCTGTGGTCATGAATTCCCCACCTTAATTATGACTTTGATATCATTTATTGAGGTGGTAGCGCATACTGCCAGCTATATTGAGCCGGTCAGGATGCGCTATTTTCTGAAAATCTACTTTGCTGCTTGTGGTAGTTTCAGTCTGGCCGGCAGGAGGTGTAATCACCTTCCTCAATCATGAATTTGACCTCATTTATAGGGGTGGTAGCGCAATCTGCCGGCCACTTTGAGCCTGGCAGGATACGCTACCTCTCCGTTAGATAAGATCAGCTTTCTTAAGTTTACCAAAGCAAGTTCAATTGTTGAATGCAGTAGTCAAATTCGGGTTGTTTATTGAAGCTAAGCAGGCTCAAGCTTGGTCAATATGTGGATGGGAGACCCTTTGTGGAAATCTAGTTTGCTGCTGCAGGTAGTTTTAGTCCACCCAGCAGGGGGTGCTCATTTTCTGACATGTACAATGTGGTTCCAAAACTTCGGACTGCAAAAAATAGTGACTTTTTAATGAAGCCTTAAACCGGCAACCGTAAAGAGGAGCATCCGTCTGATGAGGCATCAAACTGGCCTCCTGACCTTCTGTGGTCATGAATTCCCCACCTTAATTATGACTTTGATATCATTCATTGAGGTGGTAGCGGATACTGCCAGCTATATTGAGCCGGTCAGGATGCGCTATTTTCTGAAAATCTACTTTGCTGCTTGTGGTAGTTTCAGTCTGGCCAGCAGGGGGTGAAATCACCTTCCTCAATCATGAATTTGACCTCATTTATAGGGGTGGTAGCGCAATCTGCCGGCCAATTTGAGCCTGGCAGGATACGCTACCCCTCCGTTAGATCAGATCAGCTTTCTTAAGTTGCCCCAAGCAAGTTCAATTGTTGAATGCAGTAGTCAAATTCTGGTTGCTTATTGAAGCTAAGCAGGCTCAAGCTTGGTCAATATGTGGATGGGAGACCCTTTGTGGAAATCTAGTTTGCTGCTCGAGGTAGTTTTAGTCCAACCAGCTCGTTTTCTGACATGTACAATGTGGTTCCAAAACTTCGGACTGCGAAAAATAGTGACTTTTTAATGAAGCCTTAAACCGGCAACCGTAAACAGGAGCATCCGTCTGATGAGGCATCAAACTGGCCTCCTGACCTTCTGTGGTCATGAATTCCCCACCTTAATTATGACTTTGATATCATTTATTGAGGTGGTAGCGCATACTGCCAGCTATATTGAGCCGGTCAGGATGCGCTATTTTCTGAAAATCTACTTTGCTGCTTGTGGTAGTTTCAGTCTGGCCGGCAGGAGGTGTAATCACCTTCCTCAATCATGAATTTGACCTCATTTATAGGGGTGGTAGCGCAATCTGCCGGCCACTTTGAGCCTGGCAGGATACGCTACCTCTCCGTTAGATCAGATCAGCTTTCTTAAGTTGCCCCAGGCAAGTTCAATTGTTGAATGCAGTAGTCAAATTCGGGTTGCTTATTGAAGCTAAGCAGGCTCAAGCTTGGTCAATATGTGGATGGGAGACCCTTTGTGGAAATCTAGTTTGCTGCTGGAGGTAGTTTTAGTCCAACCAGCAGGGGGTGCTCGTTTTCTGACATGTACAATGTGGTTCCAAAACTTCGGACTGAGAAAAATAGTGACTTTTTAATGAAGCCTTAAACCAGCAACCGTAAAGAGGAGCATCCTTCTGATGAGGCATCAAACTGGCCTCCTGACCTTCTGGTGTCGTGAATTCCCCACCTTAATTATGACTTTGATATCATTCATTGAGGTGGTAGCGGATTCTGCTAGCTATAATGAGCCGGTCAGGATGCGCTATTTTCTGAAAATCTAGTTTGCTGCTTGTGGTAGTTTCAGTCTGGCCAGCAGGGGGTGATATCACCTTCCTCAATCAGGAATTTGACCTCATTTATAGGGGTGGTAGCGCAATCTGCCGACCACTTTGAGCCTGGCAGGATACGCTACCCCTCCGTTAGATCAGATCAGCTTTCTTAAGTTGCCTCTCGGTGCTCCTTTTCTGACATGTACAATGTGGTTCCAAAACTTCGGACTGAGAAAAATAGTGACTTTTTAATGAAGCCTTAAACCAGCAACCGTAAAGAGGAGCATCCTTCTGATGAGGCATCAAACTGGCCTCCTGACCTTCTGGTGTCGTGAATTCCCCACCTTAATTATGACTTTGATATCATTCATTGAGGTGGTAGTGGATTCTGCTAGCTATAATGAGCCGGTCAGGATGCGCTATTTTCTGAAAATCTAGTTTGCTGCTTGTGGTAGTTTCAGTCTGGCCAGCAGGGGGTGAAATCACCTTCCTCAATCAGGAATTTGACCTCATTTATAGGGGTGGTAGCGCAATCTGCCGACCACTTTGAGCCTGGCAGGATACGCTACCCCTCCGTTAGATCAGATCAGCTTTCTTAAGTTGCCTCTCGGTGCTCGTTTTCTGACATGTACAATGTGGTTCTAAAACTTCGGACTGCGAAAAATAGTGACTTTTTAATGAAGCCTTAAACCAGCAACCGTAAACAGGAGCATCCGTCTGATGAGGCATCAAACTGGGCTCCTGACCTTCTGTGGTCATGAATTCCCCACCTTAATTATGAATTTGATATCATTCGTTGAGGTGGTAGCGGATACTGCCAGCTATATTGAGCCGGTCAGGATGCCCTATTTTCTGAAAATCTAGTTTGCTGCTTGTGGTAGTTTCAGTCTGGCCAGCAGAGGGTGAAATCACCTTCCTCAATCAGGAATTTGACCTCATTTATAGGGGTGGTAGCGCAATCTGCCGACCACTTTGAGCCTGGCAGGATACGCTACCCCTCCGTTAGATCAGATCAGCTTTCTTAAGTTGCCTCTCGGTGCTCGTTTTCTGACATGTACAATGTGGTTCCAAAACTTCGGACTGAGAAAAATAGTGACTTTTTAATGAAGCCTTAAACCGGCAACCGTAAAGAGGAGCATCCGTCTGATGAGGCATCAAACTGGCCTCCTGACCTTCTGTGGTCATGAATTCCCCACCTTAATTATGACTTTGATATCATTTATTGAGGTGGTAGCGGATACTGCCAGCTGTATTGAACCGGTCAGGATGCCCTATTTTCTGAAAATCTAGTTTGCTGCTTGTGGTAGTTTCAGTCTGGCCAGCAGGGGGTGAAATCACCTTCCTCAATCATGAATTTGACCTCATTTATAGGGGTGGTAGAGCAATCTGCCGGCCACTTTGAGCCTGGCAGGATACGCTACCCCTCCGTTAGATCAGATCAGCTTTCTTAAGTTGCGTCTCGGTGCTCGTTTTCTGACATGTACAATGTGGTTCCAAAACTTCGGACTGCGAAAAATAGTGACTTTTTAATGAAGCCTTAAACCGGCAACCGTAAACAGGAGCATCCGTCTGATGAGGCATCAAACTGGCCTCCTGACCTTCTGTGGTCATGAATTCCTGAATTCCCCACCTTAATTATGAATTTGATATCATTCATTGAGGTGGTAGCGGATACTGCCAGCTATATTGAGCCGGTCAGGATGCCCTGTTTTCTGAAAATCTAGTTTGAAGGAAATCACCTTCCTCAATCATGAATTTTTATCTCATTTATAGGGGTGGTAGCGCAATCTGCCGGCCACTTTGAGCCTGGCAGGATACGCTACCCCTCCGTTAGATCAGATCAGCTTTCTTAAGTTGCCCCAAGCAAGTTCAATTGTTGAATGCAGTAGTCAAATTTGGGTTGTTTATTGAAGCTAAGCAGGCTCAAGCTTGGTCAATATGTGGATGGGAGACCCTTTGTGGAAATCTAGTTTGCTGCTGGAGGTAGTTTTAGTCCAACCAGCAGGGGGTGCTCGTTTTCTGACATGTACAATGTGGTTCCAAAACTTCGGACTGTGAAAAAGTGACTTTTTAATGAAGCCTTAAACCGGCAATCGTAAAGAGGAGCATCCGTCTGATGAGGCATCAAACTGGCCTCCTGACCTTCTGTGGTCATGAATTCCCCACCTTAATTATGAATTTGATATCATTCATTGAGGTGATAGCGGATACTGCCAGCTATATTGAGCCGGTCAGGATGCGCTATTTTCTGAAAATCTACTTTGCTGCTTGTGGTAGTTTCAGTCTGTCCAGCAGGGGGTGAAATCACCTTCCTCAATCATGAATTTGACCTAGTTTATAGGGGTGGTAGCGCAATCTGCCGACCACTTTGAGCCTGGCAGGATACGCTACCCCTCCGTTAGATCAGATCAGCTTTCTTAAGTTGCCCCAAGCAAGTTCAATTGTTGAATGCAGTAGTCAAATTCTGGTTGCTTATTGAAGCTAAGCAGGCTCAAGCTTGGTCAATATGTGGATGAGAGACCCTTTGTGGAAATCTAGTTTGCTGCTGGAGGTAGTTTTAGTCCAACCAGCAGGGGGTGCTCGTTTTCTGACATGTACAATGTGGTTCCAAAACTTCGGACTGTGAAAAATAGTGACTTTTTAATGAAGCCTTAAACCGGCAACCATAAAGAGGAGCATCCGTCTGATGAGGCATCAAACTGGCCTCCTGACCTTCTGTGGTCATGAATTCCCCACCTTAATTATGAATTTGATGTCATTCATTGAGGTTGTAGCGGATACTGCCAGCTATATTGAGCCGGTCAGGATGCGCTATTTTCTGAAAATCTACTTTGCTGCTTGTGGTAGTTTCAGTCTGTCCAGCAGGGGGTGAAATCACCTTCCTCAATCATGAATTTGACCAAGTTTATAGGGGTGGTAGCGCAATCTGCCGACCACTTTGAGCCTGGCAGGATACGCTACCCCTCCGTTAGATCAGATCAGCTTTCTTAAGTTGCCTCTCGGTGCTCCTTTTCTGACATGTACAATGTGGTTCCAAAACTTCGGACTGAGAAAAATAGTGACTTTTTAATGAAGCCTTAAACCAGCAACCGTAAAGAGGAGCATCCTTCTGATGAGGCATCAAACTGGCCTCCTGACCTTCTGGTGTCGTGAATTCCCCACCTTAATTATGACTTTGATATCATTCATTGAGGTGGTAGCGGATTCTGCTAGCTATAATGAGCCGGTCAGGATGCGCTATTTTCTGAAAATCTAGTTTGCTGCTTGTGGTAGTTTCAGTCTGGCCAGCAGGGGGTGAAATCACCTTCCTCAATCAGGAATTTGACCTCATTTATAGGGGTGGTAGCGCAATCTGCCGACCACTTTGAGCCTGGCAGGATACGCTACCCCTCCGTTAGATCAGATCAGCTTTCTTAAGTTGCCTCTCGGTGCTCGTTTTCTGACATGTACAATGTGGTTCCAAAACTTCGGACTGAGAAAAATAGTGACTTTTTAATGAAGCCTTAAACCGGCAACCGTAAAGAGGAGCATCCGTCTGATGAGGCATCAAACTGGCCTCCTGACCTTCTGTGGTCATGAATTCCCCACCTTAATTATGACTTTGATATCATTCATTGAGGTGGTAGCGGATACTGCCAGCTATATTGAGCCGGTCAGGATGCCCTATTTTCTGAAAATCTAGTTTGCTGCTTGTGGTAGTTTCAGTCTGGCCAGCAGGGGGTGAAATCACCTTCCTCAATCATGAATTTGACCTCATTTATAGGGGTGGTAGCGCAATCTGCCGGCCACTTTGAGCCTGGCAGGATACGCTACCCCTCCGTTAGATCAGATCAGCTTTCTTAAGTTGCCCCAAGCAAGTTCAATTGTTGAATACAGTAGTCAAATTCTGGTTGCTTATTGAAGCTAAGCAGGCTCAAGCTTGGTCAATATGTGGATGGGAGACCCTTTGTGGAAATCTAGTTTGCTGCTCGAGGTAGTTTTAGTCCAACCAGCTCGTTTTCTGACATGTACAATGTGGTTCCAAAACTTCGGACTGCGAAAAATAGTGACTTTTTAATGAAGCCTTAAACCGGCAACCGTAAACTGGAGCATCCGTCTGATGACGCATCAAACTGGCCTCCTGACCTTCTGTGGTCATGAATTCCCCACCTTAATTATGACTTTGATATCATTTATTGAGGTGGTAGCGCATACTGCCAGCTGTATTGAACCGGTCAGGATGCCCTATTTTCTGAAAGTCTAGTTTGCTGCTTGTGGTAGTTTCAGTCTGGCCGGCAGGAGGTGTAATCACCTTCCTCAATCATGAATTTGACCTCATTTATAGGGGTGGTAGAGCAATCTGCCGGCCACTTTGAGCCTGGCAGGATACGCTACCCCTCCGTTAGATCAGATCAGCTTTCTTAAGTTGCGTCTCGGTGCTCGTTTTCTGACATGTACAATGTGGTTCCAAAACTTCGGACTGCGAAAAATAGTGACTTTTTAATGAAGCCTTAAACCGGCAACCGTAAACAGGAGCATCCGTCTGATGAGGCATCAAACTGGCCTCCTGACCTTCTGTGGTCATGAATTCCTGAATTCCCCACCTTAATTATGAATTTGATATCATTCATTGAGGTGGTAGCGGATACTGCCAGCTATATTGAGCCGGTCAGGATGCCCTGTTTTCTGAAAATCTAGTTTGCTGCTTGTGGTAGTTTCAGTCTGGCCAGCAGGGGGTGAAATCACCTTCCTCAATCATGAATTTGACCTCATTTATAGGGGTGGTAGCGCAATCTGCCGGCCACTTTGAGCCTGGCAGGATACGCTACCCCTCCGTTAGATCAGATCAGCTTTCTTAAGTTGCCTCTCGGTGCTCGTTTTCTGACATGTACAATGTGGTTCTAAAACTTCGGACTGCGAAAAATAGTGACTTTTTAATGAAGCCTTAAACCGGCAACCGTAAACAGGAGCATCCGTCTGATGAGGCATCAAACTGGGCTCCTGACCTTCTGTGGTCATGAATTCCCCACCTTAATTATGAATTTGATATCATTCGTTGAGGTGGTAGCGGATACTGCCAGCTATATTGAGCCGGTCAGGATGCCCTATTTTCTGAAAATCTAGTTTGCTGCTTGTGGTAGTTTCAGTCTGGCCAGCAGAGGGTGAAATCACCTTCCTCAATCATGAATTTTTATCTCATTTATAGGGGTGGTAGCGCAATCTGCCGGCC
Organism: Garra rufa; assembly: GCF_049309525.1. Classification (NCBI taxonomy): domain Eukaryota; kingdom Metazoa; phylum Chordata; class Actinopteri; order Cypriniformes; family Cyprinidae; genus Garra; species Garra rufa. The sequence continues at coordinate 27,970,957 of NC_133362.1, read as the reverse complement.
ACTTTGAGCCTGGCAGGATACGCTACCCCTCCGTTAGATCAGATCAGCTTTCTTAAGTTGCCCCAAGCAAGTTCAATTGTTGAATGCAGTAGTCAAATTTGGGTTGTTTATTGAAGCTAAGCAGGCTCAAGCTTGGTCAATATGTGGATGGGAGACCCTTTGTGGAAATCTAGTTTGCTGCTGGAGGTAGTTTTAGTCCAACCAGCAGGGGGTGCTCGTTTTCTGACATGTACAATGTGGTTCCAAAACTTCGGACTGTGAAAAAGTGACTTTTTAATGAAGCCTTAAACCGGCAATCGTAAAGAGGAGCATCCGTCTGATGAGGCATCAAACTGGCCTCCTGACCTTCTGTGGTCATGAATTCCCCACCTTAATTATGAATTTGATATCATTCATTGAGGTGGTAGCGGATACTGCCAGCTATATTGAGCCGGTCAGGATGCGCTATTTTCTGAAAATCTACTTTGCTGCTTGTGGTAGTTTCAGTCTGTCCAGCAGGGGGTGAAATCACCTTCCTCAATCATGAATTTGACCTAGTTTATAGGGGTGGTAGCGCAATCTGCCGACCACTTTGAGCCTGGCAGGATACGCTACCCCTCCGTTAGATCAGATCAGCTTTCTTAAGTTGCCCCAAGCAAGTTCAATTGTTGAATGCAGTAGTCAAATTCTGGTTGCTTATTGAAGCTAAGCAGGCTCAAGCTTGGTCAATATGTGGATGGGAGACCCTTTGTGGAAATCTAGTTTGCTGCTCGAGGTAGTTTTAGTCCAACCAGCTCGTTTTCTGACATGTACAATGTGGTTCCAAAACTTCGGACTGCGAAAAATAGTGACTTTTTAATGAAGCCTTAAACCGGCAACCGTAAACAGGAGCATCCGTCTGATGAGGCATCAAACTGGCCTCCTGACCTTCTGTGGTCATGAATTCCCCACCTTAATTATGACTTTGATATCATTTATTGAGGTGGTAGCGCATACTGCCAGCTATATTGAGCCGGTCAGGATGCGCTATTTTCTGAAAATCTACTTTGCTGCTTGTGGTAGTTTCAGTCTGGCCGGCAGGAGGTGTAATCACCTTCCTCAATCATGAATTTGACCTCATTTATAGGGGTGGTAGCGCAATCTGCCGGCCACTTTGAGCCTGGCAGGATACGCTACCTCTCCGTTAGATAAGATCAGCTTTCTTAAGTTTACCAAAGCAAGTTCAATTGTTGAATGCAGTAGTCAAATTCGGGTTGTTTATTGAAGCTAAGCAGTCTCAAGCTTGGTCAATATGTGGATGGGAGACCCTTTGTGGAAATCTAGTTTGCTGCTGCAGGTAGTTTTAGTCCACCCAGCAGGGGGTGCTCGTTTTCTGACATGTACAATGGTTGCAAAACTTCGGACTGCGAAAAATAGTGACTTTTTAATGAAGCCTTAAACCGGCAACCGTAAAGAGGAGCATCCGTCTGATGAGGCATCAAACTGGCCTCCTGACCTTCTGTGGTCATGAATTCCCCACCTTAATTATGAATTTGATATCATTCATTGAGGTGGTAGCGGATACTGCCAGCTATATTGAGCCGGTCAGGATGCGCTATTTTCTGAAAATCTACTTTGCTGCTTGTGGTAGTTTCAGTCTGGCCAGCAGGGGGTGAAATCACCTTCCTCAATCAGGAATTTGACCTCATTTATAGGGGTGGTAGCGCAATCTGCCGACCACTTTGAGCCTGGCAGGATACGCTACCCCTCCGTTAGATCAGATCAGCTTTCTTAAGTTGCCCCAAGCAAGTTCAATTGTTGAATGCAGTAGTCAAATTTGGGTTGCTTATTGAAGCTAAGCAGGCTCAAGCTTGGTCAATATGTGGATGGGAGACCCTTTGTGGAAATTTAGTTTGCTGCTGGAGGTAGTTTTAGTCCAACCAGCAGGGGGTGCTCGTTTTCTGACATGTACAATGTGGTTCCAAAACTTCGGACTGTGAAAAATAGTGACTTTTTAATGAAGCCTTAAACCGGCAACCATAAAGAGGAGCATCCGTCTGATGAGGCATCAAACTGGCCTCCTGACCTTCTGTGGTCATGAATTCCCCACCTTAATTATGAATTTGATATCATTCATTGAGGTTGTAGCGGATACTGCCAGCTATATTGAGCCGGTCAGGATGCGCTATTTTCTGAAAATCTACTTTGCTGCTTGTGGTAGTTTCAGTCTGTCCAGCAGGGGGTGAAATCACCTTCCTCAATCATGAATTTGACCTCATTTATAGGGGTGGTAGCGCAATCTGCCGACCATTTTGAGCCTGGCAGGATACGCTACCCCTCCGTTAGATCAGATCAGCTTTCTTAAGTTGCCTCTCGGTGCTCGTTTTCTGACATGTACAATGTGGTTCCAAAACTTCGGACTGAGAAAAATAGTGACTTTTTAATGAAGCCTTAAACCGGCAACCGTAAAGAGGAGCATCCGTCTGATGAGGCATCAAACTGGCCTCCTGACCTTCTGTGGTCATGAATTCCCCACCTTAATTATGACTTTGATATCATTCATTGAGGTGGTAGCGGATACTGCCAGCTATATTGAGCCGGTCAGGATGCCCTATTTTCTGAAAATCTAGTTTGCTGCTTGTGGTAGTTTCAGTCTGGCCAGCAGGGGGTGAAATCACCTTCCTCAATCATGAATTTGACCTCATTTATAGGGGTGGTAGCGCAATCTGCCGGCCACTTTGAGCCTGGCAGGATACGCTACCCCTCCGTTAGATCAGATCAGCTTTCTTAAATTGTCCCAAGCAAGTTCAATTGTTGAATGCAGTAGTCAAATTTGGGTTGCTTATTGAAGCTAAGCAGGCTCAAGCTTGGTCAATATGTGGATGGGAGACCCTTTGTGGAAATCTAGTTTGCTGCTGGAGGTAGTTTTAGTCCAACCAGCAGGGGGTGCTCGTTTTCTGACATGTACAATGTGGTTCCAAAACTCCGGACTGCGAAAAATAGTGACTTTTTAATGAAGCCTTAAACCGGCAACCGTAAAGAGGAGCATCCGTCTGATGAGGCATCAAACTGGCCTCCTGACCTTCTGTGGTCATGAATTCCCCACCTTAATTATGAATTTGATATCATTCATTGAGGTGGTAGCGGATACTGCCAGCTATATTGAGCCGGTCAGGATGCGCTATTTTCTAAAAATCTACTTTGCTGCTTGTGGTAGTTTCAGTCTGGCCAGCAGGGGGTGAAATCACCTTCCTCAATCAGGAATTTGACCTCATTTATAGGGGTGGTAGCGCAATCTGCCGACCACTTTGAGCCTGGAAGGATACGCTACCCCTCCGTTAGATCAGATCAGCTTTCTTAAGTTGCCTCTCGATGCTCGTTTTCTGACATGTACAATGTGGTTCCAAAACTTCGGACTGAGAAAAATAGTGACTTTTTAATGAAGCCTTAAACCGGCAACCGTAAAGAGTAGCATCCGTCTGATGAGGCATCAAACTGGCCTCCTGACCTTCTGTGGTCATGAATTCCCCACCTTAATTATGACTTTGATATCATTCATTGAGGTGGTAGCGGATACTGCCAGCTATATTGAGCCGGTCAGGATGCCCTATTTTCTGAAAATCTAGTTTGCTGCTTGTGGTAGTTTCAGTCTGGCCAGCAGGGGGTGAAATCACCTTCCTCAATCATGAATTTGACCTCATTTATAGGGGTGGTAGCGCAATCTGCCGGCCACTTTGAGCCTGGCAGGATACGCTACCCCTCCGTTAGATCAGATCAGCTTTCTTAAATTGTCCCAAGCAAGTTCAATTGTTGAATGCAGTAGTCAAATTTGGGTTGCTTATTGAAGCTAAGCAGGCTCAAGCTTGGTCAATATGTGGATGGGAGACCCTTTGTGGAAATTTAGTTTGCTGCTGGAGGTAGTTTTAGTCCAACCAGCAGGGGGTGCTCGTTTTCTGACATGTACAATGTGGTTCCAAAACTTCGGACTGTGAAAAATAGTGACTTTTTAATGAAGCCTTAAACCGGCAACCATAAAGAGGAGCATCCGTCTGATGAGGCATCAAACTGGCCTCCTGACCTTCTGTGGTCATGAATTCCCCACCTTAATTATGACTTTGATATCATTCATTGAGGTGGTAGCGGATACTGCCAGCTATATTGAGCCGGTCAGGATGCCCTATTTTCTGAAAATCTAGTTTGCTGCTTGTGGTAGTTTCAGTCTGGCCAGCAGGGGGTGAAATCACCTTCCTCAATCATGAATTTGACCTCATTTATAGGGGTGGTAGCGCAATCTGCCGGCCACTTTGAGCCTGGCAGGATACGCTACCCCTCCGTTAGATCAGATCAGCTTTCTTAAGTTGCCCCAGGCAAGTTCAATTGTTGAATGCAGTAGTCAAATTCGGGTTGCTTATTGAAGCTAAGCAGGCTCAAGCTTGGTCAATATGTGGATGGGAGACCCTTTGTGGAAATCTAGTTTGCTGCTGGAGGTAGTTTTAGTCCAACCAGCAGGGGGTGCTCGTTTTCTGACATGTACAATGTGGTTCCAAAACTCCGGACTGCGAAAAATAGTGACTTTTTAATGAAGCCTTAAACCGGCAACCGTAAAGAGGAGCATCCGTCTGATGAGGCATCAAACTGGCCTCCTGACCTTCTGTGGTCATGAATTCCCCACCTTAATTATGAATTTGATATCATTCATTGAGGTGGTAGCGGATACTGCCAGCTATATTGAGCCGGTCAGGATGCGCTATTTTCTAAAAATCTACTTTGCTGCTTGTGGTAGTTTCAGTCTGGCCAGCAGGGGGTGAAATCACCTTCCTCAATCAGGAATTTGACCTCATTTATGGGGGTGGTAGCGCAATCTGCCGACCACTTTGAGCCTGGCAGGATACGCTACCCCTCCGTTAGATCAGATCAGCTTTCTTAAGTTGCCTCTCGATGCTCGTTTTCTGACATGTACAATGTGGTTCCAAAACTTAGGACTGAGAAAAATAGTGACTTTTTAATGAAGCCTTAAACCGGCAACCGTAAAGAGGAGCATCCGTCTGATGAGACATCAAACTGGCCTCCTGACCTTCTGTGGTCATGAATTCCCCACCTTAATTATGACTTTGATATCATTCATTGAGGTGGTAGCGGATACTGCCAGCTATATTGAGCCGGTCAGGATGCCCTATTTTCTGAAAATCTAGTTTGCTGCTTGTGGTAGTTTCAGTCTGGCCAGCAGGGGGTGAAATCACCTTCCTCAATCATGAATTTGACCTCATTTATAGGGGTGGTAGCGCAATCTGCCGGCCACTTTGAGCCTGGCAGGATACGCTACCCCTCCGTTAGATCAGATCAGCTTTCTTAAATTGTCCCAAGCAAGTTCAATTGTTGAATGCAGTAGTCAAATTTGGGTTGCTTATTGAAGCTAAGCAGGCTCAAGCTTGGTCAATATGTGGATGGGAGACCCTTTGTGGAAATTTAGTTTGCTGCTGGAGGTAGTTTTAGTCCAACCAGCAGGGGGTGCTCGTTTTCTGACATGTACAATGTGGTTCCAAAACTTCGGACTGAGAAAAATAGTGACTTTTTAATGAAGCCTTAAACCGGCAACCATAAAGAGGAGCATCCGTCTGATGAGGCATCAAACTGGCCTCCTGACCTTCTGTGGTCATGAATTCCCCACCTTAATTATGACTTTGATATCATTCATTGAGGTGGTAGCGGATACTGCCAGCTATATTGAGCCGGTCAGGATGCCCTATTTTCTGAAAATCTAGTTTGCTGCTTGTGGTAGTTTCAGTCTGGCCAGCAGGGGGTGAAATCACCTTCCTCAATCATGAATTTGACCTCATTTATAGGGGTGGTAGCGCAATCTGCCGGCCACTTTGAGCCTGGCAGGATACGCTACCCCTCCGTTAGATCAGATCAGCTTTCTTAAGTTGCCCCAGGCAAGTTCAATTGTTGAATGCAGTAGTCAAATTCGGGTTGCTTATTGAAGCTAAGCAGGCTCAAGCTTGGTCAATATGTGGATGGGAGACCCTTTGTGGAAATCTAGTTTGCTGCTGGAGGTAGTTTTAGTCCAACCAGCAGGGGGTGCTCGTTTTCTGACATGTACAATGTGGTTCCAAAACTCCGGACTGCGAAAAATAGTGACTTTTTAATGAAGCCTTAAACCGGCAACCGTAAAGAGGAGCATCCGTCTGATGAGGCATCAAACTGGCCTCCTGACCTTCTGTGGTCATGAATTCCCCACCTTAATTATGAATTTGATATCATTCATTGAGGTGGTAGCGGATACTGCCAGCTATATTGAGCCGGTCAGGATGCGCTATTTTCTAAAAATCTACTTTGCTGCTTGTGGTAGTTTCAGTCTGGCCAGCAGGGGGTGAAATCACCTTCCTCAATCAGGAATTTGACCTCATTTATAGGGGTGGTAGCGCAATCTGCCGACCACTTTGAGCCTGGAAGGATACGCTACCCCTCCGTTAGATCAGATCAGCTTTCTTAAGTTGCCTCTCGATGCTCGTTTTCTGACATGTACAATGTGGTTCCAAAACTTCGGACTGAGAAAAATAGTGACTTTTTAATGAAGCCTTAAACCGGCAACCGTAAAGAGGAGCATCCGTCTGATGAGGCATCAAACTGGCCTCCTGACCTTCTGTGGTCATGAATTCCCCACCTTAATTATGACTTTGATATCATTCATTGAGGTGGTAGCGGATACTGCCAGCTATATTGAGCCGGTCAGGATGCCCTATTTTCTGAAAATCTAGTTTGCTGCTTGTGGTAGTTTCAGTCTGGCCAGCAGGGGGTGAAATCACCTTCCTCAATCATGAATTTGACCTCATTTATAGGGGTGGTAGCGCAATCTGCCGGCCACTTTGAGCCTGGCAGGATACGCTACCCCTCCGTTAGATCAGATCAGCTTTCTTAAATTGTCCCAAGCAAGTTCAATTGTTGAATGCAGTAGTCAAATTTGGGTTGCTTATTGAAGCTAAGCAGGCTCAAGCTTGGTCAATATGTGGATGGGAGACCCTTTGTGGAAATTTAGTTTGCTGCTGGAGGTAGTTTTAGTCCAACCAGCAGGGGGTGCTCGTTTTCTGACATGTACAATGTGGTTCCAAAACTTCGGACTGTGAAAAAGTGACTTTTTAATGAAGCCTTAAACCGGCAATCGTAAAGAGGAGCATCCGTCTGATGAGGCATCAAACTGGCCTCCTGACCTTCTGTGGTCATGAATTCCCCACCTTAATTATGAATTTGATATCATTCATTGAGGTGGTAGCGGATACTGCCAGCTATATTGAGCCGGTCAGGATGCGCTATTTTCTGAAAATCTACTTTGCTGCTTGTGGTAGTTTCAGTCTGTCCAGCAGGGGGTGAAATCACCTTCCTCAATCATGAGTTTGACCTAGTTTATAGGGGTGGTAGCGCAATCTGCCGACCACTTTGAGCCTGGCAGGATACGCTACCCCTCCGTTAGATCAGATCAGCTTTCTTAAGTTGCCCCAAGCAAGTTCAATTGTTGAATGCAGTAGTCAAATTCTGGTTGCTTATTGAAGCTAAGCATGCTCAAGCTTGGTCAATATGTGGATGGGAGACCCTTTGTGGAAATCTAGTTTGCTGCTGGAGGTAGTTTTAGTCCAACCAGCAGGGGGTGCTCGTTTTCTGACATGTACAATGTGGTTCCAAAACTTCGGACTGTGAAAAATAGTGACTTTTTAATGAAGCCTTAAACCGGCAACCATAAAGAGGAGCATTCGTCTGATGAGGCATCAAACTGGCCTCCTGACCTTCTGTGGTCATGAATTCCCCACCTTAATTATGAATTTGATGTCATTCATTGAGGTTGTAGCGGATACTGCCAGCTATATTGAGCCGGTCAGGATGCGCTATTTTCTGAAAATCTACTTTGCTGCTTGTGGTAGTTTCAGTCTGGCCAGCAGGGGGTGAAATCACCTTCCTCAATCATGAATTTGACCTCATTTATAGGGGTGGTAGCGCAATCTGCCGACCACTTTGAGCCTGGCAGGATACGCTACCCCTCCGTTAGATCAGATCAGCTTTCTTAAGTTGCCTCTCGGTGCTCGTTTTCTGACATGTACAATGTGGTTCTAAAACTTCGGACTGCGAAAAATAGTGACTTTTTAATGAAGCCTTAAACCAGCAACCGTAAACAGGAGCATCCGTCTGATGAGGCATCAAACTGGGCTCCTGACCTTCTGTGGTCATGAATTCCCCACCTTAATTATGAATTTGATATCATTCGTTGAGGTGGTAGCGGATACTGCCAGCTATATTGAGCCGGTCAGGATGCCCTATTTTCTGAAAATCTAGTTTGCTGCTTGTGGTAGTTTCAGTCTGGCCAGCAGAGGGTGAAATCACCTTCCTCAATCAGGAATTTGACCTCATTTATAGGGGTGGTAGCGCAATCTGCCGACCACTTTGAGCCTGGCAGGATACGCTACCCCTCCGTTAGATCAGATCAGCTTTCTTAAGTTGACTCTCGGTGCTCGTTTTCTGACATGTACAATGTGGTTCCAAAACTTCGGACTGAGAAAAATAGTGACTTTTTAATGAAGCCTTAAACCGGCAACCGTAAAGAGGAGCAACCGTCTGATGAGGCATCAAACTGGCCTCCTGACCTTCTGTGGTCATGAATTCCCCACCTTAATTATGACTTTGATATCATTTATTGAGGTGGTAGCGGATACTGCCAGCTGTATTGAACCGGTCAGGATGCCCTATTTTCTGAAAATCTAGTTTGCTGCTTGTGGTAGTTTCAGTCTGGCCAGCAGGGGGTGAAATCACCTTCCTCAATCATGAATTTGACCTCATTTATAGGGGTGGTAGAGCAATCTGCCGGCCACTTTGAGCCTGGCAGGATACGCTACCCCTCCGTTAGATCAGATCAGCTTTCTTAAGTTGCGTCTCGGTGCTCGTTTTCTGACATGTACAATGTGGTTCCAAAACTTCGGACTGCGAAAAATAGTGACTTTTTAATGAAGCCTTAAACCGGCAACCGTAAACAGGAGCATCCGTCTGATGAGGCATCAAACTGGCCTCCTGACCTTCTGTGGTCATGAATTCCTGAATTCCCCACCTTAATTATGAATTTGATATCATTCATTGAGGTGGTAGCGGATACTGCCAGCTATATTGAGCCGGTCAGGATGCCCTGTTTTCTGAAAATCTAGTTTGAAGGAAATCACCTTCCTCAATCATGAATTTTTATCTCATTTATAGGGGTGGTAGCGCAATCTGCCGGCCACTTTGAGCCTGGCAGGATACGCTACCCCTCCGTTAGATCAGATCAGCTTTCTTAAGTTGCCCCAAGCAAGTTCAATTGTTGAATGCAGTAGTCAAATTTGGGTTGTTTATTGAAGCTAAGCAGGCTCAAGCTTGGTCAATATGTGGATGGGAGACCCTTTGTGGAAATCTAGTTTGCTGCTGGAGGTAGTTTTAGTCCAACCAGCAGGGGGTGCTCGTTTTCTGACATGTACAATGTGGTTCCAAAACTTCGGACTGTGAAAAAGTGACTTTTTAATGAAGCCTTAAACCGGCAATCGTAAAGAGGAGCATCCGTCTGATGAGGCATCAAACTGGCCTCCTGACCTTCTGTGGTCATGAATTCCCCACCTTAATTATGAATTTGATATCATTCATTGAGGTGGTAGCGGATACTGCCAGCTATATTGAGCCGGTCAGGATGCGCTATTTTCTGAAAATCTACTTTGCTGCTTGTGGTAGTTTCAGTCTGTCCAGCAGGGGGTGAAATCACCTTCCTCAATCATGAATTTGACCTAGTTTATAGGGGTGGTAGCGCAATCTGCCGACCACTTTGAGCCTGGCAGGATACGCTACCCCTCCGTTAGATCAGATCAGCTTTCTTAAGTTGCACCAAGCAAGTTCAATTGTTGAATGCAGTAGTCAAATTCTGGTTGCTTATTGAAGCTAAGCAGGCTCAAGCTTGGTCAATATGTGGATGGGAGACCCTTTGTGGAAATCTAGTTTGCTGCTGGAGGTAGTTTTAGTCCAACCAGCAGGGGGTGCTCGTTTTCTGACATGTACAATGTGGTTCCAAAACTTCGGACTGTGAAAAATAGTGACTTTTTAATGAAGCCTTAAACCGGCAACCATAAAGAGGAGCATCCGTCTGATGAGGCATCAAACTGGCCTCCTGACCTTCTGTGGTCATGAATTCCCCACCTTAATTATGAATTTGATGTCATTCATTGAGGTTGTAGCGGATACTGCCAGCTATATTGAGCCGGTCAGGATGCGCTATTTTCTGAAAATCTACTTTGCTGCTTGTGGTAGTTTCAGTCTGGCCAGCAGGGGGTGAAATCACCTTCCTCAATCATGAATTTGACCTCATTTATAGGGGTGGTAGCGCAATCTGCCGACCACTTTGAGCCTGGCAGGATACGCTACCCCTCCGTTAGATCAGATCAGCTTTCTTAAGTTGCCTCTCGGTGCTCGTTTTCTGACATGTACAATGTGGTTCTAAAACTTCGGACTGCGAAAAATAGTGACTTTTTAATGAAGCCTTAAACCAGCAACCGTAAACAGGAGCATCCATCTGATGAGGCATCAAACTGGGCTCCTGACCTTCTGTGGTCATGAATTCCCCACCTTAATTATGAATTTGATATCATTCGTTGAGGTGGTAGCGGATACTGCCAGCTATATTGAGCCGGTCAGGATGCCCTATTTTCTGAAAATCTAGTTTGCTGCTTGTGGTAGTTTCAGTCTGGCCAGCAGAGGGTGAAATCACCTTCCTCAATCAGGAATTTGACCTCATTTATAGGGGTGGTAGCGCAATCTGCCGACCACTTTGAGCCTGGCAGGATACGCTACCCCTCCGTTAGATCAGATCAGCTTTCTTAAGTTGCCTCTCGGTGCTCGTTTTCTGACATGTACAATGTGGTTCCAAAACTTCGGACTGAGAAAAATAGTGACTTTTTAATGAAGCCTTAAACCGGCAACCGTAAAGAGGAGCATCCGTCTGACGAGGCATCAAACTGGCCTCCTGACCTTCTGTGGTCATGAATTCCCCACCTTAATTATGACTTTGATATCATTTATTGAGGTGGTAGCGGATACTGCCAGCTGTATTGAACCGGTCAGGATGCCCTATTTTCTGAAAATCTAGTTTGCTGCTTGTGGTAGTTTCAGTCTCGCCAGCAGGGGGTGAAATCACCTTCCTCAATCATGAATTTGACCTCATTTATAGGGGTGGTAGAGCAATCTGCCGGCCACTTTGAGCCTGGCAGGATACGCTACCCCTCCGTTAGATCAGATCAGCTTTCTTAAGTTGCGTCTCGGTGCTCGTTTTCTGACATGTACAATGTGGTTCCAAAACTTCGGACTGCGAAAAATAGTGACTTTTTAATGAAGCCTTAAACCGGCAACCGTAAACAGGAGCATCCGTCTGATGAGGCATCAAACTGGCCTCCTGACCTTCTGTGGTCATGAATTCCTGAATTCCCCACCTTAATTATGAATTTGATATCATTCATTGAGGTGGTAGCGGATACTGCCAGCTATATTGAGCCGGTCAGGATGCCCTGTTTTCTGAAAATCTAGTTTGAAGGAAATCACCTTCCTCAATCATGAATTTTTATCTCATTTATAGGGGTGGTAGCGCAATCTGCCGGCCACTTTGAGCCTGGCAGGATACGCTACCCCTCCGTTAGATCAGATCAGCTTTCTTAAGTTGCCCCAAGCAAGTTCAATTGTTGAATGCAGTAGTAAAATTTGGGTTGTTTATTGAAGCTAAGCAGGCTCAAGCTTGGTCAATATGTGGATGGGAGACCCTTTGTGGAAATCTAGTTTGCTGCTGGAGGTAGTTTTAGTCCAACCAGCAGGGGGTGCTCGTTTTCTGACATGTACAATGTGGTTCCAAAACTTCGGACTGTGAAAAAGTGACTTTTTAATGAAGCCTTAAACCGGCAATCGTAAAGAGGAGCATCCGTCTGATGAGGCATCAAACTGGCCTCCTGACCTTCTGTGGTCATGAATTCCCCACCTTAATTATGAATTTGATATCATTCATTGAGGTGGTAGCGGATACTGCCAGCTATATTGAGCCGGTCAGGATGCGCTATTTTCTGAAAATCTACTTTGCTGCTTGTGGTAGTTTCAGTCTGTCCAGCAGGGGGTGAAATCACCTTCCTCAATCATGAATTTGACCTAGTTTATAGGGGTGGTAGCGCAATCTGCCGACCACTTTGAGCCTGGCAGGATACGCTACCCCTCCGTTAGATCAGATCAGCTTTCTTAAGTTGCCCCAAGCAAGTTCAATTGTTGAATGCAGTAGTCAAATTCTGGTTGCTTATTGAAGCTAAGCAGGCTCAAGCTTGGTCAATATGTGGATGGGAGACCCTTTGTGGAAATCTAGTTTGCTGCTGGAGGTAGTTTTAGTCCAACCAGCAGGGGGTGCTCGTTTTCTGACATGTACAATGTGGTTCCAAAACTTCGGACTGTGAAAAATAGTGACTTTTTAATGAAGCCTTAAACCGGCAACCATAAAGAGGAGCATCCGTCTGATGAGGCATCAAACTGGCCTCCTGACCTTCTGTGGTCATGAATTCCCCACCTTAATTATGAATTTGATGTCATTCATTGAGGTTGTAGCGGATACTGCCAGCTATATTGAGCCGGTCAGGATGCGCTATTTTCTGAAAATCTACTTTGCTGCTTGTGGTAGTTTCAGTCTGTCCAGCAGGGGGTGAAATCACCTTCCTCAATCATGAATTTGACCAAGTTTATAGGGGTGGTAGCGCAATCTGCCGACCACTTTGAGCCTGGCAGGATACGCTACCCCTCCGTTAGATCAGATCAGCTTTCTTAAGTTGCCTCTCGGTGCTCCTTTTCTGACATGTACAATGTGGTTCCAAAACTTCGGACTGAGAAAAATAGTGACTTTTTAATGAAGCCTTAAACCAGCAACCGTAAAGAGGAGCATCCTTCTGATGAGGCATCAAACTGGCCTCCTGACCTTCTGGTGTCGTGAATTCCCCACCTTAATTATGACTTTGATATCATTCATTGAGGTGGTAGCGGATTCTGCTAGCTATAATGAGCCGGTCAGGATGCGCTATTTTCTGAAAATCTAGTTTGCTGCTTGTGGTAGTTTCAGTCTGGCCAGCAGGGGGTGAAATCACCTTCCTCAATCAGGAATTTGACCTCATTTATAGGGGTGGTAGCGCAATCTGCCGACCACTTTGAGCCTGGCAGGATACGCTACCCCTCCTTTAGATCAGATCAGCTTTCTTAAGTTGCCTCTCGGTGCTCGTTTTCTGACATGTACAATGTGGTTCCAAAACTTCGGACTGAGAAAAATAGTGACTTTTTAATGAAGCCTTAAACCGGCAACCGTAAAGAGGAGCATCCGTCTGATGAGGCATCAAACTGGCCTCCTGACCTTCTGTGGTCATGAATTCCCCACCTTAATTATGACTTTGATATCATTCATTGAGGTGGTAGCGGATACTGCCAGCTATATTGAGCCGGTCAGGATGCCCTATTTTCTGAAAATCTAGTTTGCTGCTTGTGGTAGTTTCAGTCTGGCCAGCAGGGGGTGAAATCACCTTCCTCAATCATGAATTTGACCTCATTTATAGGGGTGGTAGCGCAATCTGCCGGCCACTTTGAGCCTGGCAGGATACGCTACCCCTCCGTTAGATCAGATCAGCTTTCTTAAGTTGCCCCAAGCAAGTTCAATTGTTGAATACAGTAGTCAAATTCTGGTTGCTTATTGAAGCTAAGCAGGCTCAAGCTTGGTCAATATGTGGATGGGAGACCCTTTGTGGAAATCTAGTTTGCTGCTCGAGGTAGTTTTAGTCCAACCAGCTCGTTTTCTGACATGTACAATGTGGTTCCAAAACTTCGGACTGCGAAAAATAGTGACTTTTTAATGAAGCCTTAAACCGGCAACCGTAAACTGGAGCATCCGTCTGATGACGCATCAAACTGGCCTCCTGACCTTCTGTGGTCATGAATTCCCCACCTTAATTATGACTTTGATATCATTTATTGAGGTGGTAGCGCATACTGCCAGCTGTATTGAACCGGTCAGGATGCCCTATTTTCTGAAAGTCTAGTTTGCTGCTTGTGGTAGTTTCAGTCTGGCCGGCAGGAGGTGTAATCACCTTCCTCAATCATGAATTTGACCTCATTTATAGGGGTGGTAGAGCAATCTGCCGGCCACTTTGAGCCTGGCAGGATACGCTACCCCTCCGTTAGATCAGATCAGCTTTCTTAAGTTGCGTCTCGGTGCTCGTTTTCTGACATGTACAATGTGGTTCCAAAACTTCGGACTGCGAAAAATAGTGACTTTTTAATGAAGCCTTAAACCGGCAACCGTAAACAGGAGCATCCGTCTGATGAGGCATCAAACTGGCCTCCTGACCTTCTGTGGTCATGAATTCCTGAATTCCCCACCTTAATTATGAATTTGATATCATTCATTGAGGTGGTAGCGGATACTGCCAGCTATATTGAGCCGGTCAGGATGCCCTGTTTTCTGAAAATCTAGTTTGCTGCTTGTGGTAGTTTCAGTCTGTCCAGCAGGGGGTGAAATCACCTTCCTCAATCATGAATTTGACCTAGTTTATAGGGGTGGTAGCGCAATCTGCCAACCACTTTGAGCCTGGCAGGATACGCTACCCCTCCGTTAGATCAGATCAGCTTTCTTAAGTTGCCTCTCGGTGCTCGTTTTCTGACATGTACAATGTGGTTTCAAAACTTCGGACTGCGAAAAATAGTGACTTTTTAATTAAGCCTTAAACCGGCAACCGTAAAGAGGAGCATCCGTCTGATGAGGCATCAAACTGGCCTCCTTACCTTCTGTGGTCATGAATTCCCCACCTTAATTATGACTTTGATATCATTCATTGAGGTGGTAGTGGATACTGCCAGCTATATTGAGCCGGTCAGGATGCGCTATTTTCTGAAAATCTAGTTTGCTGCTTGTGGTAGTTTCATTCTGGCCAGCAGGGGGTGAAATCACCTTCCTCAATCATGAATTTGACCTCATTTATAGGGGTGGTAGCGCAATCTGCCGGCCACTTTGAGCCTGGCAGGATACGCTACCCCTCCGTTAGATCAGATCAGCTTTCTTAAGTTGCCCCAAGCAAGTTCAATTGTTGAATGCAGTAGTCATATTCTGTTTGCTTATTGAAGCTAAGCAGGCTCAAGCTTGGTCAATATGTGGATGGGAGACCCTTTGTGGAAATCTAGTTTGCTGCTGCAGGTAGTTTTAGTCCACCCAGCAGGGGGTGCTCATTTTCTGACATGTACAATGTGGTTCCAAAACTTCGGACTGCAAAAAATAGTGACTTTTTAATGAAGCCTTAAACCGGCAACCGTAAAGAGGAGCATCCGTCTGATGAGGCATCAAACTGGCCTCCTGACCTTCTGTGGTCATGAATTCCCCACCTTAATTATGACTTTGATATCATTCATTGAGGTGGTAGCGGATACTGCCAGCTATATTGAGCCGGTCAGGATGCGCTATTTTCTGAAAATCTACTTTGCTGCTTGTGGTAGTTTCAGTCTGGCCAGCAGGGGGTGAAATCACCTTCCTCAATCATGAATTTGACCTCATTTATAGGGGTGGTAGCGCAATCTGCCGGCCAATTTGAGCCTGGCAGGATACGCTACCCCTCCGTTAGATCAGATCAGCTTTCTTAAGTTGCCCCAAGCAAGTTCAATTGTTGAATGCAGTAGTCAAATTCTGGTTGCTTATTGAAGCTAAGCAGGCTCAAGCTTGGTCAATATGTGGATGGGAGACCCTTTGTGGAAATCTAGTTTGCTGCTCGAGGTAGTTTTAGTCCAACCAGCTCGTTTTCTGACATGTACAATGTGGTTCCAAAACTTCGGACTGCGAAAAATAGTGACTTTTTAATGAAGCCTTAAACCGGCAACCGTAAACAGGAGCATCCGTCTGATGAGGCATCAAACTGGCCTCCTGACCTTCTGTGGTCATGAATTCCCCACCTTAATTATGACTTTGATATCATTTATTGAGGTGGTAGCGCATACTGCCAGCTATATTGAGCCGGTCAGGATGCGCTATTTTCTGAAAATCTACTTTGCTGCTTGTGGTAGTTTCAGTCTGGCCGGCAGGAGGTGTAATCACCTTCCTCAATCATGAATTTGACCTCATTTATAGGGGTGGTAGCGCAATCTGCCGGCCACTTTGAGCCTGGCAGGATACGCTACCTCTCCGTTAGATAAGATCAGCTTTCTTAAGTTTACCAAAGCAAGTTCAATTGTTGAATGCAGTAGTCAGAGTTTGGTTGATCACTGAAGCTAAGCAGGCTCAAGCTTGGTCAATATGTGAATGGGAGATCCTTTGTGGAGATCTAGTTTTCTGCTGGAGGTAGTTTTAGTCCAACCAGCAGGGGGTGCTCGTTTTCTGACATGTACAATGTGGTTCCAAAACTTCGGACTGCGAAAAATAGTGACTTTTTAATGAAGCCTGAAACCGGCAACCGTAAAGAGGAGCATCCGTCTGATGAGGCATCAAACTGGCCTCCTGACCTTCATGTGGTCATGAATTCCCCACCTTAATTATGAATTTGATATCATTCATTGAGGTGGTAGCGGATACTGCCAGCTATATTGAGCCGGTCAAGATGCGCTATTTTCTGAAAATCTACTTTGCTGCTTGTGGTAGTTTCAGTCTGGCCAGCAGAGGGTGAAATCACCTTCCTCAATCATGAATTTGACCTCATTTATAGGGGTGGTAGCGCAATCTGCCGGCCACTTTGAGCCTGGCAGGATACGCTACCCCTCCGTTAGATCAGATCAGCTTTCTTAAGTTGTCCCAAGCAAGTTCAATTGTTGAATGCAGTAGTCAAATTCGGGTTGTTTATTGAAGCTAAGCAGTCTCAAGCTTGGTCAATATGTGGATGGGAGACCCTTTGTGGAAATCTAGTTTGCTGCTGCAGGTAGTTTTAGTCCACCCAGCAGGGGGTGCTCGTTTTCTGACATGTACAATGGTTGCAAAACTTCGGACTGCGAAAAATAGTGACTTTTTAATGAAGCCTTAAACCGGCAACCGTAAAGAGGAGCATCCGTCTGATGAGGCATCAAACTGGCCTCCTGACCTTCTGTGGTCATGAATTCCCCACCTTAATTATGAATTTGATATCATTCATTGAGGTGGTAGCGGATACTGCCAGCTATATTGAGCCGGTCAGGATGCGCTATTTTCTGAAAATCTACTTTGCTGCTTGTGGTAGTTTCAGTCTGGCCAGCAGGGGGTGAAATCACCTTCCTCAATCAGGAATTTGACCTCATTTATAGGGGTGGTAGCGCAATCTGCCGACCACTTTGAGCCTGGCAGGATACGCTACCCCTCCGTTAGATCAGATCAGCTTTCTTGAGTTGCCCCAAGCAAGTTCAATTGTTGAATGCAGTAGTCAAATTTGGGTTGCTTATTGAAGCTAAGCAGGCTCAAGCTTGGTCAATATGTGGATGGGAGACCCTTTGTGGAAATTTAGTTTGCTGCTGGAGGTAGTTTTAGTCCAACCAGCAGGGGGTGCTCGTTTTCTGACATGTACAATGTGGTTCCAAAACTTCGGACTGTGAAAAATAGTGACTTTTTAATGAAGCCTTAAACCGGCAACCATAAAGAGGAGCATCCGTCTGATGAGGCATCAAACTGGCCTCCTGACCTTCTGTGGTCATGAATTCCCCACCTTAATTATGAATTTGATATCATTCATTGAGGTTGTAGCGGATACTGCCAGCTATATTGAGCCGGTCAGGATGCGCTATTTTCTGAAAATCTACTTTGCTGCTTGTGGTAGTTTCAGTCTGTCCAGCAGGGGGTGAAATCACCTTCCTCAATCATGAATTTGACCTCATTTATAGGGGTGGTAGCGCAATCTGCCGACCACTTTGAGCCTGGCAGGATACGCTACCCCTCCGTTAGATCAGATCAGCTTTCTTAAGTTGCCTCTCGGTGCTCGTTTTCTGACATGTACAATGTGGTTCCAAAACTTCGGACTGAGAAAAATAGTGACTTTTTAATGAAGCCTTAAACCGGCAACCGTAAAGAGGAGCATCCGTCTGATGAGGCATCAAACTGGCCTCCTGACCTTCTGTGGTCATGAATTCCCCACCTTAATTATGACTTTGATATCATTCATTGAGGTGGTAGCGGATACTGCCAGCTATATTGAGCCGGTCAGGATGCCCTATTTTCTGAAAATCTAGTTTGCTGCTTGTGGTAGTTTCAGTCTGGCCAGCAGGGGGTGAAATCACCTTCCTCAATCATGAATTTGACCTCATTTATAGGGGTGGTAGCGCAATCTGCCGGCCACTTTGAGCCTGGCAGGATACGCTACCCCTCCGTTAGATCAGATCAGCTTTCTTAAATTGTCCCAAGCAAGTTCAATTGTTGAATGCAGTAGTCAAATTTGGGTTGCTTATTGAAGCTAAGCAGGCTCAAGCTTGGTCAATATGTGGATGGGAGACCCTTTGTGGAAATCTAGTTTGCTGCTGGAGGTAGTTTTAGTCCAACCAGCAGGGGGTGCTCGTTTTCTGACATGTACAATGTGGTTTCAAAACTCCGGACTGCGAAAAATAGTGACTTTTTAATGAAGCCTTAAACCGGCAACCGTAAAGAGGAGCATCCGTCTGATGAGGCATCAAACTGGCCTCCTGACCTTCTGTGGTCATGAATTCCCCACCTTAATTATGAATTTGATATCATTCATTGAGGTGGTAGCGGATACTGCCAGCTATATTGAGCCGGTCAGGATGCGCTATTTTCTAAAAATCTACTTTGCTGCTTGTGGTAGTTTCAGTCTGGCCAGCAGGGGGTGAAATCACCTTCCTCAATCAGGAATTTGACCTCATTTATAGGGGTGGTAGCGCAATCTGCCGACCACTTTGAGCCTGGAAGGATACGCTACCCCTCCGTTAGATCAGATCAGCTTTCTTAAGTTGCCTCTCGATGCTCGTTTTCTGACATGTACAATGTGGTTCCAAAACTTTGGACTGAGAAAAATAGTGACTTTTTAATGAAGCCTTAAACCGGCAACCGTAATGAGTAGCATCCGTCTGATGAGGCATCAAACTGGCCTCCTGACCTTCTGTGGTCATGAATTCCCCACCTTAATTATGACTTTGATATCATTCATTGAGGTGGTAGCGGATAAAGCCAGCTATATTGAGCCGGTCAGGATGCCCTATTTTCTGAAAATCTAGTTTGCTGCTTGTGGTAGTTTCAGTCTGGCCAGCAGGGGGTGAAATCACCTTCCTCAATCATGAATTTGACCTCATTTATAGGGGTGGTAGCGCAATCTGCCGGCCACTTTGAGCCTGGCAGGATACGCTACCCCTCCGTTAGATCAGATCAGCTTTCTTAAATTGTCCCAAGCAAGTTCAATTGTTGAATGCAGTAGTCAAATTTGGGTTGCTTATTGAAGCTAAGCAGGCTCAAGCTTGGTCAATATGTGGATGGGAGACCCTTTGTGGAAATTTAGTTTGCTGCTGGAGGTAGTTTTAGTCCAACCAGCAGGGGGTGCTCGTTTTCTGACATGTACAATGTGGTTCCAAAACTTCGGACTGTGAAAAATAGTGACTTTTTAATGAAGCCTTAAACCGGCAACCATAAAGAGGAGCATCCGTCTGATGAGGCATCAAACTGGCCTCCTGACCTTCTGTGGTCATGAATTCCCCACCTTAATTATGACTTTGATATCATTCATTGAGGTGGTAGCGGATACTGCCAGCTATATTGAGCCGGTCAGGATGCCCTATTTTCTGAAAATCTAGTTTGCTGCTTGTGGTAGTTTCAGTCTGGCCAGCAGGGGGTGAAATCACCTTCCTCAATCATGAATTTGACCTCATTTATAGGGGTGGTAGCGCAATCTGCCGGCCACTTTGAGCCTGGCAGGATACGCTACCCCTCCGTTAGATCAGATCAGCTTTCTTAAGTTGCCCCAGGCAAGTTCAATTGTTGAATGCAGTAGTCAAATTCGGGTTGCTTATTGAAGCTAAGCAGGCTCAAGCTTGGTCAATATGTGGATGGGAGACCCTTTGTGGAAATCTAGTTTGCTGCTGCAGGTAGTTTTAGTCCACCCAGCAGGGGGTGCTCATTTTCTGACATGTACAATGTGGTTCCAAAACTTCGGACTGCAAAAAATAGTGACTTTTTAATGAAGCCTTAAACCGGCAACCGTAAAGAGGAGCATCCGTCTGATGAGGCATCAAACTGGCCTCCTGACCTTCTGTGGTCATGAATTCCCCACCTTAATTATGACTTTGATATCATTCATTGAGGTGGTAGCGGATACTGCCAGCTATATTGAGCCGGTCAGGATGCGCTATTTTCTGAAAATCTACTTTGCTGCTTGTGGTAGTTTCAGTCTGGCCAGCAAGGGGTGAAATCACCTTCCTCAATCATGAATTTGACCTCATTTATAGGGGTGGTAGCGCAATCTGCCGGCCAATTTGAGCCTGGCAGGATACGCTACCCCTCCGTTAGATCAGATCAGCTTTCTTAAGTTGCCCCAAGCAAGTTCAATTGTTGAATGCAGTAGTCAAATTCTGGTTGCTTATTGAAGCTAAGCAGGCTCAAGCTTGGTCAATATGTGGATGGGAGACCCTTTGTGGAAATCTAGTTTGCTGCTCGAGGTAGTTTTAGTCCAACCAGCTCGTTTTCTGACATGTACAATGTGGTTCCAAAACTTCGGACTGCGAAAAATAGTGACTTTTTAATGAAGCCTTAAACCGGCAACCGTAAACAGGAGCATCCGTCTGATGAGGCATCAAACTGGCCTCCTGACCTTCTGTGGTCATGAATTCCCCACCTTAATTATGACTTTGATATCATTTATTGAGGTGGTAGCGCATACTGCCAGCTATATTGAGCCGGTCAGGATGCGCTATTTTCTGATAATCTACTTTGCTGCTTGTGGTAGTTTCAGTCTGGCCGGCAGGAGGTGTAATCACCTTCCTCAATCATGAATTTGACCTCATTTATAGGGGTGGTAGCGCAATCTGCCGGCCACTTTGAGCCTGGTAGGATACGCTACCTCTCCGTTAGATCAGATCAGCTTTCTTAAGTTGCCCCAGGCAAGTTCAATTGTTGAATGCAGTAGTCAAATTCGGGTTGCTTATTGAAGCTAAGCAGGCTCAAGCTTGGTCAATATGTGGATGGGAGACCCTTTGTGGAAATCTAGTTTGCTGCTGGAGGTAGTTTTAGTCCAACCAGCAGGGGGTGCTCGTTTTCTGACATGTACAATGTGGTTCCAAAACTTCGGACTGAGAAAAATAGTGACTTTTTAATGAAGCCTTAAACCAGCAACCGTAAAGAGGAGCATCCTTCTGATGAGGCATCAAACTGGCCTCCTGACCTTCTGGTGTCGTGAATTCCCCACCTTAATTATGACTTTGATATCATTCATTGAGGTGGTAGCGGATTCTGCTAGCTATAATGAGCCGGTCAGGATGCGCTATTTTCTGAAAATCTAGTTTGCTGCTTGTGGTAGTTTCAGTCTGGCCAGCAGGGGGTGAAATCACCTTCCTCAATCAGGAATTTGACCTCATTTATAGGGGTGGTAGCGCAATCTGCCGACCACTTTGAGCCTGGCAGGATACGCTACCCCTCCGTTAGATCAGATCAGCTTTCTTAAGTTGCCTCTCGGTGCTCCTTTTCTGACATGTACAATGTGGTTCCAAAACTTCGGACTGAGAAAAATAGTGACTTTTTAATGAAGCCTTAAACCAGCAACCGTAAAGAGGAGCATCCTTCTGATGAGGCATCAAACTGGCCTCCTGACCTTCTGGTGTCGTGAATTCCCCACCTTAATTATGACTTTGATATCATTCATTGAGGTGGTAGCGGATTCTGCTAGCTATAATGAGCCGGTCAGGATGCGCTATTTTCTGAAAATCTAGTTTGCTGCTTGTGGTAGTTTCAGTCTGGCCAGCAGGGGGTGAAATCACCTTCCTCAATCAGGAATTTGACCTCATTTATAGGGGTGGTAGCGCAATCTGCCGACCACTTTGAGCCTGGCAGGATACGCTACCCCTCCGTTAGATCAGATCAGCTTTCTTAAGTTGCCTCTCGGTGCTCGTTTTCTGACATGTACAATGTGGTTCTAAAACTTCGGACTGCGAAAAATAGTGACTTTTTAATGAAGCCTTAAACCAGCAACCGTAAACAGGAGCATCCGTCTGATGAGGCATCAAACTGGGCTCCTGACCTTCTGTGGTCATGAATTCCCCACCTTAATTATGAATTTGATATCATTCGTTGAGGTGGTAGCGGATACTGCCAGCTATATTGAGCCGGTCAGGATGCCCTATTTTCTGAAAATCTAGTTTGCTGCTTGTGGTAGTTTCAGTCTGGCCAGCAGAGGGTGAAATCACCTTCCTCAATCAGGAATTTGACCTCATTTATAGGGGTGGTAGCGCAATCTGCCGACCACTTTGAGCCTGGCAGGATACGCTACCCCTCCGTTAGATCAGATCAGCTTTCTTAAGTTGCCTCTCGGTGCTCGTTTTCTGACATGTACAATGTGGTTCCAAAACTTCGGACTGAGAAAAATAGTGACTTTTTAATGAAGCCTTAAACCGGCAACCGTAAAGAGGAGCATCCGTCTGATGAGGCATCAAACTGGCCTCCTGACCTTCTGTGGTCATGAATTCCCCACCTTAATTATGACTTTGATATCATTTATTGAGGTGGTAGCGGATACTGCCAGCTGTATTGAACCGGTCAGGATGCCCTATTTTCTGAAAATCTAGTTTGCTGCTTGTGGTAGTTTCAGTCTGGCCAGCAGGGGGTGAAATCACCTTCCTCAATCATGAATTTGACCTCATTTATAGGGGTGGTAGAGCAATCTGCCGGCCACTTTGAGCCTGGCAGGATACGCTACCCCTCCGTTAGATCAGATCAGCTTTCTTAAGTTGCGTCTCGGTGCTCGTTTTCTGACATGTACAATGTGGTTCCAAAACTTCGGACTGCGAAAAATAGTGACTTTTTAATGAAGCCTTAAACCGGCAACCGTAAACAGGAGCATCCGTCTGATGAGGCATCAAACTGGCCTCCTGACCTTCTGTGGTCATGAATTCCTGAATTCCCCACCTTAATTATGAATTTGATATCATTCATTGAGGTGGTAGCGGATACTGCCAGCTATATTGAGCCGGTCAGGATGCCCTGTTTTCTGAAAATCTAGTTTGAAGGAAATCACCTTCCTCAATCATGAATTTTTATCTCATTTATAGGGGTGGTAGCGCAATCTGCCGGCCACTTTGAGCCTGGCAGGATACGCTACCCCTCCGTTAGATCAGATCAGCTTTCTTAAGTTGCCCCAAGCAAGTTCAATTGTTGAATGCAGTAGTCAAATTTGGGTTGTTTATTGAAGCTAAGCAGGCTCAAGCTTGGTCAATATGTGGATGGGAGACCCTTTGTGGAAATCTAGTTTGCTGCTGGAGGTAGTTTTAGTCCAACCAGCAGGGGGTGCTCGTTTTCTGACATGTACAATGTGGTTCCAAAACTTCGGACTGTGAAAAAGTGACTTTTTAATGAAGCCTTAAACCGGCAATCGTAAAGAGGAGCATCCGTCTGATGAGGCATCAAACTGGCCTCCTGACCTTCTGTGGTCATGAATTCCCCACCTTAATTATGAATTTGATATCATTCATTGAGGTGATAGCGGATACTGCCAGCTATATTGAGCCGGTCAGGATGCGCTATTTTCTGAAAATCTACTTTGCTGCTTGTGGTAGTTTCAGTCTGTCCAGCAGGGGGTGAAATCACCTTCCTCAATCATGAATTTGACCTAGTTTATAGGGGTGGTAGCGCAATCTGCCGACCACTTTGAGCCTGGCAGGATACGCTACCCCTCCGTTAGATCAGATCAGCTTTCTTAAGTTGCCCCAAGCAAGTTCAATTGTTGAATGCAGTAGTCAAATTCTGGTTGCTTATTGAAGCTAAGCAGGCTCAAGCTTGGTCAATATGTGGATGGGAGACCCTTTGTGGAAATCTAGTTTGCTGCTGGAGGTAGTTTTAGTCCAACCAGCAGGGGGTGCTCGTTTTCTGACATGTACAATGTGGTTCCAAAACTTCGGACTGTGAAAAATAGTGACTTTTTAATGAAGCCTTAAACCGGCAACCATAAAGAGGAGCATCCGTCTGATGAGGCATCAAACTGGCCTCCTGACCTTCTGTGGTCATGAATTCCCCACCTTAATTATGAATTTGATGTCATTCATTGAGGTTGTAGCGGATACTGCCAGCTATATTGAGCCGGTCAGGATGCGCTATTTTCTGAAAATCTACTTTGCTGCTTGTGGTAGTTTCAGTCTGTCCAGCAGGGGGTGAAATCACCTTCCTCAATCATGAATTTGACCAAGTTTATAGGGGTGGTAGCGCAATCTGCCGACCACTTTGAGCCTGGCAGGATACGCTACCCCTCCGTTAGATCAGATCAGCTTTCTTAAGTTGCCTCTCGGTGCTCCTTTTCTGACATGTACAATGTGGTTCCAAAACTTCGGACTGAGAAAAATAGTGACTTTTTAATGAAGCCTTAAACCAGCAACCGTAAAGAGGAGCATCCTTCTGATGAGGCATCAAACTGGCCTCCTGACCTTCTGGTGTCGTGAATTCCCCACCTTAATTATGACTTTGATATCATTCATTGAGGTGGTAGCGGATTCTGCTAGCTATAATGAGCCGGTCAGGATGCGCTATTTTCTGAAAATCTAGTTTGCTGCTTGTGGTAGTTTCAGTCTGGCCAGCAGGGGGTGAAATCACCTTCCTCAATCAGGAATTTGACCTCATTTATAGGGGTGGTAGCGCAATCTGCCGACCACTTTGAGCCTGGCAGGATACGCTACCCCTCCGTTAGATCAGATCAGCTTTCTTAAGTTGCCTCTCGGTGCTCGTTTTCTGACATGTACAATGTGGTTCCAAAACTTCGGACTGAGAAAAATAGTGACTTTTTAATGAAGCCTTAAACCGGCAACCGTAAAGAGGAGCATCCGTCTGATGAGGCATCAAACTGGCCTCCTGACCTTCTGTGGTCATGAATTCCCCACCTTAATTATGACTTTGATATCATTCATTGAGGTGGTAGCGGATACTGCCAGCTATATTGAGCCGGTCAGGATGCCCTATTTTCTGAAAATCTAGTTTGCTGCTTGTGGTAGTTTCAGTCTGGCCAGCAGGGGGTGAAATCACCTTCCTCAATCATGAATTTGACCTCATTTATAGGGGTGGTAGCGCAATCTGCCGGCCACTTTGAGCCTGGCAGGATACGCTACCCCTCCGTTAGATCAGATCAGCTTTCTTAAGTTGCCCCAAGCAAGTTCAATTGTTGAATACAGTAGTCAAATTCTGGTTGCTTATTGAAGCTAAGCAGGCTCAAGCTTGGTCAATATGTGGATGGGAGACCCTTTGTGGAAATCTAGTTTGCTGCTCGAGGTAGTTTTAGTCCAACCAGCTCGTTTTCTGACATGTACAATGTGGTTCCAAAACTTCGGACTGCGAAAAATAGTGACTTTTTAATGAAGCCTTAAACCGGCAACCGTAAACTGGAGCATCCGTCTGATGACGCATCAAACTGGCCTCCTGACCTTCTGTGGTCATGAATTCCCCACCTTAATTATGACTTTGATATCATTTATTGAGGTGGTAGCGCATACTGCCAGCTGTATTGAACCGGTCAGGATGCCCTATTTTCTGAAAGTCTAGTTTGCTGCTTGTGGTAGTTTCAGTCTGGCCGGCAGGAGGTGTAATCACCTTCCTCAATCATGAATTTGACCTCATTTATAGGGGTGGTAGAGCAATCTGCCGGCCACTTTGAGCCTGGCAGGATACGCTACCCCTCCGTTAGATCAGATCAGCTTTCTTAAGTTGCGTCTCGGTGCTCGTTTTCTGACATGTACAATGTGGTTCCAAAACTTCGGACTGCGAAAAATAGTGACTTTTTAATGAAGCCTTAAACCGGCAACCGTAAACAGGAGCATCCGTCTGATGAGGCATCAAACTGGCCTCCTGACCTTCTGTGGTCATGAATTCCTGAATTCCCCACCTTAATTATGAATTTGATATCATTCATTGAGGTGGTAGCGGATACTGCCAGCTATATTGAGCCGGTCAGGATGCCCTGTTTTCTGAAAATCTAGTTTGCTGCTTGTGGTAGTTTCAGTCTGGCCAGCAGGGGGTGAAATCACCTTCCTCAATCATGAATTTGACCTCATTTATAGGGGTGGTAGCGCAATCTGCCGGCCACTTTGAGCCTGGCAGGATACGCTACCCCTCCGTTAGATCAGATCAGCTTTCTTAAGTTGCCTCTCGGTGCTCGTTTTCTGACATGTACAATGTGGTTCTAAAACTTCGGACTGCGAAAAATAGTGACTTTTTAATGAAGCCTTAAACCGGCAACCGTAAACAGGAGCATCCGTCTGATGAGGCATCAAACTGGGCTCCTGACCTTCTGTGGTCATGAATTCCCCACCTTAATTATGAATTTGATATCATTCGTTGAGGTGGTAGCGGATACTGCCAGCTATATTGAGCCGGTCAGGATGCCCTATTTTCTGAAAATCTAGTTTGCTGCTTGTGGTAGTTTCAGTCTGGCCAGCAGAGGGTGAAATCACCTTCCTCAATCATGAATTTTTATCTCATTTATAGGGGTGGTAGCGCAATCTGCCGGCCACTTTGAGCCTGGCAGGATACGCTACCCCTCCGTTAGATCAGATCAGCTTTCTTAAGTTGCCCCAAGCAAGTTCAATTGTTGAATGCAGTAGTCAAATTTGGGTTGTTTATTGAAGCTAAGCAGGCTCAAGCTTGGTCAATATGTGGATGGGAGACCCTTTGTGGAAATCTAGTTTGCTGCTGGAGGTAGTTTTAGTCCAACCAGCAGGGGGTGCTCGTTTTCTGACATGTACAATGTGGTTCCAAAACTTCGGACTGTGAAAAAGTGACTTTTTAATGAAGCCTTAAACCGGCAATCGTAAAGAGGAGCATCCGTCTGATGAGGCATCAAACTGGCCTCCTGACCTTCTGTGGTCATGAATTCCCCACCTTAATTATGAATTTGATATCATTCATTGAGGTGGTAGCGGATACTGCCAGCTATATTGAGCCGGTCAGGATGCGCTATTTTCTGAAAATCTACTTTGCTGCTTGTGGTAGTTTCAGTCTGTCCAGCAGGGGGTGAAATCACCTTCCTCAATCATGAATTTGACCTAGTTTATAGGGGTGGTAGCGCAATCTGCCGACCACTTTGAGCCTGGCAGGATACGCTACCCCTCCGTTAGATCA
This sequence comes from Garra rufa, assembly GCF_049309525.1. Classification (NCBI taxonomy): domain Eukaryota; kingdom Metazoa; phylum Chordata; class Actinopteri; order Cypriniformes; family Cyprinidae; genus Garra; species Garra rufa. Next base: position 27,943,707 of record NC_133362.1, on the reverse strand, counting down.
GATCAGCTTTCTTAAGTTGCCCCAAGCAAGTTCAATTGTTGAATGCAGTAGTCAAATTCTGGTTTACTTATTGAAGCTAAGCAGGCTCAAGCTTGGTCAATATGTGGATGGGAGACCCTTTGTGGAAATCTAGTTTGCTGCTCGAGGTAGTTTTAGTCCAACCAGCTCGTTTTCTGACATGTACAATGTGGTTCCAAAACTTCGGACTGCGAAAAATAGTGACTTTTTAATGAAGCCTTAAACCGGCAACCGTAAACAGGAGCATCCGTCTGATGAGGCATCAAACTGGCCTCCTGACCTTCTGTGGTCATGAATTCCCCACCTTAATTATGACTTTGATATCATTTATTGAGGTGGTAGCGCATACTGCCAGCTATATTGAGCCGGTCAGGATGCGCTATTTTCTGAAAATCTACTTTGCTGCTTGTGGTAGTTTCAGTCTGGCCGGCAGGAGGTGTAATCACCTTCCTCAATCATGAATTTGACCTCATTTATAGGGGTGGTAGCGCAATCTGCCGGCCACTTTGAGCCTGGCAGGATACGCTACCTCTCCGTTAGATAAGATCAGCTTTCTTAAGTTTACCAAAGCAAGTTCAATTGTTGAATGCAGTAGTCAAATTCGGGTTGTTTATTGAAGCTAAGCAGTCTCAAGCTTGGTCAATATGTGGATGGGAGACCCTTTGTGGAAATCTAGTTTGCTGCTGCAGGTAGTTTTAGTCCACCCAGCAGGGGGTGCTCGTTTTCTGACATGTACAATGGTTGCAAAACTTCGGACTGCGAAAAATAGTGACTTTTTAATGAAGCCTTAAACCGGCAACCGTAAAGAGGAGCATCCGTCTGATGAGGCATCAAACTGGCCTCCTGACCTTCTGTGGTCATGAATTCCCCACCTTAATTATGAATTTGATATCATTCATTGAGGTGGTAGCGGATACTGCCAGCTATATTGAGCCGGTCAGGATGCGCTATTTTCTGAAAATCTACTTTGCTGCTTGTGGTAGTTTCAGTCTGGCCAGCAGGGGGTGAAATCACCTTCCTCAATCAGGAATTTGACCTCATTTATAGGGGTGGTAGCGCAATCTGCCGACCACTTTGAGCCTGGCAGGATACGCTACCCCTCCGTTAGATCAGATCAGCTTTCTTAAGTTGCCCCAAGCAAGTTCAATTGTTGAATGCAGTAGTCAAATTTGGGTTGCTTATTGAAGCTAAGCAGGCTCAAGCTTGGTCAATATGTGGATGGGAGACCCTTTGTGGAAATTTAGTTTGCTGCTGGAGGTAGTTTTAGTCCAACCAGCAGGGGGTGCTCGTTTTCTGACATGTACAATGTGGTTCCAAAACTTCGGACTGTGAAAAATAGTGACTTTTTAATGAAGCCTTAAACCGGCAACCATAAAGAGGAGCATCCGTCTGATGAGGCATCAAACTGGCCTCCTGACCTTCTGTGGTCATGAATTCCCCACCTTAATTATGAATTTGATATCATTCATTGAGGTTGTAGCGGATACTGCCAGCTATATTGAGCCGGTCAGGATGCGCTATTTTCTGAAAATCTACTTTGCTGCTTGTGGTAGTTTCAGTCTGTCCAGCAGGGGGTGAAATCACCTTCCTCAATCATGAATTTGACCTCATTTATAGGGGTGGTAGCGCAATCTGCCGACCATTTTGAGCCTGGCAGGATACGCTACCCCTCCGTTAGATCAGATCAGCTTTCTTAAGTTGCCTCTCGGTGCTCGTTTTCTGACATGTACAATGTGGTTCCAAAACTTCGGACTGAGAAAAATAGTGACTTTTTAATGAAGCCTTAAACCGGCAACCGTAAAGAGGAGCATCCGTCTGATGAGGCATCAAACTGGCCTCCTGACCTTCTGTGGTCATGAATTCCCCACCTTAATTATGACTTTGATATCATTCATTGAGGTGGTAGCGGATACTGCCAGCTATATTGAGCCGGTCAGGATGCCCTATTTTCTGAAAATCTAGTTTGCTGCTTGTGGTAGTTTCAGTCTGGCCAGCAGGGGGTGAAATCACCTTCCTCAATCATGAATTTGACCTCATTTATAGGGGTGGTAGCGCAATCTGCCGGCCACTTTGAGCCTGGCAGGATACGCTACCCCTCCGTTAGATCAGATCAGCTTTCTTAAATTGTCCCAAGCAAGTTCAATTGTTGAATGCAGTAGTCAAATTTGGGTTGCTTATTGAAGCTAAGCAGGCTCAAGCTTGGTCAATATGTGGATGGGAGACCCTTTGTGGAAATCTAGTTTGCTGCTGGAGGTAGTTTTAGTCCAACCAGCAGGGGGTGCTCGTTTTCTGACATGTACAATGTGGTTCCAAAACTCCGGACTGCGAAAAATAGTGACTTTTTAATGAAGCCTTAAACCGGCAACCGTAAAGAGGAGCATCCGTCTGATGAGGCATCAAACTGGCCTCCTGACCTTCTGTGGTCATGAATTCCCCACCTTAATTATGAATTTGATATCATTCATTGAGGTGGTAGCGGATACTGCCAGCTATATTGAGCCGGTCAGGATGCGCTATTTTCTAAAAATCTACTTTGCTGCTTGTGGTAGTTTCAGTCTGGCCAGCAGGGGGTGAAATCACCTTCCTCAATCAGGAATTTGACCTCATTTATAGGGGTGGTAGCGCAATCTGCCGACCACTTTGAGCCTGGAAGGATACGCTACCCCTCCGTTAGATCAGATCAGCTTTCTTAAGTTGCCTCTCGATGCTCGTTTTCTGACATGTACAATGTGGTTCCAAAACTTCGGACTGAGAAAAATAGTGACTTTTTAATGAAGCCTTAAACCGGCAACCGTAAAGAGTAGCATCCGTCTGATGAGGCATCAAACTGGCCTCCTGACCTTCTGTGGTCATGAATTCCCCACCTTAATTATGACTTTGATATCATTCATTGAGGTGGTAGCGGATACTGCCAGCTATATTGAGCCGGTCAGGATGCCCTATTTTCTGAAAATCTAGTTTGCTGCTTGTGGTAGTTTCAGTCTGGCCAGCAGGGGGTGAAATCACCTTCCTCAATCATGAATTTGACCTCATTTATAGGGGTGGTAGCGCAATCTGCCGGCCACTTTGAGCCTGGCAGGATACGCTACCCCTCCGTTAGATCAGATCAGCTTTCTTAAATTGTCCCAAGCAAGTTCAATTGTTGAATGCAGTAGTCAAATTTGGGTTGCTTATTGAAGCTAAGCAGGCTCAAGCTTGGTCAATATGTGGATGGGAGACCCTTTGTGGAAATTTAGTTTGCTGCTGGAGGTAGTTTTAGTCCAACCAGCAGGGGGTGCTCGTTTTCTGACATGTACAATGTGGTTCCAAAACTTCGGACTGTGAAAAATAGTGACTTTTTAATGAAGCCTTAAACCGGCAACCATAAAGAGGAGCATCCGTCTGATGAGGCATCAAACTGGCCTCCTGACCTTCTGTGGTCATGAATTCCCCACCTTAATTATGACTTTGATATCATTCATTGAGGTGGTAGCGGATACTGCCAGCTATATTGAGCCGGTCAGGATGCCCTATTTTCTGAAAATCTAGTTTGCTGCTTGTGGTAGTTTCAGTCTGGCCAGCAGGGGGTGAAATCACCTTCCTCAATCATGAATTTGACCTCATTTATAGGGGTGGTAGCGCAATCTGCCGGCCACTTTGAGCCTGGCAGGATACGCTACCCCTCCGTTAGATCAGATCAGCTTTCTTAAGTTGCCCCAGGCAAGTTCAATTGTTGAATGCAGTAGTCAAATTCGGGTTGCTTATTGAAGCTAAGCAGGCTCAAGCTTGGTCAATATGTGGATGGGAGACCCTTTGTGGAAATCTAGTTTGCTGCTGGAGGTAGTTTTAGTCCAACCAGCAGGGGGTGCTCGTTTTCTGACATGTACAATGTGGTTCCAAAACTCCGGACTGCGAAAAATAGTGACTTTTTAATGAAGCCTTAAACCGGCAACCGTAAAGAGGAGCATCCGTCTGATGAGGCATCAAACTGGCCTCCTGACCTTCTGTGGTCATGAATTCCCCACCTTAATTATGAATTTGATATCATTCATTGAGGTGGTAGCGGATACTGCCAGCTATATTGAGCCGGTCAGGATGCGCTATTTTCTAAAAATCTACTTTGCTGCTTGTGGTAGTTTCAGTCTGGCCAGCAGGGGGTGAAATCACCTTCCTCAATCAGGAATTTGACCTCATTTATGGGGGTGGTAGCGCAATCTGCCGACCACTTTGAGCCTGGCAGGATACGCTACCCCTCCGTTAGATCAGATCAGCTTTCTTAAGTTGCCTCTCGATGCTCGTTTTCTGACATGTACAATGTGGTTCCAAAACTTCGGACTGAGAAAAATAGTGACTTTTTAATGAAGCCTTAAACCGGCAACCGTAAAGAGGAGCATCCGTCTGATGAGACATCAAACTGGCCTCCTGACCTTCTGTGGTCATGAATTCCCCACCTTAATTATGACTTTGATATCATTCATTGAGGTGGTAGCGGATACTGCCAGCTATATTGAGCCGGTCAGGATGCCCTATTTTCTGAAAATCTAGTTTGCTGCTTGTGGTAGTTTCAGTCTGGCCAGCAGGGGGTGAAATCACCTTCCTCAATCATGAATTTGACCTCATTTATAGGGGTGGTAGCGCAATCTGCCGGCCACTTTGAGCCTGGCAGGATACGCTACCCCTCCGTTAGATCAGATCAGCTTTCTTAAATTGTCCCAAGCAAGTTCAATTGTTGAATGCAGTAGTCAAATTTGGGTTGCTTATTGAAGCTAAGCAGGCTCAAGCTTGGTCAATATGTGGATGGGAGACCCTTTGTGGAAATTTAGTTTGCTGCTGGAGGTAGTTTTAGTCCAACCAGCAGGGGGTGCTCGTTTTCTGACATGTACAATGTGGTTCCAAAACTTCGGACTGAGAAAAATAGTGACTTTTTAATGAAGCCTTAAACCGGCAACCATAAAGAGGAGCATCCGTCTGATGAGGCATCAAACTGGCCTCCTGACCTTCTGTGGTCATGAATTCCCCACCTTAATTATGACTTTGATATCATTCATTGAGGTGGTAGCGGATACTGCCAGCTATATTGAGCCGGTCAGGATGCCCTATTTTCTGAAAATCTAGTTTGCTGCTTGTGGTAGTTTCAGTCTGGCCAGCAGGGGGTGAAATCACCTTCCTCAATCATGAATTTGACCTCATTTATAGGGGTGGTAGCGCAATCTGCCGGCCACTTTGAGCCTGGCAGGATACGCTACCCCTCCGTTAGATCAGATCAGCTTTCTTAAGTTGCCCCAGGCAAGTTCAATTGTTGAATGCAGTAGTCAAATTCGGGTTGCTTATTGAAGCTAAGCAGGCTCAAGCTTGGTCAATATGTGGATGGGAGACCCTTTGTGGAAATCTAGTTTGCTGCTGGAGGTAGTTTTAGTCCAACCAGCAGGGGGTGCTCGTTTTCTGACATGTACAATGTGGTTCCAAAACTCCGGACTGCGAAAAATAGTGACTTTTTAATGAAGCCTTAAACCGGCAACCGTAAAGAGGAGCATCCGTCTGATGAGGCATCAAACTGGCCTCCTGACCTTCTGTGGTCATGAATTCCCCACCTTAATTATGAATTTGATATCATTCATTGAGGTGGTAGCGGATACTGCCAGCTATATTGAGCCGGTCAGGATGCGCTATTTTCTAAAAATCTACTTTGCTGCTTGTGGTAGTTTCAGTCTGGCCAGCAGGGGGTGAAATCACCTTCCTCAATCAGGAATTTGACCTCATTTATAGGGGTGGTAGCGCAATCTGCCGACCACTTTGAGCCTGGAAGGATACGCTACCCCTCCGTTAGATCAGATCAGCTTTCTTAAGTTGCCTCTCGATGCTCGTTTTCTGACATGTACAATGTGGTTCCAAAACTTCGGACTGAGAAAAATAGTGACTTTTTAATGAAGCCTTAAACCGGCAACCGTAAAGAGGAGCATCCGTCTGATGAGGCATCAAACTGGCCTCCTGACCTTCTGTGGTCATGAATTCCCCACCTTAATTATGACTTTGATATCATTCATTGAGGTGGTAGCGGATACTGCCAGCTATATTGAGCCGGTCAGGATGCCCTATTTTCTGAAAATCTAGTTTGCTGCTTGTGGTAGTTTCAGTCTGGCCAGCAGGGGGTGAAATCACCTTCCTCAATCATGAATTTGACCTCATTTATAGGGGTGGTAGCGCAATCTGCCGGCCACTTTGAGCCTGGCAGGATACGCTACCCCTCCGTTAGATCAGATCAGCTTTCTTAAATTGTCCCAAGCAAGTTCAATTGTTGAATGCAGTAGTCAAATTTGGGTTGCTTATTGAAGCTAAGCAGGCTCAAGCTTGGTCAATATGTGGATGGGAGACCCTTTGTGGAAATTTAGTTTGCTGCTGGAGGTAGTTTTAGTCCAACCAGCAGGGGGTGCTCGTTTTCTGACATGTACAATGTGGTTCCAAAACTTCGGACTGTGAAAAAGTGACTTTTTAATGAAGCCTTAAACCGGCAATCGTAAAGAGGAGCATCCGTCTGATGAGGCATCAAACTGGCCTCCTGACCTTCTGTGGTCATGAATTCCCCACCTTAATTATGAATTTGATATCATTCATTGAGGTGGTAGCGGATACTCTCAGCTATATTGAGCCGGTCAGGATGCGCTATTTTCTGAAAATCTACTTTGCTGCTTGTGGTAGTTTCAGTCTGTCCAGCAGGGGGTGAAATCACCTTCCTCAATCATGAATTTGACCTAGTTTATAGGGGTGGTAGCGCAATCTGCCGACCACTTTGAGCCTGGCAGGATACGCTACCCCTCCGTTAGATCAGATCAGCTTTCTTAAGTTGCCCCAAGCAAGTTCAATTGTTGAATGCAGTAGTCAAATTCTGGTTGCTTATTGAAGCTAAGCATGCTCAAGCTTGGTCAATATGTGGATGGGAGACCCTTTGTGGAAATCTAGTTTGCTGCTGGAGGTAGTTTTAGTCCAACCAGCAGGGGGTGCTCGTTTTCTGACATGTACAATGTGGTTCCAAAACTTCGGACTGTGAAAAATAGTGACTTTTTAATGAAGCCTTAAACCGGCAACCATAAAGAGGAGCATTCGTCTGATGAGGCATCAAACTGGCCTCCTGACCTTCTGTGGTCATGAATTCCCCACCTTAATTATGAATTTGATGTCATTCATTGAGGTTGTAGCGGATACTGCCAGCTATATTGAGCCGGTCAGGATGCGCTATTTTCTGAAAATCTACTTTGCTGCTTGTGGTAGTTTCAGTCTGGCCAGCAGGGGGTGAAATCACCTTCCTCAATCATGAATTTGACCTCATTTATAGGGGTGGTAGCGCAATCTGCCGACCACTTTGAGCCTGGCAGGATACGCTACCCCTCCGTTAGATCAGATCAGCTTTCTTAAGTTGCCTCTCGGTGCTCGTTTTCTGACATGTACAATGTGGTTCTAAAACTTCGGACTGCGAAAAATAGTGACTTTTTAATGAAGCCTTAAACCAGCAACCGTAAACAGGAGCATCCGTCTGATGAGGCATCAAACTGGGCTCCTGACCTTCTGTGGTCATGAATTCCCCACCTTAATTATGAATTTGATATCATTCGTTGAGGTGGTAGCGGATACTGCCAGCTATATTGAGCCGGTCAGGATGCCCTATTTTCTGAAAATCTAGTTTGCTGCTTGTGGTAGTTTCAGTCTGGCCAGCAGAGGGTGAAATCACCTTCCTCAATCAGGAATTTGACCTCATTTATAGGGGTGGTAGCGCAATCTGCCGACCACTTTGAGCCTGGCAGGATACACTACCCCTCCGTTAGATCAGATCAGCTTTCTTAAGTTGACTCTCGGTGCTCGTTTTCTGACATGTACAATGTGGTTCCAAAACTTCGGACTGAGAAAAATAGTGACTTTTTAATGAAGCCTTAAACCGGCAACCGTAAAGAGGAGCAACCGTCTGATGAGGCATCAAACTGGCCTCCTGACCTTCTGTGGTCATGAATTCCCCACCTTAATTATGACTTTGATATCATTTATTGAGGTGGTAGCGGATACTGCCAGCTGTATTGAACCGGTCAGGATGCCCTATTTTCTGAAAATCTAGTTTGCTGCTTGTGGTAGTTTCAGTCTGGCCAGCAGGGGGTGAAATCACCTTCCTCAATCATGAATTTGACCTCATTTATAGGGGTGGTAGAGCAATCTGCCGGCCACTTTGAGCCTGGCAGGATACGCTACCCCTCCGTTAGATCAGATCAGCTTTCTTAAGTTGCGTCTCGGTGCTCGTTTTCTGACATGTACAATGTGGTTCCAAAACTTCGGACTGCGAAAAATAGTGACTTTTTAATGAAGCCTTAAACCGGCAACCGTAAACAGGAGCATCCGTCTGATGAGGCATCAAACTGGCCTCCTGACCTTCTGTGGTCATGAATTCCTGAATTCCCCACCTTAATTATGAATTTGATATCATTCATTGAGGTGGTAGCGGATACTGCCAGCTATATTGAGCCGGTCAGGATGCCCTGTTTTCTGAAAATCTAGTTTGAAGGAAATCACCTTCCTCAATCATGAATTTTTATCTCATTTATAGGGGTGGTAGCGCAATCTGCCGGCCACTTTGAGCCTGGCAGGATACGCTACCCCTCCGTTAGATCAGATCAGCTTTCTTAAGTTGCCCCAAGCAAGTTCAATTGTTGAATGCAGTAGTCAAATTTGGGTTGTTTATTGAAGCTAAGCAGGCTCAAGCTTGGTCAATATGTGGATGGGAGACCCTTTGTGGAAATCTAGTTTGCTGCTGGAGGTAGTTTTAGTCCAACCAGCAGGGGGTGCTCGTTTTCTGACATGTACAATGTGGTTCCAAAACTTCGGACTGTGAAAAAGTGACTTTTTAATGAAGCCTTAAACCGGCAATCGTAAAGAGGAGCATCCGTCTGATGAGGCATCAAACTGGCCTCCTGACCTTCTGTGGTCATGAATTCCCCACCTTAATTATGAATTTGATATCATTCATTGAGGTGGTAGCGGATACTGCCAGCTATATTGAGCCGGTCAGGATGCGCTATTTTCTGAAAATCTACTTTGCTGCTTGTGGTAGTTTCAGTCTGTCCAGCAGGGGGTGAAATCACCTTCCTCAATCATGAATTTGACCTAGTTTATAGGGGTGGTAGCGCAATCTGCCGACCACTTTGAGCCTGGCAGGATACGCTACCCCTCCGTTAGATCAGATCAGCTTTCTTAAGTTGCACCAAGCAAGTTCAATTGTTGAATGCAGTAGTCAAATTCTGGTTGCTTATTGAAGCTAAGCAGGCTCAAGCTTGGTCAATATGTGGATGGGAGACCCTTTGTGGAAATCTAGTTTGCTGCTGGAGGTAGTTTTAGTCCAACCAGCAGGGGGTGCTCGTTTTCTGACATGTACAATGTGGTTCCAAAACTTCGGACTGTGAAAAATAGTGACTTTTTAATGAAGCCTTAAACCGGCAACCATAAAGAGGAGCATCCGTCTGATGAGGCATCAAACTGGCCTCCTGACCTTCTGTGGTCATGAATTCCCCACCTTAATTATGAATTTGATGTCATTCATTGAGGTTGTAGCGGATACTGCCAGCTATATTGAGCCGGTCAGGATGCGCTATTTTCTGAAAATCTACTTTGCTGCTTGTGGTAGTTTCAGTCTGGCCAGCAGGGGGTGAAATCACCTTCCTCAATCATGAATTTGACCTCATTTATAGGGGTGGTAGCGCAATCTGCCGACCACTTTGAGCCTGGCAGGATACGCTACCCCTCCGTTAGATCAGATCAGCTTTCTTAAGTTGCCTCTCGGTGCTCGTTTTCTGACATGTACAATGTGGTTCTAAAACTTCGGACTGCGAAAAATAGTGACTTTTTAATGAAGCCTTAAACCAGCAACCGTAAACAGGAGCATCCATCTGATGAGGCATCAAACTGGGCTCCTGACCTTCTGTGGTCATGAATTCCCCACCTTAATTATGAATTTGATATCATTCGTTGAGGTGGTAGCGGATACTGCCAGCTATATTGAGCCGGTCAGGATGCCCTATTTTCTGAAAATCTAGTTTGCTGCTTGTGGTAGTTTCAGTCTGGCCAGCAGAGGGTGAAATCACCTTCCTCAATCAGGAATTTGACCTCATTTATAGGGGTGGTAGCGCAATCTGCCGACCACTTTGAGCCTGGCAGGATACGCTACCCCTCCGTTAGATCAGATCAGCTTTCTTAAGTTGCCTCTCGGTGCTCGTTTTCTGACATGTACAATGTGGTTCCAAAACTTCGGACTGAGAAAAATAGTGACTTTTTAATGAAGCCTTAAACCGGCAACCGTAAAGAGGAGCATCCGTCTGACGAGGCATCAAACTGGCCTCCTGACCTTCTGTGGTCATGAATTCCCCACCTTAATTATGACTTTGATATCATTTATTGAGGTGGTAGCGGATACTGCCAGCTGTATTGAACCGGTCAGGATGCCCTATTTTCTGAAAATCTAGTTTGCTGCTTGTGGTAGTTTCAGTCTCGCCAGCAGGGGGTGAAATCACCTTCCTCAATCATGAATTTGACCTCATTTATAGGGGTGGTAGAGCAATCTGCCGGCCACTTTGAGCCTGGCAGGATACGCTACCCCTCCGTTAGATCAGATCAGCTTTCTTAAGTTGCGTCTCGGTGCTCGTTTTCTGACATGTACAATGTGGTTCCAAAACTTCGGACTGCGAAAAATAGTGACTTTTTAATGAAGCCTTAAACCGGCAACCGTAAACAGGAGCATCCGTCTGATGAGGCATCAAACTGGCCTCCTGACCTTCTGTGGTCATGAATTCCTGAATTCCCCACCTTAATTATGAATTTGATATCATTCATTGAGGTGGTAGCGGATACTGCCAGCTATATTGAGCCGGTCAGGATGCCCTGTTTTCTGAAAATCTAGTTTGAAGGAAATCACCTTCCTCAATCATGAATTTTTATCTCATTTATAGGGGTGGTAGCGCAATCTGCCGGCCACTTTGAGCCTGGCAGGATACGCTACCCCTCCGTTAGATCAGATCAGCTTTCTTAAGTTGCCCCAAGCAAGTTCAATTGTTGAATGCAGTAGTAAAATTTGGGTTGTTTATTGAAGCTAAGCAGGCTCAAGCTTGGTCAATATGTGGATGGGAGACCCTTTGTGGAAATCTAGTTTGCTGCTGGAGGTAGTTTTAGTCCAACCAGCAGGGGGTGCTCGTTTTCTGACATGTACAATGTGGTTCCAAAACTTCGGACTGTGAAAAAGTGACTTTTTAATGAAGCCTTAAACCGGCAATCGTAAAGAGGAGCATCCGTCTGATGAGGCATCAAACTGGCCTCCTGACCTTCTGTGGTCATGAATTCCCCACCTTAATTATGAATTTGATATCATTCATTGAGGTGGTAGCGGATACTGCCAGCTATATTGAGCCGGTCAGGATGCGCTATTTTCTGAAAATCTACTTTGCTGCTTGTGGTAGTTTCAGTCTGTCCAGCAGGGGGTGAAATCACCTTCCTCAATCATGAATTTGACCTAGTTTATAGGGGTGGTAGCGCAATCTGCCGACCACTTTGAGCCTGGCAGGATACGCTACCCCTCCGTTAGATCAGATCAGCTTTCTTAAGTTGCCCCAAGCAAGTTCAATTGTTGAATGCAGTAGTCAAATTCTGGTTGCTTATTGAAGCTAAGCAGGCTCAAGCTTGGTCAATATGTGGATGGGAGACCCTTTGTGGAAATCTAGTTTGCTGCTGGAGGTAGTTTTAGTCCAACCAGCAGGGGGTGCTCGTTTTCTGACATGTACAATGTGGTTCCAAAACTTCGGACTGTGAAAAATAGTGACTTTTTAATGAAGCCTTAAACCGGCAACCATAAAGAGGAGCATCCGTCTGATGAGGCATCAAACTGGCCTCCTGACCTTCTGTGGTCATGAATTCCCCACCTTAATTATGAATTTGATGTCATTCATTGAGGTTGTAGCGGATACTGCCAGCTATATTGAGCCGGTCAGGATGCGCTATTTTCTGAAAATCTACTTTGCTGCTTGTGGTAGTTTCAGTCTGTCCAGCAGGGGGTGAAATCACCTTCCTCAATCATGAATTTGACCAAGTTTATAGGGGTGGTAGCGCAATCTGCCGACCACTTTGAGCCTGGCAGGATACGCTACCCCTCCGTTAGATCAGATCAGCTTTCTTAAGTTGCCTCTCGGTGCTCCTTTTCTGACATGTACAATGTGGTTCCAAAACTTCGGACTGAGAAAAATAGTGACTTTTTAATGAAGCCTTAAACCAGCAACCGTAAAGAGGAGCATCCTTCTGATGAGGCATCAAACTGGCCTCCTGACCTTCTGGTGTCGTGAATTCCCCACCTTAATTATGACTTTGATATCATTCATTGAGGTGGTAGCGGATTCTGCTAGCTATAATGAGCCGGTCAGGATGCGCTATTTTCTGAAAATCTAGTTTGCTGCTTGTGGTAGTTTCAGTCTGGCCAGCAGGGGGTGAAATCACCTTCCTCAATCAGGAATTTGACCTCATTTATAGGGGTGGTAGCGCAATCTGCCGACCACTTTGAGCCTGGCAGGATACGCTACCCCTCCGTTAGATCAGATCAGCTTTCTTAAGTTGCCTCTCGGTGCTCGTTTTCTGACATGTACAATGTGGTTCCAAAACTTCGGACTGAGAAAAATAGTGACTTTTTAATGAAGCCTTAAACCGGCAACCGTAAAGAGGAGCATCCGTCTGATGAGGCATCAAACTGGCCTCCTGACCTTCTGTGGTCATGAATTCCCCACCTTAATTATGACTTTGATATCATTCATTGAGGTGGTAGCGGATACTGCCAGCTATATTGAGCCGGTCAGGATGCCCTATTTTCTGAAAATCTAGTTTGCTGCTTGTGGTAGTTTCAGTCTGGCCAGCAGGGGGTGAAATCACCTTCCTCAATCATGAATTTGACCTCATTTATAGGGGTGGTAGCGCAATCTGCCGGCCACTTTGAGCCTGGCAGGATACGCTACCCCTCCGTTAGATCAGATCAGCTTTCTTAAGTTGCCCCAAGCAAGTTCAATTGTTGAATACAGTAGTCAAATTCTGGTTGCTTATTGAAGCTAAGCAGGCTCAAGCTTGGTCAATATGTGGATGGGAGACCCTTTGTGGAAATCTAGTTTGCTGCTCGAGGTAGTTTTAGTCCAACCAGCTCGTTTTCTGACATGTACAATGTGGTTCCAAAACTTCGGACTGCGAAAAATAGTGACTTTTTAATGAAGCCTTAAACCGGCAACCGTAAACTGGAGCATCCGTCTGATGACGCATCAAACTGGCCTCCTGACCTTCTGTGGTCATGAATTCCCCACCTTAATTATGACTTTGATATCATTTATTGAGGTGGTAGCGCATACTGCCAGCTGTATTGAACCGGTCAGGATGCCCTATTTTCTGAAAGTCTAGTTTGCTGCTTGTGGTAGTTTCAGTCTGGCCGGCAGGAGGTGTAATCACCTTCCTCAATCATGAATTTGACCTCATTTATAGGGGTGGTAGAGCAATCTGCCGGCCACTTTGAGCCTGGCAGGATACGCTACCCCTCCGTTAGATCAGATCAGCTTTCTTAAGTTGCGTCTCGGTGCTCGTTTTCTGACATGTACAATGTGGTTCCAAAACTTCGGACTGCGAAAAATAGTGACTTTTTAATGAAGCCTTAAACCGGCAACCGTAAACAGGAGCATCCGTCTGATGAGGCATCAAACTGGCCTCCTGACCTTCTGTGGTCATGAATTCCTGAATTCCCCACCTTAATTATGAATTTGATATCATTCATTGAGGTGGTAGCGGATACTGCCAGCTATATTGAGCCGGTCAGGATGCGCTATTTTCTGAAAATCTACTTTGCTGCTTGTGGTAGTTTCAGTCTGTCCAGCAGGGGGTGAAATCACCTTCCTCAATCATGAATTTGACCTAGTTTATAGGGGTGGTAGCGCAATCTGCCAACCACTTTGAGCCTGGCAGGATACGCTACCCCTCCGTTAGATCAGATCAGCTTTCTTAAGTTGCCTCTCGGTGCTCGTTTTCTGACATGTACAATGTGGTTTCAAAACTTCGGACTGCGAAAAATAGTGACTTTTTAATTAAGCCTTAAACCGGCAACCGTAAAGAGGAGCATCCGTCTGATGAGGCATCAAACTGGCCTCCTTACCTTCTGTGGTCATGAATTCCCCACCTTAATTATGACTTTGATATCATTCATTGAGGTGGTAGTGGATACTGCCAGCTATATTGAGCCGGTCAGGATGCGCTATTTTCTGAAAATCTAGTTTGCTGCTTGTGGTAGTTTCATTCTGGCCAGCAGGGGGTGAAATCACCTTCCTCAATCATGAATTTGACCTCATTTATAGGGGTGGTAGCGCAATCTGCCGGCCACTTTGAGCCTGGCAGGATACGCTACCCCTCCGTTAGATCAGATCAGCTTTCTTAAGTTGCCCCAAGCAAGTTCAATTGTTGAATGCAGTAGTCATATTCTGTTTGCTTATTGAAGCTAAGCAGGCTCAAGCTTGGTCAATATGTGGATGGGAGACCCTTTGTGGAAATCTAGTTTGCTGCTGCAGGTAGTTTTAGTCCACCCAGCAGGGGGTGCTCATTTTCTGACATGTACAATGTGGTTCCAAAACTTCGGACTGCAAAAAATAGTGACTTTTTAATGAAGCCTTAAACCGGCAACCGTAAAGAGGAGCATCCGTCTGATGAGGCATCAAACTGGCCTCCTGACCTTCTGTGGTCATGAATTCCCCACCTTAATTATGACTTTGATATCATTCATTGAGGTGGTAGCGGATACTGCCAGCTATATTGAGCCGGTCAGGATGCGCTATTTTCTGAAAATCTACTTTGCTGCTTGTGGTAGTTTCAGTCTGGCCAGCAGGGGGTGAAATCACCTTCCTCAATCATGAATTTGACCTCATTTATAGGGGTGGTAGCGCAATCTGCCGGCCAATTTGAGCCTGGCAGGATACGCTACCCCTCCGTTAGATCAGATCAGCTTTCTTAAGTTGCCCCAAGCAAGTTCAATTGTTGAATGCAGTAGTCAAATTCTGGTTGCTTATTGAAGCTAAGCAGGCTCAAGCTTGGTCAATATGTGGATGGGAGACCCTTTGTGGAAATCTAGTTTGCTGCTCGAGGTAGTTTTAGTCCAACCAGCTCGTTTTCTGACATGTACAATGTGGTTCCAAAACTTCGGACTGCGAAAAATAGTGACTTTTTAATGAAGCCTTAAACCGGCAACCGTAAACAGGAGCATCCGTCTGATGAGGCATCAAACTGGCCTCCTGACCTTCTGTGGTCATGAATTCCCCACCTTAATTATGACTTTGATATCATTTATTGAGGTGGTAGCGCATACTGCCAGCTATATTGAGCCGGTCAGGATGCGCTATTTTCTGAAAATCTACTTTGCTGCTTGTGGTAGTTTCAGTCTGGCCGGCAGGAGGTGTAATCACCTTCCTCAATCATGAATTTGACCTCATTTATAGGGGTGGTAGCGCAATCTGCCGGCCACTTTGAGCCTGGCAGGATACGCTACCTCTCCGTTAGATAAGATCAGCTTTCTTAAGTTTACCAAAGCAAGTTCAATTGTTGAATGCAGTAGTCAGAGTTTGGTTGATCACTGAAGCTAAGCAGGCTCAAGCTTGGTCAATATGTGAATGGGAGATCCTTTGTGGAGATCTAGTTTTCTGCTGGAGGTAGTTTTAGTCCAACCAGCAGGGGGTGCTCGTTTTCTGACATGTACAATGTGGTTCCAAAACTTCGGACTGCGAAAAATAGTGACTTTTTAATGAAGCCTGAAACCGGCAACCGTAAAGAGGAGCATCCGTCTGATGAGGCATCAAACTGGCCTCCTGACCTTCATGTGGTCATGAATTCCCCACCTTAATTATGAATTTGATATCATTCATTGAGGTGGTAGCGGATACTGCCAGCTATATTGAGCCGGTCAAGATGCGCTATTTTCTGAAAATCTACTTTGCTGCTTGTGGTAGTTTCAGTCTGGCCAGCAGAGGGTGAAATCACCTTCCTCAATCATGAATTTGACCTCATTTATAGGGGTGGTAGCGCAATCTGCCGGCCACTTTGAGCCTGGCAGGATACGCTACCCCTCCGTTAGATCAGATCAGCTTTCTTAAGTTGTCCCAAGCAAGTTCAATTGTTGAATGCAGTAGTCAAATTCGGGTTGTTTATTGAAGCTAAGCAGTCTCAAGCTTGGTCAATATGTGGATGGGAGACCCTTTGTGGAAATCTAGTTTGCTGCTGCAGGTAGTTTTAGTCCACCCAGCAGGGGGTGCTCGTTTTCTGACATGTACAATGGTTGCAAAACTTCGGACTGCGAAAAATAGTGACTTTTTAATGAAGCCTTAAACCGGCAACCGTAAAGAGGAGCATCCGTCTGATGAGGCATCAAACTGGCCTCCTGACCTTCTGTGGTCATGAATTCCCCACCTTAATTATGAATTTGATATCATTCATTGAGGTGGTAGCGGATACTGCCAGCTATATTGAGCCGGTCAGGATGCGCTATTTTCTGAAAATCTACTTTGCTGCTTGTGGTAGTTTCAGTCTGGCCAGCAGGGGGTGAAATCACCTTCCTCAATCAGGAATTTGACCTCATTTATAGGGGTGGTAGCGCAATCTGCCGACCACTTTGAGCCTGGCAGGATACGCTACCCCTCCGTTAGATCAGATCAGCTTTCTTGAGTTGCCCCAAGCAAGTTCAATTGTTGAATGCAGTAGTCAAATTTGGGTTGCTTATTGAAGCTAAGCAGGCTCAAGCTTGGTCAATATGTGGATGGGAGACCCTTTGTGGAAATTTAGTTTGCTGCTGGAGGTAGTTTTAGTCCAACCAGCAGGGGGTGCTCGTTTTCTGACATGTACAATGTGGTTCCAAAACTTCGGACTGTGAAAAATAGTGACTTTTTAATGAAGCCTTAAACCGGCAACCATAAAGAGGAGCATCCGTCTGATGAGGCATCAAACTGGCCTCCTGACCTTCTGTGGTCATGAATTCCCCACCTTAATTATGAATTTGATATCATTCATTGAGGTTGTAGCGGATACTGCCAGCTATATTGAGCCGGTCAGGATGCGCTATTTTCTGAAAATCTACTTTGCTGCTTGTGGTAGTTTCAGTCTGTCCAGCAGGGGGTGAAATCACCTTCCTCAATCATGAATTTGACCTCATTTATAGGGGTGGTAGCGCAATCTGCCGACCACTTTGAGCCTGGCAGGATACGCTACCCCTCCGTTAGATCAGATCAGCTTTCTTAAGTTGCCTCTCGGTGCTCGTTTTCTGACATGTACAATGTGGTTCCAAAACTTCGGACTGAGAAAAATAGTGACTTTTTAATGAAGCCTTAAACCGGCAACCGTAAAGAGGAGCATCCGTCTGATGAGGCATCAAACTGGCCTCCTGACCTTCTGTGGTCATGAATTCCCCACCTTAATTATGACTTTGATATCATTCATTGAGGTGGTAGCGGATACTGCCAGCTATATTGAGCCGGTCAGGATGCCCTATTTTCTGAAAATCTAGTTTGCTGCTTGTGGTAGTTTCAGTCTGGCCAGCAGGGGGTGAAATCACCTTCCTCAATCATGAATTTGACCTCATTTATAGGGGTGGTAGCGCAATCTGCCGGCCACTTTGAGCCTGGCAGGATACGCTACCCCTCCGTTAGATCAGATCAGCTTTCTTAAATTGTCCCAAGCAAGTTCAATTGTTGAATGCAGTAGTCAAATTTGGGTTGCTTATTGAAGCTAAGCAGGCTCAAGCTTGGTCAATATGTGGATGGGAGACCCTTTGTGGAAATCTAGTTTGCTGCTGGAGGTAGTTTTAGTCCAACCAGCAGGGGGTGCTCGTTTTCTGACATGTACAATGTGGTTTCAAAACTCCGGACTGCGAAAAATAGTGACTTTTTAATGAAGCCTTAAACCGGCAACCGTAAAGAGGAGCATCCGTCTGATGAGGCATCAAACTGGCCTCCTGACCTTCTGTGGTCATGAATTCCCCACCTTAATTATGAATTTGATATCATTCATTGAGGTGGTAGCGGATACTGCCAGCTATATTGAGCCGGTCAGGATGCGCTATTTTCTAAAAATCTACTTTGCTGCTTGTGGTAGTTTCAGTCTGGCCAGCAGGGGGTGAAATCACCTTCCTCAATCAGGAATTTGACCTCATTTATAGGGGTGGTAGCGCAATCTGCCGACCACTTTGAGCCTGGAAGGATACGCTACCCCTCCGTTAGATCAGATCAGCTTTCTTAAGTTGCCTCTCGATGCTCGTTTTCTGACATGTACAATGTGGTTCCAAAACTTCGGACTGAGAAAAATAGTGACTTTTTA
Source organism: Garra rufa (assembly GCF_049309525.1). NCBI lineage: Eukaryota > Metazoa > Chordata > Actinopteri > Cypriniformes > Cyprinidae > Garra > Garra rufa. Next base: position 27,925,329 of record NC_133362.1, on the reverse strand, counting down.
ATGAAGCCTTAAACCGGCAACCGTAATGAGTAGCATCCGTCTGATGAGGCATCAAACTGGCCTCCTGACCTTCTGTGGTCATGAATTCCCCACCTTAATTATGACTTTGATATCATTCATTGAGGTGGTAGCGGATAAAGCCAGCTATATTGAGCCGGTCAGGATGCCCTATTTTCTGAAAATCTAGTTTGCTGCTTGTGGTAGTTTCAGTCTGGCCAGCAGGGGGTGAAATCACCTTCCTCAATCATGAATTTGACCTCATTTATAGGGGTGGTAGCGCAATCTGCCGGCCACTTTGAGCCTGGCAGGATACGCTACCCCTCCGTTAGATCAGATCAGCTTTCTTAAATTGTCCCAAGCAAGTTCAATTGTTGAATGCAGTAGTCAAATTTGGGTTGCTTATTGAAGCTAAGCAGGCTCAAGCTTGGTCAATATGTGGATGGGAGACCCTTTGTGGAAATTTAGTTTGCTGCTGGAGGTAGTTTTAGTCCAACCAGCAGGGGGTGCTCGTTTTCTGACATGTACAATGTGGTTCCAAAACTTCGGACTGTGAAAAATAGTGACTTTTTAATGAAGCCTTAAACCGGCAACCATAAAGAGGAGCATCCGTCTGATGAGGCATCAAACTGGCCTCCTGACCTTCTGTGGTCATGAATTCCCCACCTTAATTATGACTTTGATATCATTCATTGAGGTGGTAGCGGATACTGCCAGCTATATTGAGCCGGTCAGGATGCCCTATTTTCTGAAAATCTAGTTTGCTGCTTGTGGTAGTTTCAGTCTGGCCAGCAGGGGGTGAAATCACCTTCCTCAATCATGAATTTGACCTCATTTATAGGGGTGGTAGCGCAATCTGCCGGCCACTTTGAGCCTGGCAGGATACGCTACCCCTCCGTTAGATCAGATCAGCTTTCTTAAGTTGCCCCAGGCAAGTTCAATTGTTGAATGCAGTAGTCAAATTCGGGTTGCTTATTGAAGCTAAGCAGGCTCAAGCTTGGTCAATATGTGGATGGGAGACCCTTTGTGGAAATCTAGTTTGCTGCTGCAGGTAGTTTTAGTCCACCCAGCAGGGGGTGCTCATTTTCTGACATGTACAATGTGGTTCCAAAACTTCGGACTGCAAAAAATAGTGACTTTTTAATGAAGCCTTAAACCGGCAACCGTAAAGAGGAGCATCCGTCTGATGAGGCATCAAACTGGCCTCCTGACCTTCTGTGGTCATGAATTCCCCACCTTAATTATGACTTTGATATCATTCATTGAGGTGGTAGCGGATACTGCCAGCTATATTGAGCCGGTCAGGATGCGCTATTTTCTGAAAATCTACTTTGCTGCTTGTGGTAGTTTCAGTCTGGCCAGCAAGGGGTGAAATCACCTTCCTCAATCATGAATTTGACCTCATTTATAGGGGTGGTAGCGCAATCTGCCGGCCAATTTGAGCCTGGCAGGATACGCTACCCCTCCGTTAGATCAGATCAGCTTTCTTAAGTTGCCCCAAGCAAGTTCAATTGTTGAATGCAGTAGTCAAATTCTGGTTGCTTATTGAAGCTAAGCAGGCTCAAGCTTGGTCAATATGTGGATGGGAGACCCTTTGTGGAAATCTAGTTTGCTGCTCGAGGTAGTTTTAGTCCAACCAGCTCGTTTTCTGACATGTACAATGTGGTTCCAAAACTTCGGACTGCGAAAAATAGTGACTTTTTAATGAAGCCTTAAACCGGCAACCGTAAACAGGAGCATCCGTCTGATGAGGCATCAAACTGGCCTCCTGACCTTCTGTGGTCATGAATTCCCCACCTTAATTATGACTTTGATATCATTTATTGAGGTGGTAGCGCATACTGCCAGCTATATTGAGCCGGTCAGGATGCGCTATTTTCTGAAAATCTACTTTGCTGCTTGTGGTAGTTTCAGTCTGGCCGGCAGGAGGTGTAATCACCTTCCTCAATCATGAATTTGACCTCATTTATAGGGGTGGTAGCGCAATCTGCCGGCCACTTTGAGCCTGGCAGGATACGCTACCTCTCCGTTAGATCAGATCAGCTTTCTTAAGTTGCCCCAGGCAAGTTCAATTGTTGAATGCAGTAGTCAAATTCGGGTTGCTTATTGAAGCTAAGCAGGCTCAAGCTTGGTCAATATGTGGATGGGAGACCCTTTGTGGAAATCTAGTTTGCTGCTGGAGGTAGTTTTAGTCCAACCAGCAGGGGGTGCTCGTTTTCTGACATGTACAATGTGGTTCCAAAACTTCGGACTGAGAAAAATAGTGACTTTTTAATGAAGCCTTAAACCAGCAACCGTAAAGAGGAGCATCCTTCTGATGAGGCATCAAACTGGCCTCCTGACCTTCTGGTGTCGTGAATTCCCCACCTTAATTATGACTTTGATATCATTCATTGAGGTGGTAGCGGATTCTGCTAGCTATAATGAGCCGGTCAGGATGCGCTATTTTCTGAAAATCTAGTTTGCTGCTTGTGGTAGTTTCAGTCTGGCCAGCAGGGGGTGAAATCACCTTCCTCAATCAGGAATTTGACCTCATTTATAGGGGTGGTAGCGCAATCTGCCGACCACTTTGAGCCTGGCAGGATACGCTACCCCTCCGTTAGATCAGATCAGCTTTCTTAAGTTGCCTCTCGGTGCTCGTTTTCTGACATGTACAATGTGGTTCTAAAACTTCGGACTGCGAAAAATAGTGACTTTTTAATGAAGCCTTAAACCAGCAACCGTAAACAGGAGCATCCGTCTGATGAGGCATCAAACTGGGCTCCTGACCTTCTGTGGTCATGAATTCCCCACCTTAATTATGAATTTGATATCATTCGTTGAGGTGGTAGCGGATACTGCCAGCTATATTGAGCCGGTCAGGATGCCCTATTTTCTGAAAATCTAGTTTGCTGCTTGTGGTAGTTTCAGTCTGGCCAGCAGAGGGTGAAATCACCTTCCTCAATCAGGAATTTGACCTCATTTATAGGGGTGGTAGCGCAATCTGCCGACCACTTTGAGCCTGGCAGGATACGCTACCCCTCCGTTAGATCAGATCAGCTTTCTTAAGTTGCCTCTCGGTGCTCGTTTTCTGACATGTACAATGTGGTTCCAAAACTTCGGACTGAGAAAAATAGTGACTTTTTAATGAAGCCTTAAACCGGCAACCGTAAAGAGGAGCATCCGTCTGATGAGGCATCAAACTGGCCTCCTGACCTTCTGTGGTCATGAATTCCCCACCTTAATTATGACTTTGATATCATTTATTGAGGTGGTAGCGGATACTGCCAGCTGTATTGAACCGGTCAGGATGCCCTATTTTCTGAAAATCTAGTTTGCTGCTTGTGGTAGTTTCAGTCTGGCCAGCAGGGGGTGAAATCACCTTCCTCAATCATGAATTTGACCTCATTTATAGGGGTGGTAGAGCAATCTGCCGGCCACTTTGAGCCTGGCAGGATACGCTACCCCTCCGTTAGATCAGATCAGCTTTCTTAAGTTGCGTCTCGGTGCTCGTTTTCTGACATGTACAATGTGGTTCCAAAACTTCGGACTGCGAAAAATAGTGACTTTTTAATGAAGCCTTAAACCGGCAACCGTAAACAGGAGCATCCGTCTGATGAGGCATCAAACTGGCCTCCTGACCTTCTGTGGTCATGAATTCCTGAATTCCCCACCTTAATTATGAATTTGATATCATTCATTGAGGTGGTAGCGGATACTGCCAGCTATATTGAGCCGGTCAGGATGCCCTGTTTTCTGAAAATCTAGTTTGAAGGAAATCACCTTCCTCAATCATGAATTTTTATCTCATTTATAGGGGTGGTAGCGCAATCTGCCGGCCACTTTGAGCCTGGCAGGATACGCTACCCCTCCGTTAGATCAGATCAGCTTTCTTAAGTTGCCCCAAGCAAGTTCAATTGTTGAATGCAGTAGTCAAATTTGGGTTGTTTATTGAAGCTAAGCAGGCTCAAGCTTGGTCAATATGTGGATGGGAGACCCTTTGTGGAAATCTAGTTTGCTGCTGGAGGTAGTTTTAGTCCAACCAGCAGGGGGTGCTCGTTTTCTGACATGTACAATGTGGTTCCAAAACTTCGGACTGTGAAAAAGTGACTTTTTAATGAAGCCTTAAACCGGCAATCGTAAAGAGGAGCATCCGTCTGATGAGGCATCAAACTGGCCTCCTGACCTTCTGTGGTCATGAATTCCCCACCTTAATTATGAATTTGATATCATTCATTGAGGTGGTAGCGGATACTGCCAGCTATATTGAGCCGGTCAGGATGCGCTATTTTCTGAAAATCTACTTTGCTGCTTGTGGTAGTTTCAGTCTGTCCAGCAGGGGGTGAAATCACCTTCCTCAATCATGAATTTGACCTAGTTTATAGGGGTGGTAGCGCAATCTGCCGACCACTTTGAGCCTGGCAGGATACGCTACCCCTCCGTTAGATCAGATCAGCTTTCTTAAGTTGCCCCAAGCAAGTTCAATTGTTGAATGCAGTAGTCAAATTCTGGTTGCTTATTGAAGCTAAGCAGGCTCAAGCTTGGTCAATATGTGGATGGGAGACCCTTTGTGGAAATCTAGTTTGCTGCTGGAGGTAGTTTTAGTCCAACCAGCAGGGGGTGCTCGTTTTCTGACATGTACAATGTGGTTCCAAAACTTCGGACTGCGAAAAATAGTGACTTTTTAATGAAGCCTTAAACCGGCAACCGTAAACTGGAGCATCCGTCTGATGACGCATCAAACTGGCCTCCTGACCTTCTGTGGTCATGAATTCCCCACCTTAATTATGACTTTGATATCATTTATTGAGGTGGTAGCGCATACTGCCAGCTGTATTGAACCGGTCAGGATGCCCTATTTTCTGAAAGTCTAGTTTGCTGCTTGTGGTAGTTTCAGTCTGGCCGGCAGGAGGTGTAATCACCTTCCTCAATCATGAATTTGACCTCATTTATAGGGGTGGTAGAGCAATCTGCCGGCCACTTTGAGCCTGGCAGGATACGCTACCCCTCCGTTAGATCAGATCAGCTTTCTTAAGTTGCGTCTCGGTGCTCGTTTTCTGACATGTACAATGTGGTTCCAAAACTTCGGACTGCGAAAAATAGTGACTTTTTAATGAAGCCTTAAACCGGCAACCGTAAACAGGAGCATCCGTCTGATGAGGCATCAAACTGGCCTCCTGACCTTCTGTGGTCATGAATTCCTGAATTCCCCACCTTAATTATGAATTTGATATCATTCATTGAGGTGGTAGCGGATACTGCCAGCTATATTGAGCCGGTCAGGATGCCCTGTTTTCTGAAAATCTAGTTTGCTGCTTGTGGTAGTTTCAGTCTGGCCAGCAGGGGGTGAAATCACCTTCCTCAATCATGAATTTGACCTCATTTATAGGGGTGGTAGCGCAATCTGCCGGCCACTTTGAGCCTGGCAGGATACGCTACCCCTCCGTTAGATCAGATCAGCTTTCTTAAGTTGCCTCTCGGTGCTCGTTTTCTGACATGTACAATGTGGTTCTAAAACTTCGGACTGCGAAAAATAGTGACTTTTTAATGAAGCCTTAAACCGGCAACCGTAAACAGGAGCATCCGTCTGATGAGGCATCAAACTGGGCTCCTGACCTTCTGTGGTCATGAATTCCCCACCTTAATTATGAATTTGATATCATTCGTTGAGGTGGTAGCGGATACTGCCAGCTATATTGAGCCGGTCAGGATGCCCTATTTTCTGAAAATCTAGTTTGCTGCTTGTGGTAGTTTCAGTCTGGCCAGCAGAGGGTGAAATCACCTTCCTCAATCATGAATTTTTATCTCATTTATAGGGGTGGTAGCGCAATCTGCCGGCCACTTTGAGCCTGGCAGGATACGCTACCCCTCCGTTAGATCAGATCAGCTTTCTTAAGTTGCCCCAAGCAAGTTCAATTGTTGAATGCAGTAGTCAAATTTGGGTTGTTTATTGAAGCTAAGCAGGCTCAAGCTTGGTCAATATGTGGATGGGAGACCCTTTGTGGAAATCTAGTTTGCTGCTGGAGGTAGTTTTAGTCCAACCAGCAGGGGGTGCTCGTTTTCTGACATGTACAATGTGGTTCCAAAACTTCGGACTGTGAAAAAGTGACTTTTTAATGAAGCCTTAAACCGGCAATCGTAAAGAGGAGCATCCGTCTGATGAGGCATCAAACTGGCCTCCTGACCTTCTGTGGTCATGAATTCCCCACCTTAATTATGAATTTGATATCATTCATTGAGGTGGTAGCGGATACTGCCAGCTATATTGAGCCGGTCAGGATGCGCTATTTTCTGAAAATCTACTTTGCTGCTTGTGGTAGTTTCAGTCTGTCCAGCAGGGGGTGAAATCACCTTCCTCAATCATGAATTTGACCTAGTTTATAGGGGTGGTAGCGCAATCTGCCGACCACTTTGAGCCTGGCAGGATACGCTACCCCTCCGTTAGATCAGATCAGCTTTCTTAAGTTGCCCCAAGCAAGTTCAATTGTTGAATGCAGTAGTCAAATTCTGGTTGCTTATTGAAGCTAAGCAGGCTCAAGCTTGGTCAATATGTGGATGGGAGACCCTTTGTGGAAATCTAGTTTGCTGCTGGAGGTAGTTTTAGTCCAACCAGCAGGGGGTGCTCGTTTTCTGACATGTACAATGTGGTTCCAAAACTTCGGACTGTGAAAAAGTGACTTTTTAATGAAGCCTTAAACCGGCAATCGTAAAGAGGAGCATCCGTCTGATGAGGCATCAAACTGGCCTCCTGACCTTCTGTGGTCATGAATTCCCCACCTTAATTATGAATTTGATATCATTCATTGAGGTGGTAGCGGATACTGCCAGCTATATTGAGCCGGTCAGGATGCGCTATTTTCTGAAAATCTACTTTGCTGCTTGTGGTAGTTTCAGTCTGTCCAGCAGGGGGTGAAATCACCTTCCTCAATCATGAATTTGACCTAGTTTATAGGGGTGGTAGCGCAATCTGCCGACCACTTTGAGCCTGGCAGGATACGCTACCCCTCCGTTAGATCAGATCAGCTTTCTTAAGTTGCCCCAAGCAAGTTCAATTGTTGAATGCAGTAGTCAAATTCTGGTTGCTTATTGAAGCTAAGCAGGCTCAAGCTTGGTCAATATGTGGATGGGAGACCCTTTGTGGAAATCTAGTTTGCTGCTGGAGGTAGTTTTAGTCCAACCAGCAGGGGGTGCTCGTTTTCTGACATGTACAATGTGGTTCCAAAACTTCGGACTGTGAAAAATAGTGACTTTTTAATGAAGCCTTAAACCGGCAACCATAAAGAGGAGCATCCGTCTGATGAGGCATCAAACTGGCCTCCTGACCTTCTGTGGTCATGAATTCCCCACCTTAATTATGAATTTGATGTCATTCATTGAGGTTGTAGCGGATACTGCCAGCTATATTGAGCCGGTCAGGATGCGCTATTTTCTGAAAATCTACTTTGCTGCTTGTGGTAGTTTCAGTCTGGCCAGCAGGGGGTGAAATCACCTTCCTCAATCATGAATTTGACCTCATTTATAGGGGTGGTAGCGCAATCTGCCGACCACTTTGAGCCTGGCAGGATACGCTACCCCTCCGTTAGATCAGATCAGCTTTCTTAAGTTGCCTCTCGGTGCTCGTTTTCTGACATGTACAATGTGGTTCTAAAACTTCGGACTGCGAAAAATAGTGACTTTTTAATGAAGCCTTAAACCAGCAACCGTAAACAGGAGCATCCGTCTGATGAGGCATCAAACTGGGCTCCTGACCTTCTGTGGTCATGAATTCCCCACCTTAATTATGAATTTGATATCATTCGTTGAGGTGGTAGCGGATACTGCCAGCTATATTGAGCCGGTCAGGATGCCCTATTTTCTGAAAATCTAGTTTGCTGCTTGTGGTAGTTTCAGTCTGGCCAGCAGAGGGTGAAATCACCTTCCTCAATCAGGAATTTGACCTCATTTATAGGGGTGGTAGCGCAATCTGCCGACCACTTTGAGCCTGGCAGGATACGCTACCCCTCCGTTAGATCAGATCAGCTTTCTTAAGTTGCCTCTCGGTGCTCGTTTTCTGACATGTACAATGTGGTTCCAAAACTTCGGACTGAGAAAAATAGTGACTTTTTAATGAAGCCTTAAACCGGCAACCGTAAAGAGGAGCATCCGTCTGACGAGGCATCAAACTGGCCTCCTGACCTTCTGTGGTCATGAATTCCCCACCTTAATTATGACTTTGATATCATTTATTGAGGTGGTAGCGGATACTGCCAGCTGTATTGAACCGGTCAGGATGCCCTATTTTCTGAAAATCTAGTTTGCTGCTTGTGGTAGTTTCAGTCTGGCCAGCAGGGGGTGAAATCACCTTCCTCAATCATGAATTTGACCTCATTTATAGGGGTGGTAGAGCAATCTGCCGGCCACTTTGAGCCTGGCAGGATACGCTACCCCTCCGTTAGATCAGATCAGCTTTCTTAAGTTGCGTCTCGGTGCTCGTTTTCTGACATGTACAATGTGGTTCCAAAACTTCGGACTGCGAAAAATAGTGACTTTTTAATGAAGCCTTAAACCGGCAACCGTAAACAGGAGCATCCGTCTGATGAGGCATCAAACTGGCCTCCTGACCTTCTGTGGTCATGAATTCCTGAATTCCCCACCTTAATTATGAATTTGATATCATTCATTGAGGTGGTAGCGGATACTGCCAGCTATATTGAGCCGGTCAGGATGCCCTGTTTTCTGAAAATCTAGTTTGAAGGAAATCACCTTCCTCAATCATGAATTTTTATCTCATTTATAGGGGTGGTAGCGCAATCTGCCGGCCACTTTGAGCCTGGCAGGATACGCTACCCCTCCGTTAGATCAGATCAGCTTTCTTAAGTTGCCCCAAGCAAGTTCAATTGTTGAATGCAGTAGTCAAATTTGGGTTGTTTATTGAAGCTAAGCAGGCTCAAGCTTGGTCAATATGTGGATGGGAGACCCTTTGTGGAAATCTAGTTTGCTGCTGGAGGTAGTTTTAGTCCAACCAGCAGGGGGTGCTCGTTTTCTGACATGTACAATGTGGTTCCAAAACTTCGGACTGTGAAAAAGTGACTTTTTAATGAAGCCTTAAACCGGCAATCGTAAAGAGGAGCATCCGTCTGATGAGGCATCAAACTGGCCTCCTGACCTTCTGTGGTCATGAATTCCCCACCTTAATTATGAATTTGATATCATTCATTGAGGTGGTAGCGGATACTGCCAGCTATATTGAGCCGGTCAGGATGCGCTATTTTCTGAAAATCTACTTTGCTGCTTGTGGTAGTTTCAGTCTGTCCAGCAGGGGGTGAAATCACCTTCCTCAATCATGAATTTGACCTAGTTTATAGGGGTGGTAGCGCAATCTGCCGACCACTTTGAGCCTGGCAGGATACGCTACCCCTCCGTTAGATCAGATCAGCTTTCTTAAGTTGCCCCAAGCAAGTTCAATTGTTGAATGCAGTAGTCAAATTCTGGTTGCTTATTGAAGCTAAGCAGGCTCAAGCTTGGTCAATATGTGGATGGGAGACCCTTTGTGGAAATCTAGTTTGCTGCTGGAGGTAGTTTTAGTCCAACCAGCAGGGGGTGCTCGTTTTCTGACATGTACAATGTGGTTCCAAAACTTCGGACTGTGAAAAATAGTGACTTTTTAATGAAGCCTTAAACCGGCAACCATAAAGAGGAGCATCCGTCTGATGAGGCATCAAACTGGCCTCCTGACCTTTTGTGGTCATGAATTCCCCACCTTAATTATGAATTTGATGTCATTCATTGAGGTTGTAGCGGATACTGCCAGCTATATTGAGCCGGTCAGGATGCGCTATTTTCTGAAAATATACTTTGCTGCTTGTGGTAGTTTCAGTCTGTCCAGCAGGGGGTGAAATCACCTTCCTCAATCATGAATTTGACCAAGTTTATAGGGGTGGTAGCGCAATCTGCCGACCACTTTGAGCCTGGCAGGATACGCTACCCCTCCGTTAGATCAGATCAGCTTTCTTAAGTTGCCTCTCGGTGCTCCTTTTCTGACATGTACAATGTGGTTCCAAAACTTCGGACTGAGAAAAATAGTGACTTTTTAATGAAGCCTTAAACCAGCAACCGTAAAGAGGAGCATCCTTCTGATGAGGCATCAAACTGGCCTCCTGACCTTCTGGTGTCGTGAATTCCCCACCTTAATTATGACTTTGATATCATTCATTGAGGTGGTAGCGGATTCTGCTAGCTATAATGAGCCGGTCAGGATGCGCTATTTTCTGAAAATCTAGTTTGCTGCTTGTGGTAGTTTCAGTCTGGCCAGCAGGGGGTGAAATCACCTTCCTCAATCAGGAATTTGACCTCATTTATAGGGGTGGTAGCGCAATCTGCCGACCACTTTGAGCCTGGCAGGATACGCTACCCCTCCGTTAGATCAGATCAGCTTTCTTAAGTTGCCTCTCGGTGCTCGTTTTCTGACATGTACAATGTGGTTCCAAAACTTCGGACTGAGAAAAATAGTGACTTTTTAATGAAGCCTTAAACCGGCAACCGTAAAGAGGAGCATCCGTCTGATGAGGCATCAAACTGGCCTCCTGACCTTCTGTGGTCATGAATTCCCCACCTTAATTATGACTTTGATATCATTCATTGAGGTGGTAGCGGATACTGCCAGCTATATTGAGCCGGTCAGGATGCGCTATTTTCTGAAAATCTACTTTGCTGCTTGTGGTAGTTTCAGTCTGTCCAGCAGGGGGTGAAATCACCTTCCTCAATCATGAATTTGACCAAGTTTATAGGGGTGGTAGCGCAATCTGCCGACCACTTTGAGCCTGGCAGGATACGCTACCCCTCCGTTAGATCAGATCAGCTTTCTTAAGTTGCCTCTCGGTGCTCCTTTTCTGACATGTACAATGTGGTTCCAAAACTTCGGACTGAGAAAAATAGTGACTTTTTAATGAAGCCTTAAACCAGCAACCGTAAAGAGGAGCATCCTTCTGATGAGGCATCAAACTGGCCTCCTGACCTTCTGGTGTCGTGAATTCCCCACCTTAATTATGACTTTGATATCATTCATTGAGGTGGTAGCGGATTCTGCTAGCTATAATGAGCCGGTCAGGATGCGCTATTTTCTGAAAATCTAGTTTGCTGCTTGTGGTAGTTTCAGTCTGGCCAGCAGGGGGTGAAATCACCTTCCTCAATCAGGAATTTGACCTCATTTATAGGGGTGGTAGCGCAATCTGCCGACCACTTTGAGCCTGGCAGGATATGCTACCCCTCCGTTAGATCAGATCAGCTTTCTTAAGTTGCCTCTCGGTGCTCGTTTTCTGACATGTACAATGTGGTTCCAAAACTTCGGACTGAGAAAAATAGTGACTTTTTAATGAAGCCTTAAACCGGCAACCGTAAAGAGGAGCATCCGTCTGATGAGGCATCAAACTGGCCTCCTGACCTTCTGTGGTCATGAATTCCCCACCTTAATTATGACTTTGATATCATTCATTGAGGTGGTAGCGGATACTGCCAGCTATATTGAGCCGGTCAGGATGCCCTATTTTCTGAAAATCTAGTTTGCTGCTTGTGGTAGTTTCAGTCTGGCCAGCAGGGGGTGAAATCACCTTCCTCAATCATGAATTTGACCTCATTTATAGGGGTGGTAGCGCAATCTGCCGGCCACTTTGAGCCTGGCAGGATACGCTACCCCTCCGTTAGATCAGATCAGCTTTCTTAAGTTGCCCCAAGCAAGTTCAATTGTTGAATACAGTAGTCAAATTCTGGTTGCTTATTGAAGCTAAGCAGGCTCAAGCTTGGTCAATATGTGGATGGGAGACCCTTTGTGGAAATCTAGTTTGCTGCTCGAGGTAGTTTTAGTCCAACCAGCTCGTTTTCTGACATGTACAATGTGGTTCCAAAACTTCGGACTGCGAAAAATAGTGACTTTTTAATGAAGCCTTAAACCGGCAACCGTAAACTGGAGCATCCGTCTGATGACGCATCAAACTGGCCTCCTGACCTTCTGTGGTCATGAATTCCCCACCTTAATTATGACTTTGATATCATTTATTGAGGTGGTAGCGCATACTGCCAGCTGTATTGAACCGGTCAGGATGCCCTATTTTCTGAAAGTCTAGTTTGCTGCTTGTGGTAGTTTCAGTCTGGCCGGCAGGAGGTGTAATCACCTTCCTCAATCATGAATTTGACCTCATTTATAGGGGTGGTAGAGCAATCTGCCGGCCACTTTGAGCCTGGCAGGATACGCTACCCCTCCGTTAGATCAGATCAGCTTTCTTAAGTTGCGTCTCGGTGCTCGTTTTCTGACATGTACAATGTGGTTCCAAAACTTCGGACTGCGAAAAATAGTGACTTTTTAATGAAGCCTTAAACCGGCAACCGTAAACAGGAGCATCCGTCTGATGAGGCATCAAACTGGCCTCCTGACCTTCTGTGGTCATGAATTCCTGAATTCCCCACCTTAATTATGAATTTGATATCATTCATTGAGGTGGTAGCGGATACTGCCAGCTATATTGAGCCGGTCAGGATGCGCTATTTTCTGAAAATCTACTTTGCTGCTTGTGGTAGTTTCAGTCTGTCCAGCAGGGGGTGAAATCACCTTCCTCAATCATGAATTTGACCTAGTTTATAGGGGTGGTAGCGCAATCTGCCAACCACTTTGAGCCTGGCAGGATACGCTACCCCTCCGTTAGATCAGATCAGCTTTCTTAAGTTGCCTCTCGGTGCTCGTTTTCTGACATGTACAATGTGGTTTCAAAACTTCGGACTGCGAAAAATAGTGACTTTTTAATTAAGCCTTAAACCGGCAACCGTAAAGAGGAGCATCCGTCTGATGAGGCATCAAACTGGCCTCCTTACCTTCTGTGGTCATGAATTCCCCACCTTAATTATGACTTTGATATCATTCATTGAGGTGGTAGTGGATACTGCCAGCTATATTGAGCCGGTCAGGATGCGCTATTTTCTGAAAATCTAGTTTGCTGCTTGTGGTAGTTTCATTCTGGCCAGCAGGGGGTGAAATCACCTTCCTCAATCATGAATTTGACCTCATTTATAGGGGTGGTAGCGCAATCTGCCGGCCACTTTGAGCCTGGCAGGATACGCTACCCCTCCGTTAGATCAGATCAGCTTTCTTAAGTTGCCCCAAGCAAGTTCAATTGTTGAATGCAGTAGTCATATTCTGTTTGCTTATTGAAGCTAAGCAGGCTCAAGCTTGGTCAATATGTGGATGGGAGACCCTTTGTGGAAATCTAGTTTGCTGCTGCAGGTAGTTTTAGTCCACCCAGCAGGGGGTGCTCATTTTCTGACATGTACAATGTGGTTCCAAAACTTCGGACTGCAAAAAATAGTGACTTTTTAATGAAGCCTTAAACCGGCAACCGTAAAGAGGAGCATCCGTCTGATGAGGCATCAAACTGGCCTCCTGACCTTCTGTGGTCATGAATTCCCCACCTTAATTATGACTTTGATATCATTCATTGAGGTGGTAGCGGATACTGCCAGCTATATTGAGCCGGTCAGGATGCGCTATTTTCTGAAAATCTACTTTGCTGCTTGTGGTAGTTTCAGTCTGGCCAGCAGGGGGTGAAATCACCTTCCTCAATCATGAATTTGACCTCATTTATAGGGGTGGTAGCGCAATCTGCCGGCCAATTTGAGCCTGGCAGGATACGCTACCCCTCCGTTAGATCAGATCAGCTTTCTTAAGTTGCCCCAAGCAAGTTCAGTTGTTGAATGCAGTAGTCAAATTCTGGTTGCTTATTGAAGCTAAGCAGGCTCAAGCTTGGTCAATATGTGGATGGGAGACCATTTGTGGAAATCTAGTTTGCTGCTCGAGGTAGTTTTAGTCCAACCAGCTCGTTTTCTGACATGTACAATGTGGTTCCAAAACTTCGGACTGCGAAAAATAGTGACTTTTTAATGAAGCCTTAAACCGGCAACCGTAAACAGGAGCATCCGTCTGATGAGGCATCAAACTGGCCTCCTGACCTTCTGTGGTCATGAATTCCCCACCTTAATTATGACTTTGATATCATTTATTGAGGTGGTAGCGCATACTGCCAGCTATATTGAGCCGGTCAGGATGCGCTATTTTCTGAAAATCTACTTTGCTGCTTGTGGTAGTTTCAGTCTGGCCGGCAGGAGGTGTAATCACCTTCCTCAATCATGAATTTGACCTCATTTATAGGGGTGGTAGCGCAATCTGCCGGCCACTTTGAGCCTGGCAGGATACGCTACCTCTCCGTTAGATAAGATCAGCTTTCTTAAGTTTACCAAAGCAAGTTCAATTGTTGAATGCAGTAGTCAGAGTTTGGTTGATCACTGAAGCTAAGCAGGCTCAAGCTTGGTCAATATGTGAATGGGAGATCCTTTGTGGAGATCTAGTTTTCTGCTGGAGGTAGTTTTAGTCCAACCAGCAGGGGGTGCTCGTTTTCTGACATGTACAATGTGGTTCCAAAACTTCGGACTGCGAAAAATAGTGACTTTTTAATGAAGCCTGAAACCGGCAACCGTAAAGAGGAGCATCCGTCTGATGAGGCATCAAACTGGCCTCCTGACCTTCATGTGGTCATGAATTCCCCACCTTAATTATGAATTTGATATCATTCATTGAGGTGGTAGCGGATACTGCCAGCTATATTGAGCCGGTCAAGATGCGCTATTTTCTGAAAATCTACTTTGCTGCTTGTGGTAGTTTCAGTCTGGCCAGCAGAGGGTGAAATCACCTTCCTCAATCATGAATTTGACCTCATTTATAGGGGTGGTAGCGCAATCTGCCGGCCACTTTGAGCCTGGCAGGATACGCTACCCCTCCGTTAGATCAGATCAGCTTTCTTAAGTTGTCCCAAGCAAGTTCAATTGTTGAATGCAGTAGTCAAATTCGGGTTGTTTATTGAAGCTAAGCAGTCTCAAGCTTGGTCAATATGTGGATGGGAGACCCTTTGTGGAAATCTAGTTTGCTGCTGCAGGTAGTTTTAGTCCACCCAGCAGGGGGTGCTCGTTTTCTGACATGTACAATGGTTGCAAAACTTCGGACTGCGAAAAATAGTGACTTTTTAATGAAGCCTTAAACCGGCAACCGTAAAGAGGAGCATCCGTCTGATGAGGCATCAAACTGGCCTCCTGACCTTCTGTGGTCATGAATTCCCCACCTTAATTATGAATTTGATATCATTCATTGAGGTGGTAGCGGATACTGCCAGCTATATTGAGCCGGTCAGGATGCGCTATTTTCTGAAAATCTACTTTGCTGCTTGTGGTAGTTTCAGTCTGGCCAGCAGGGGGTGAAATCACCTTCCTCAATCAGGAATTTGACCTCATTTATAGGGGTGGTAGCGCAATCTGCCGACCACTTTGAGCCTGGCAGGATACGCTACCCCTCCGTTAGATCAGATCAGCTTTCTTGAGTTGCCCCAAGCAAGTTCAATTGTTGAATGCAGTAGTCAAATTTGGGTTGCTTATTGAAGCTAAGCAGGCTCAAGCTTGGTCAATATGTGGATGGGAGACCCTTTGTGGAAATTTAGTTTGCTGCTGGAGGTAGTTTTAGTCCAACCAGCAGGGGGTGCTCGTTTTCTGACATGTACAATGTGGTTCCAAAACTTCGGACTGTGAAAAATAGTGACTTTTTAATGAAGCCTTAAACCGGCAACCATAAAGAGGAGCATCCGTCTGATGAGGCATCAAACTGGCCTCCTGACCTTCTGTGGTCATGAATTCCCCACCTTAATTATGAATTTGATATGATTCATTGAGGTTGTAGCGGATACTGCCAGCTATATTGAGCCGGTCAGGATGCGCTATTTTCTGAAAATCTACTTTGCTGCTTGTGGTAGTTTCAGTCTGTCCAGCAGGGGGTGAAATCACCTTCCTCAATCATGAATTTGACCTCATTTATAGGGGTGGTAGCGCAATCTGCCGACCACTTTGAGCCTGGCAGGATACGCTACCCCTCCGTTAGATCAGATCAGCTTTCTTAAGTTGCCTCTCGGTGCTCGTTTTCTGACATGTACAATGTGGTTCCAAAACTTCGGACTGAGAAAAATAGTGACTTTTTAATGAAGCCTTAAACCGGCAACCGTAAAGAGGAGCATCCGTCTGATGAGGCATCAAACTGGCCTCCTGACCTTCTGTGGTCATGAATTCCCCACCTTAATTATGACTTTGATATCATTCATTGAGGTGGTAGCGGATACTGCCAGCTATATTGAGCCGGTCAGGATGCCCTATTTTCTGAAAATCTAGTTTGCTGCTTGTGGTAGTTTCAGTCTGGCCAGCAGGGGGTGAAATCACCTTCCTCAATCATGAATTTGACCTCATTTATAGGGGTGGTAGCGCAATCTGCCGGCCACTTTGAGCCTGGCAGGATACGCTACCCCTCCGTTAGATCAGATCAGCTTTCTTAAATTGTCCCAAACAAGTTCAATTGTTGAATGCAGTAGTCAAATTTGGGTTGCTTATTGTAGCTAAGCAGGCTCAAGCTTGGTCAATATGTGGATGGGAGACCCTTTGTGGAAATCTAGTTTGCTGCTGGAGGTAGTTTTAGTCCAACCAGCAGGGGGTGCTCGTTTTCTGACATGTACAATGTGGTTCCAAAACTCCGGACTGCGAAAAATAGTGACTTTTTAATGAAGCCTTAAACCGGCAACCGTAAAGAGGAGCATCCGTCTGATGAGGCATCAAACTGGCCTCCTGACCTTCTGTGGTCATGAATTCCCCACCTTAATTATGAATTTGATATCATTCATTGAGGTGGTAGCGGATACTGCCAGCTATATTGAGCCGGTCAGGATGCGCTATTTTCTAAAAATCTACTTTGCTGCTTGTGGTAGTTTCAGTCTGGCCAGCAGGGGGTGAAATCACCTTCCTCAATCAGGAATTTGACCTCATTTATAGGGGTGGTAGCGCAATCTGCCGACCACTTTGAGCCTGGCAGGATACGCTACCCCTCCGTTAGATCAGATCAGCTTTCTTAAGTTGCCCCAGGCAAGTTCAATTGTTGAATGCAGTAGTCAAATTCGGGTTGCTTATTGAAGCTAAGCAGGCTCAAGCTTGGTCAATATGTGGATGGGAGACCCTTTGTGGAAATCTAGTTTGCTGCTGGAGGTAGTTTTAGTCCAACCAGCAGGGGGTGCTCGTTTTCTGACATGTACAATGTGGTTCCAAAACTCCGGACTGCGAAAAATAGTGACTTTTTAATGAAGCCTTAAACCGGCAACCGTAAAGAGGAGCATCCGTCTGATGAGGCATCAAACTGGCCTCCTGACCTTCTGTGGTCATGAATTCCCCACCTTAATTATGAATTTGATATCATTCATTGAGGTGGTAGCGGATACTGCCAGCTATATTGAGCCGGTCAGGATGCGCTATTTTCTAAAAATCTACTTTGCTGCTTGTGGTAGTTTCAGTCTGGCCAGCAGGGGGTGAAATCACCTTCCTCAATCAGGAATTTGACCTCATTTATAGGGGTGGTAGCGCAATCTGCCGACCACTTTGAGCCTGGAAGGATACGCTACCCCTCCGTTAGATCAGATCAGCTTTCTTAAGTTGCCTCTCGATGCTCGTTTTCTGACATGTACAATGTGGTTCCAAAACTTCGGACTGAGAAAAATAGTGACTTTTTAATGAAGCCTTAAACCGGCAACCGTAAAGAGTAGCATCCGTCTGATGAGGCATCAAACTGGCCTCCTGACCTTCTGTGGTCATGAATTCCCCACCTTAATTATGACTTTGATATCATTCATTGAGGTGGTAGCGGATACTGCCAGCTATATTGAGCCGGTCAGGATGCCCTATTTTCTGAAAATCTAGTTTGCTGCTTGTGGTAGTTTCAGTCTGGCCAGCAGGGGGTGAAATCACCTTCCTCAATCATGAATTTGACCTCATTTATAGGGGTGGTAGCGCAATCTGCCGGCCACTTTGAGCCTGGCAGGATACGCTACCCCTCCGTTAGATCAGATCAGCTTTCTTAAATTGTCCCAAGCAAGTTCAATTGTTGAATGCAGTAGTCAAATTTGGGTTGCTTATTGAAGCTAAGCAGGCTCAAGCTTGGTCAATATGTGGATGGGAGACCCTTTGTGGAAATTTAGTTTGCTGCTGGAGGTAGTTTTAGTCCAACCAGCAGGGGGTGCTCGTTTTCTGACATGTACAATGTGGTTCCAAAACTTCGGACTGTGAAAAATAGTGACTTTTTAATGAAGCCTTAAACCGGCAACCATAAAGAGGAGCATCCGTCTGATGAGGCATCAAACTGGCCTCCTGACCTTCTGTGGTCATGAATTCCCCACCTTAATTATGACTTTGATATCATTCATTGAGGTGGTAGCGGATACTGCCAGCTATATTGAGCCGGTCAGGATGCCCTATTTTCTGAAAATCTAGTTTGCTGCTTGTGGTAGTTTCAGTCTGGCCAGCAGGGGGTGAAATCACCTTCCTCAATCATGAATTTGACCTCATTTATAGGGGTGGTAGCGCAATCTGCCGGCCACTTTGAGCCTGGCAGGATACGCTACCCCTCCGTTAGATCAGATCAGCTTTCTTAAGTTGCCCCAAGCAAGTTCGATTGTTGAATGCAGTAGTCAAATTCTGGTTGCTTATTGAAGCTAAGCAGGCTCAAGCTTGGTCAATATGTGGATGGGAGACCCTTTGTGGAAATCTAGTTTGCTACTGCAGGTAGTTTTAGTCCACCCAGCAGGGGGTGCTCGTTTTCTGACATGTACAATGTGGTTGCAAAACTTCGGACTGCGAAAAATAGTGACTTTTTAATGAAGCCTTAAACCGGCAACCGTAAAGAGGAGCATCCGTCTGATGAGGCATCAAACTGGCCTCCTGACCTTCTGTGGTCATGAATTCCCCACCTTAATTATGACTTTGATATCATTCATTGAGGTGGTAGCGGATACTGCCAGCTATATTGAGCCGGTCAGGATGCCCTATTTTCTGAAAATCTAGTTTGCTGCTTGTGGTAGTTTCAGTCTGGCCAGCAGGGGGTGAAATCACCTTCCTCAATCATGAATTTGACCTCATTTATAGGGGTGGTAGCGCAATCTGCCGGCCACTTTGAGCCTGGCAGGATACGCTACCCCTCCGTTAGATCAGATCAGCTTTCTTAAATTGTCCCAAGCAAGTTCAATTGTTGAATGCAGTAGTCAAATTCGGGTTGCTTATTGAAGCTAAGCAGGCTCAAGCTTGGTCAATATGTGGATGGGAGACCCTTTGTGGAAATCTAGTTTGCTGCTGGAGGTAGTTTTAGTCCAACCAGCAGGGGGTGCTCGTTTTCTGACATGTACAATGTGGTTCCAAAACTTCGGACTGAGAAAAATAGTGACTTTTTAATGAAGCCTTAAACCAGCAACCGTAAAGAGGAGCATCCTTCTGATGAGGCATCAAACTGGCCTCCTGACCTTCTGGTGTCGTGAATTCCCCACCTTAATTATGACTTTGATATCATTCATTGAGGTGGTAGCGGATTCTGCTAGCTATAATGAGCCGGTCAGGATGCGCTATTTTCTGAAAATCTAGTTTGCTGCTTGTGGTAGTTTCAGTCTGGCCAGCAGGGGGTGAAATCACCTTCCTCAATCAGGAATTTGACCTCATTTATAGGGGTGGTAGCGCAATCTGCCGACCACTTTGAGCCTGGCAGGATACGCTACCCCTCCGTTAGATCAGATCAGCTTTCTTAAGTTGCCTCTCGGTGCTCCTTTTCTGACATGTACAATGTGGTTCCAAAACTTCGGACTGAGAAAAATAGTGACTTTTTAATGAAGCCTTAAACCAGCAACCGTAAAGAGGAGCATCCTTCTGATGAGGCATCAAACTGGCCTCCTGACCTTCTGGTGTCGTGAATTCCCCACCTTAATTATGACTTTGATATCATTCATTGAGGTGGTAGCGGATTCTGCTAGCTATAATGAGCCGGTCAGGATGCGCTATTTTCTGAAAATCTAGTTTGCTGCTTGTGGTAGTTTCAGTCTGGCCAGCAGGGGGTGAAATCACCTTCCTCAATCATGAATTTGACCTCATTTATAGGGGTGGTAGCGCAATCTGCCGACCACTTTGAGCCTGGCAGGATACGCTACCCCTCCGTTAGATCAGATCAGCTTTCTTAAGTTGCCTCTCGGTGCTCGTTTTCTGACATGTACAATGTGGTTCCAAAACTTCGGACTGAGAAAAATAGTGACTTTTTAATGAAGCCTTAAACCGGCAACCGTAAAGAGGAGCATCCGTCTGATGAGGCATCAAACTGGCCTCCTGACCTTCTGTGGTCATGAATTCCCCACCTTAATTATGACTTTGATATCATTCATTGAGGTGGTAGCGGATACTGCCAGCTATATTGAGCCGGTCAGAATGCCCTATTTTCTGAAAATCTAGTTTGCTGCTTGTGGTAGTTTCAGTCTGGCCAGCAGGGGGTGAAATCACCTTCCTCAATCATGAATTTGACCTCATTTATAGGGGTGGTAGCGCAATCTGCCGGCCACTTTGAGCCTGGCAGGATACGCTACCCCTCCGTTAGATCAGATCAGCTTTCTTAAGTTGCCCCAAGCAAGTTCAATTGTTGAATGCAGTAGTCAAATTCTGGTTGCTTATTGAAGTTAAGCAGGCTCAAGCTTGGTCAATATGTGGATGGGAGACCCTTTGTGGAAATCTAGTTTGCTGCTCGAGGTAGTTTTAGTCCAACCAGCTCGTTTTCTGACATGTACAATGTGGTTCCAAAACTTCGGACTGCGAAAAATAGTGACTTTTTAATGAAGCCTTAAACCGGCAACCGTAAACTGGAGCATCCGTCTGATGACGCATCAAACTGGCCTCCTGACCTTCTGTGGTCATGAATTCCCCACCTTAATTATGACTTTGATATCATTTATTGAGGTGGTAGCGCATACTGCCAGCTGTATTGAACCGGTCAGGATGCCGTATTTTCTGAAAGTCTAGTTTGCTGCTTGTGGTAGTTTCAGTCTGGCCGGCAGGAGGTGTAATCACCTTCCTCAATCATGAATTTGACCTCATTTATAGGGGTGGTAGCGCAATCTGCCGGCCACTTTGAGCCTGGCAGGATACGCTACCCCTCCGTTAGATCAGATCAGCTTTCTTAAGTTGCGTCTCGGTGCTCGTTTTCTGACATGTACAATGTGGTTCCAAAACTTCGGACTGCGAAAAATAGTGACTTTTTAATGAAGCCTTAAACCGGCAACCGTAAACAGGAGCATCCGTCTGATGAGGCATCAAACTGGCCTCCTGACCTTCTGTGGTCATGAATTCCCCACCTTAATTATGAATTTGATATCATTCATTGAGGTGGTAGCGGATACTGCCAGCTATATTGAGCCGGTCAGGATGCCCTATTTTCTGAAAATCTAGTTTGCTGCTTGTGGTAGTTTCAGTCTGGCCAGCAGGGGGTGAAATCACCTTCCTCAATCATGAATTTGACCTCATTTATAGGGGTGGTAGCGCAATCTGCCGGCCACTTTGAGCCTGGCAGGATACGCTACCCCTCCGTTAGATCAGATCAGCTTTCTTAAGTTGCCCCAAGCAAGTTCGATTGTTGAATGCAGTAGTCAAATTCTGGTTGCTTATTGAAGCTAAGCAGGCTCAAGCTTGGTCAATATGTGGATGGGAGACCCTTTGTGGAAATCTAGTTTGCTACTGCAGGTAGTTTTAGTCCACCCAGCAGGGGGTGCTCGTTTTCTGACATGTACAATGTGGTTGCAAAACTTCGGACTGCGAAAAATAGTGACTTTTTAATGAAGCCTTAAACCGGCAACCGTAAAGAGGAGCATCCGTCTGATGAGGCATCAAACTGGCCTCCTGACCTTCTGTGGTCATGAATTCCCCACCTTAATTATGACTTTGATATCATTCATTGAGGTGGTAGCGGATACTGCCAGCTATATTGAGCCGGTCAGGATGCCCTATTTTCTGAAAATCTAGTTTGCTGCTTGTGGTAGTTTCAGTCTGGCCAGCAGGGGGTGAAATCACCTTCCTCAATCATGAATTTGACCTCATTTATAGGGGTGGTAGCGCAATCTGCCGGCCACTTTGAGCCTGGCAGGATACGCTACCCCTCCGTTAGATCAGATCAGCTTTCTTAAGTTGCCCCAGGCAAGTTCAATTGTTGAATGCAGTAGTCAAATTCGGGTTGCTTATTGAAGCTAAGCAGGCTCAAGCTTGGTCAAAATGTGGATGGGAGACCCTTTGTGGAAATCTAGTTTGCTGCTGGAGGTAGTTTTAGTCCAACCAGCAGGGGGTGCTCGTTTTCTGACATGTACAATGTGGTTCCAAAACTTCGGACTGAGAAAAATAGTGACTTTTTAATGAAGCCTTAAACCAGCAACCGTAAAGAGGAGCATCCTTCTGATGAGGCATCAAACTGGCCTCCTGACCTTCTGGTGTCGTGAATTCCCCACCTTAATTATGACTTTGATATCATTCATTGAGGTGGTAGCGGATTCTGCTAGCTATAATGAGCCGGTCAGGATGCGCTATTTTCTGAAAATCTAGTTTGCTGCTTGTGGTAGTTTCAGTCTGGCCAGCAGGGGGTGAAATCACCTTCCTCAATCAGGAATTTGACCTCATTTATAGGGGTGGTAGCGCAATCTGCCGACCACTTTGAGCCTGGCAGGATACGCTACCCCTCCGTTAGATCAGATCAGCTTTCTTAAGTTGCCTCTCGGTGCTCCTTTTCTGACATGTACAATGTGGTTCCAAAACTTCGGACTGAGAAAAATAGTGACTTTTTAATGAAGCCTTAAACCAGCAACCGTAAAGAGGAGCATCCTTCTGATGAGGCATCAAACTGGCCTCCTGACCTTCTGGTGTCGTGAATTCCCCACCTTAATTATGACTTTGATATCATTCATTGAGGTGGTAGCGGATTCTGCTAGCTATAATGAGCCGGTCAGGATGCGCTATTTTCTGAAAATCTAGTTTGCTGCTTGTGGTAGTTTCAGTCTGGCCAGCAGGGGGTGAAATCACCTTCCTCAATCAGGAATTTGACCTCATTTATAGGGGTGGTAGCGCAATCTGCCGACCACTTTGAGCCTGGCAGGATACGCTACCCCTCCGTTAGATCAGATCAGCTTTCTTAAGTTGCCTCTCGGTGCTCGTTTTCTGACATGTACAATGTGGTTCCAAAACTTCGGACTGAGAAAAATAGTGACTTTTTAATGAAGCCTTAAACCGGCAACCGTAAAGAGGAGCATCCGTCTGATGAGGCATCAAACTGGCCTCCTGACCTTCTGTGGTCATGAATTCCCCACCTTAATTATGACTTTGATATCATTCATTGAGGTGGTAGCGGATACTGCCAGCTATATTGAGCCGGTCAGAATGCCCTATTTTCTGAAAATCTAGTTTGCTGCTTGTGGTAGTTTCAGTCTGGCCAGCAGGGGGTGAAATCACCTTCCTCAATCATGAATTTGACCTCATTTATAGGGGTGGTAGCGCAATCTGCCGGCCACTTTGAGCCTGGCAGGATACGCTACCCCTCCGTTAGATCAGATCAGCTTTCTTAAGTTGCACCAAGCAAGTTCAATTGTTGAATGCAGTAGTCAAATTCTGGTTGCTTATTGAAGCTAAGCAGGCTCAAGCTTGGTCAATATGTGGATGGGAGACCCTTTGTGGAAATCTAGTTTGCTGCTCGAGGTAGTTTTAGTCCAACCAGCTTGTTTTCTGACATGTAGAATGTGGTTCCAAAACTTCGGACTGCGAAAAATAGTGACTTTTTAATGAAGTCTTAAACCGGCAACCGTAAACTGGAGCATCCGTCTGATGACGCATCAAACTGGCCTCCTGACCTTCTGTGGTCATGAATTCCCCACCTTAATTATGACTTTGATATCATTTATTGAGGTGGTAGCGCATACTGCCAGCTGTATTGAACCGGTCAGGATGCCGTATTTTCTGAAAGTCTAGTTTGCTGCTTGTGGTAGTTTCAGTCTGGCCGGCAGGAGGTGTAATCACCTTCCTCAATCATGAATTTGACCTCATTTATAGGGGTGGTAGCGCAATCTGCCGGCCACTTTGAGCCTGGCAGGATACGCTACCCCTCCGTTAGATCAGATCAGCTTTCTTAAGTTGCGTCTCGGTGCTCGTTTTCTGACATGTACAATGTGGTTCCAAAACTTCGGACTGCGAAAAATAGTGACTTTTTAATGAAGCCTTAAACCGGCAACCGTAAACAGGAGCATCCGTCTGATGAGGCATCAAACTGGCCTCCTGACCTTCTGTGGTCATGAATTCCCCACCTTAATTATGAATTTGATATCATTCATTGAGGTGGTAGCGGAAACTGCCAGCTATATTGAGCCGGTCAGGATGCGCTATTTTCTGAAAATCTACTTTGCTGCTTGTGGTAGTTTCAGTCTGTCGAGCAGGGGGTGAAATCACCTTCCTCAATCATGAATTTGACCTAGTTTATAGGGGTGGTAGCGCAATCTGCCAACCACTTTGAGCCTGGCAGGATACGCTACCCCTCCGTTAGATCAGATCAGCTTTCTTAAGTTGCCTCTCGGTGCTCGTTTTCTGACATGTACAATGTGGTTTCAAAACTTCGGACTGAGAAAAATAGTGACTTTTTAATTAAGCCTTAAACCGGCAACCGTAAAGAGGAGCATCCGTCTGATGAGGCATCAAACTGGCCTCCTTACCTTCTGTGGTCATGAATTCCCCACCTTAATTATGACTTTGATATCATTCATTGA
The DNA here is from genome assembly GCF_049309525.1 of Garra rufa. Classification (NCBI taxonomy): domain Eukaryota; kingdom Metazoa; phylum Chordata; class Actinopteri; order Cypriniformes; family Cyprinidae; genus Garra; species Garra rufa. The sequence continues at coordinate 27,900,673 of NC_133362.1, read as the reverse complement.
GGTGGTAGTGGATACTGCCAGCTATATTGAGCCGGTCAGGATGCGCTATTTTCTGAAAATCTACTTTGCTGCTTGTGGTAGTTTCATTCTGGCCAGCAGGGGGTGAAATCACCTTCCTCAATCATGAATTTGACCTCATTTATAGGGGTGGTAGCGCAATCTGCCGGCCACTTTGAGCCTGGCAGGATACGCTACCCCTCCGTTAGATCAGATCAGCTTTCTTAAGTTGCCCCAAGCAAGTTCAATTGTTGAATGCAGTAGTCAAATTCTGTTTGCTTTTTGAAGCTAAGCAGGCTCAAGCTTGGTCAATATGTGGATGGGAGACCCTTTGTGGAAATCTAGTTTGCTGCTGCAGGTAGTTTTAGTCCACCCAGCAGGGGTGCTCATTTTCTGACATGTACAATGTGGTTCCAAAACTTCGGACTGCAAAAAATAGTGACTTTTTAATGAAGCCTTAAACCGGCAACCGTAAAGAGGAGCATCCGTCTGATGAGGCATCAAACTGGCCTCCTGACCTTCTGTGGTCATGAATTCCCCACCTTAATTATGACTTTGATATCATTCATTGAGGTGGTAGCGGATACTGCCAGCTATATTGAGCCGGTCAGGATGCGCTATTTTCTGAAAATCTACTTTGCTGCTTGTGGTAGTTTCAGTCTGGCCAGCAGGGGGTGAAATCACCTTCTTCAATCAGGAATTTGACCTCATTTATAGGGGTGGTAGCGCAATCTGCCGACCACTTTGAGCCTGGCAGGATACGCTACCCCTCCGTTAGATCAGATCAGGTTTCTTAAGTTGCCTCTCGGTGCTCCTTTTCTGACATGTACAATGTGGTTCCAAAACTTCGGACTGAGAAAAATAGTGACTTTTTAATGAAGCCTTAAACCGGCAACCGTAAAGAGGAGCATCCGTCTGATGAGGCATCAAACTGGCCTCCTGACCTTCTGTGGTCATGAATTCCCCACCTTAATTATGACTTTGATATCATTCATTGAGGTGGTAGCGGATACTGCCAGCTATATTGTGCCGGTCAGGATGCCCTATTTTCTGAAAATCTAGTTTGCTGCTTGTGGTAGTTTCAGTCTGGCCAGCAGGGAGTGAAATCACCTTCCTCAATCATGAATTTGACCTCATTTATAGGGGTGGTAGCGCAATCTGCCGGCCACTTTGAGCCTGGCAGGATACGCTACCCCTCCGTTAGATCAGATCAGCTTTCTTAAGTTGCCCCAGGAAAGTTCAATTGTTGAATGCAGTAGTCAAATTCGGGTTGCTTATTGAAGCTAAGCAGTCTCAAGCTTGGTCAATATGTGGATGGGAGACCCTTTGTGGAAATCTAGTTTGCTGCTGCAGGTAGTTTTAGTCCACCCAGCAGGGGGTGCTCGTTTTCTGACATGTACAATGGTTGCAAAACTTCGGACTGCGAAAAATAGTGACTTTTTAATGAAGCCTTAAACCGGCAACCGTAAAGAGGAGCATCCGTCTGATGAAGCATCAAACTGGCCTCCTGACCTTCTGTGGTCATGAATTCCCCACCTTAATTATGAATTTGATATCATTCATTGAGGTGGTAGCGGATACTGCCAGCTATATTGAGCCGGTCAGGATGCGCTATTTTCTGAAAATCTACTTTGCTGCTTGTGGTAGTTTCAGTCTGGCCAGCAGGGGGTGAAATCACCTTCCTCAATCAGGAATTTGACCTCATTTATAGGGGTGGTAGCGCAATCTGCCGACCACTTTGAGCCTGGCAGGATACGCTACCCCTCCGTTAGATCAGATCAGCTTTCTTAAGTTGCCTCTCGATGCTCGTTTTCTGACATGTACAATGTGGTTCCAAAACTTCGGACTGAGAAAAATAGTGACTTTTTAATGAAGCCTTAAACCGGCAACCGTAAAGAGGAGCATCCGTCTGATGAAGCATCAAACTGGCCTCCTGACCTTCTGTGGTCATGAATTCCCCACCTTAATTATGAATTTGATATCATTCATTGAGGTGGTAGCGGATACTGCCAGCTATATTGAGCCGGTCAGGATGCGCTATTTTCTGAAAATCTACTTTGCTGCTTGTGGTAGTTTCAGTCTGGCCAGCAGGGGGTGAAATCACCTTCCTCAATCAGGAATTTGACCTCATTTATAGGGGTGGTAGCGCAATCTGCCGACCACTTTGAGCCTGGCAGGATACGCTACCCCTCCGTTAGATCAGATCAGCTTTCTTAAGTTGCCTCTCGATGCTCGTTTTCTGACATGTACAATGTGGTTCCAAAACTTCGGACTGAGAAAAATAGTGACTTTTTAATGAAGCCTTAAACCGGCAACCGTAAAGAGGAGCATCCGTCTGATGAAGCATCAAACTGGCCTCCTGACCTTCTGTGGTCATGAATTCCCCACCTTAATTATGAATTTGATATCATTCATTGAGGTGGTAGCGGATACTGCCAGCTATATTGAGCCGGTCAGGATGCGCTATTTTCTGAAAATCTACTTTGCTGCTTGTGGTAGTTTCAGTCTGGCCAGCAGGGGGTGAAATCACCTTCCTCAATCAGGAATTTGACCTCATTTATAGGGGTGGTAGCGCAATCTGCCGACCACTTTGAGCCTGGCAGGATACGCTACCCCTCCGTTAGATCAGATCAGCTTTCTTAAGTTGCCTCTCGATGCTCGTTTTCTGACATGTACAATGTGGTTCCAAAACTTCGGACTGAGAAAAATAGTGACTTTTTAATGAAGCCTTAAACCGGCAACCGTAAAGAGGAGCATCCGTCTGATGAGGCATCAAACTGGCCTCCTGACCTTCTGTGGTCATGAATTCCCCACCTTAATTATGACTTTGATATCATTCATTGAGGTGGTAGCGGATACTGCCAGCTATATTGAGCCGGTCAGGATGCCCTATTTTCTGAAAATCTAGTTTGCTGCTTGTGGTAGTTTCAGTCTGGCCAGCAGGGGGTGAAATCACCTTCCTCAATCATGAATTTGACCTCATTTATAGGGGTGGTAGCGCAATCTGCCGGCCACTTTGAGCCTGGCAGGATACGCTACCCCTCCGTTAGATCAGATCAGCTTTCTTAAATTGTCCCAAGCAAGTTCAATTGTTGAATGCAGTAGTCAAATTTGGGTTGCTTATTGAAGCTAGTCAGGCTCAAGCTTGGTCAATATGTGGATGGGAGACCCTTTGTGGAAATTTAGTTTGCTGCTGGAGGTAGTTTTAGTCCAACCAGCAGGGGGTGCTCGTTTTCTGACATGTACAATGTGGTTCCAAAACTTCGGACTGTGAAAAATAGTGACTTTTTAATGAAGCCTTAAACCGGCAACCATAAAGAGGAGCATCCGTCTGATGAGACATCAAACTGGCCTCCTGACCTTCTGTGGTCATGAATTCCCCACCTTAATTATGACTTTGATATCATTCATTGAGGTGGTAGCGGATACTGCCAGCTATATTGAGCCGGTCAGGATGCCCTATTTTCTGAAAATCTAGTTTGCTGCTTGTGGTAGTTTCAGTCTGGCCAGCAGGGGGTGAAATCACCTTCCTCAATCATGAATTTGACCTCATTTATAGGGGTGGTAGCGCAATCTGCCGGCCACTTTGAGCCTGGCAGGATACGCTACCCCTCCGTTAGATCAGATCAGCTTTCTTAAGTTGCCCCAGGCAAGTTCAATTGTTGAATGCAGTAGTCAAATTCAGGTTGCTTATTGAAGCTAAGCAGGCTCAAGCTTGGTCAATATGTGGATGGGAGACCCTTTGTGGAAATCTAGTTTGCTGCTGGAGGTAGTTTTAGTCCAACCAGCAGGGGGTGCTCGTTTTCTGACATGTACAATGTGGTTCCAAAACTCCGGACTGCGAAAAATAGTGACTTTTTAATGAAGCCTTAAACCGGCAACCGTAAAGAGGAGCATCCGTCTGATGAGGCATCAAACTGGCCTCCTGACCTTCTGTGGTCATGAATTCCCCACCTTAATTATGAATTTGATATCATTCATTGAGGTGGTAGCGGATACTGCCAGCTATATTGAGCCGGTCAGGATGCGCTATTTTCTAAAAATCTACTTTGCTGCTTGTGGTAGTTTCAGTCTGGCCAGCAGGGGGTGAAATCACCTTCCTCAATCAGGAATTTGACCTCATTTATGGGGGTGGTAGCGCAATCTGCCGACCACTTTGAGCCTGGCAGGATACACTACCCCTCCGTTAGATCAGATCAGCTTTCTTAAGTTGCCTCTCGATGCTCGTTTTCTGACATGTACAATGTGGTTCCAAAACTTCGGACTGAGAAAAATAGTGACTTTTTAATGAAGCCTTAAACCGGCAACCGTAAAGAGGAGCATCCGTCTGATGAGACATCAAACTGGCCTCCTGACCTTCTGTGGTCATGAATTCCCCACCTTAATTATGAATTTGATATCATTCATTGAGGTGGTAGCGGATACTGCCAGCTATATTGAGCCGGTCAGGATGCGCTATTTTCTAAAAATCTACTTTGCTGCTTGTGGTAGTTTCAGTCTGGCCAGCAGGGGGTGAAATCACCTTCCTCAATCAGGAATTTGACCTCATTTATAGGGGTGGTAGCGCAATCTGCCGACCACTTTGAGCCTGGAAGGATACGCTACCCCTCCGTTAGATCAGATCAGCTTTCTTAAGTTGCCTCTCGATGCTCGTTTTCTGACATGTACAATGTGGTTCCAAAACTTCGGACTGAGAAAAATAGTGACTTTTTAATGAAGCCTTAAACCGGCAACCGTAAAGAGGTGCATCCGTCTGATGAGGCATCAAACTGGCCTCCTGACCTTCTGTGGTCATGAATTCCCCACCTTAATTATGACTTTGATATCATTCATTGAGGTGGTAGCGGATACTGCCAGCTATATTGAGCCGGTCAGGATGCCCTATTTTCTGAAAATCTAGTTTGCTGCTTGTGGTAGTTTCAGTCTGGCCAGCAGGGGGTGAAATCACCTTCCTCAATCATGAATTTGACCTCATTTATAGGGGTGGTAGCGCAATCTGCCGGCCACTTTGAGCCTGGCAGGATACGCTACCCCTCCGTTAGATCAGATCAGCTTTCTTAAATTGTCCCAAGCAAGTTCAATTGTTGAATGCAGTAGTCAAATTTGGGTTGCTTATTGAAGCTAAGCAGGCTCAAGCTTGGTCAATATGTGGATGGGAGACCCTTTGTGGAAATTTAGTTTGCTGCTGGAGGTAGTTTTAGTCCAACCAGCAGGGGGTGCTTGTTTTCTGACATGTACAATGTGGTTCCAAAACTTCGGACTGTGAAAAATAGTGACTTTTTAATGAAGCCTTAAACCGGCAACCATAAAGAGGAGCATCCGTCTGATGAGGCATCAAACTGGCCTCCTGACCTTCTGTGGTCATGAATTCCCCACCTTAATTATGACTTTGATATCATTCATTGAGGTGGTAGCGGATACTGCCAGCTATATTGAGCCGGTCAGGATGCCCTATTTTCTGAAAATCTAGTTTGCTGCTTGTGGTAGTTTCAGTCTGGCCAGCAGGGGGTGAAATCACCTTCCTCAATCATGAATTTGACCTCATTTATAGGGGTGGTAGCGCAATCTGCCGGCCACTTTGAGCCTGGCAGGATACGCTACCCCTCCGTTAGATCAGATCAGCTTTCTTAAGTTGCCCCAAGCAAGTTCGATTGTTGAATGCAGTAGTCAAATTCTGGTTGCTTATTGAAGCTAAGCAGGCTCAAGCTTGGTCAATATGTGGATGGGAGACCCTTTGTGGAAATCTAGTTTGCTACTGCAGGTAGTTTTAGTCCACCCAGCAGGGGGTGCTCGTTTTCTGACATGTACAATGTGGTTGCAAAACTTCGGACTGCGAAAAATAGTGACTTTTTAATGAAGCCTTAAACCGGCAACCGTAAAGAGGAGCATCCGTCTGATGAGGCATCAAACTGGCCTCCTGACCTTCTGTGGTCATGAATTCCCCACCTTAATTATGACTTTGATATCATTCATTGAGGTGGTAGCGGATACTGCCAGCTATATTGAGCCGGTCAGGATGCCCTATTTTCTGAAAATCTAGTTTGCTGCTTGTGGTAGTTTCAGTCTGGCCAGCAGGGGGTGAAATCACCTTCCTCAATCATGAATTTGACCTCATTTATAGGGGTGGTAGCGCAATCTGCCGGCCACTTTGAGCCTGGCAGGATACGCTACCCCTCCGTTAGATCAGATCAGCTTTCTTAAATTGTCCCAAGCAAGTTCAATTGTTGAATGCAGTAGTCAAATTTGGGTTGCTTATTGAAGCTAAGCAGGCTCAAGCTTGGTCAATATGTGGATGGGAGACCCTTTGTTGAAATTTAGTTTGCTGCTGGAGGTAGTTTTAGTCCAACCAGCAGGGGGTGCTTGTTTTCTGACATGTACAATGTGGTTCCAAAACTTCGGACTGTGAAAAATAGTGACTTTTTAATGAAGCCTTAAACCGGCAACCATAAAGAGGAGCATCCGTCTGATGAGGCATCAAACTGGCCTCCTGACCTTCTGTGGTCATGAATTCCCCACCTTAATTATGACTTTGATATCATTCATTGAGGTGGTAGCGGATACTGCCAGCTATATTGAGCCGGTCAGGATGCCCTATTTTCTGAAAATCTAGTTTGCTGCTTGTGGTAGTTTCAGTCTGGCCAGCAGGGGGTGAAATCACCTTCCTCAATCATGAATTTGACCTCATTTATAGGGGTGGTAGCGCAATCTGCCGGCCACTTTGAGCCTGGCAGGATACGCTACCCCTCCGTTAGATCAGATCAGCTTTCTTAAGTTGCCCCAGGCAAGTTCAATTGTTGAATGCAGTAGTCAAATTCGGGTTGCTTATTGAAGCTAAGCAGGCTCAAGCTTGGTCAATATGTGGATGGGAGACCCTTTGTGGAAATCTAGTTTGCTGCTGGAGGTAGTTTTAGTCCAACCAGCAGGGGGTGCTCGTTTTCTGACATGTACAATGTGGTTCCAAAACTTCGGACTGCGAAAAATAGTGACTTTTTAATGAAGCCTTAAACCGGCAACCATAAAGAGGAGCATCCGTCTGATGAGGCATCAAACTGGCCTCCTGACCTTCTGTGGTCATGAATTCCCCACCTTAATTATGAATTTGATATTATTCATTGAGGTGGTAGCGGATACTGCCAGCTATATTGAGCCGGTCAGGATGCGCTATTTTCTGAAAATCTACTTTGCTGCTTGTGGTAGTTTCAGTCTGGCCAGCAGGGGGTGAAATCACCTTCCTCAATCATGAATTTGACCTCATTAATAGGGGTGGTAGCGCAATCTGCCGGCCACTTTGAGCCTGGCAGGATACGCTACCCCTCCGTTAGATCAGATCAGCTTTCTTAAGTTGCCTCTCGGTGCTCGTTTTCTGACATGTACAATGTGGTTCCAAAACTTCGGACTGCGAAAAATAGTGACTTTTTAATGAAGCCTTAAACCGGCAACCGTAAAGAGGAGCATCCGTCTGATGAGGCATCAAACTGGCCTCCTGACCTTCTGTGGTCATGAATTCCCCACCTTAATTATGAATTTGATATTATTCATTGAGGTGGTAGCGGATACTGCCAGCTATATTGAGCCGGTCAGGATGCGCTATTTTCTGAAAATCTACTTTGCTGCTTGTGGTAGTTTCAGTCTGGCCAGCAGGGGGTGAAATCACCTTCCTCAATCCTGAATTTGACCTCATTTATAGGGGTGGTAGCGCAATCTGCCGGCCACTTTGAGCCTGGCAGGATACGCTACCCCTCCGTTAGATCAGATCAGCTTTCTTAAGTTGCCCCAAACAAGTTCAGTTGTTGAATGCAGTAGTCAGAGTCTGGTTTCTCACTGAAGCTAAGCAGGCTCAAGCTTGGTCAATATGTGGATGGGAGACCCTATGTGGAGATCTACTTTGCTGCTTGTGGTAGTTTCAGTCTGGCCAGCAGGGGGTGAAATCACCTTCCTGAATTTGACCTCATTTATAGGGGTGGTAGCGCAATCTGCAGGCCACTTTGAGCCTGGCAGGATACGCTACCCCTCCGTTAGATCAGATCAGTTTTCTTAAGTTGCCTCTCGGTGCTCGTTTTCTGACATGTACAATGTGGTTCCAAAACTTCGGACTGTGAAAAATAGTGACTTTTTAATGAAGCCTTAAACCGGCAACCGTAAAGAGGAGCATCCGTCTGATGAGGCATCAAACTGGCCTCCTGACCTTCTGTGGTCATGAATTCCCCACCTTAATTATGACTTTGATATCATTCATTGAGGTGGTAGCGCATACTGCCAGCTATATTGAACCGGTCAGGATGCCCTATTTTCTGAAAGTCTAGTTTGCTGCTTGTGGTAGTTTCAGTCTGGCCAGCAGGAGGTGTAATCACCTTCCTCAATCATGAATTTGACCTTATTTATAGGGGTGGTAGCGCAATCTGCCGGCCACTTTGAGTCTGGCAGGATACGCTACCCCTCCGTTAGATCAGATCAGCTTTCTTAAGTTGCCCCAAACAAGTTCAGTTGTTGAATGCAGTAGTCAGAGTCTGGTTGCTCACTGAAGCTAAGCAGGCTCAAGCTTGGTCAATATGTGGATGGGAGACCCTTTGTGGAAATCTAATTTGCTGCTGGAGGTAGTTTTAGTCCAACCAGCAGGGGGTGCTCGTTTTCTGACATGTACAATGTGGTTCCAAAACTTCGGACTGCGAAAAATAGTGACTTTTTAATGAAGCCTTAAACCGGCAACCGTAAAGAGGAGCATCCGTCTGATGAGGCATCAAACTGGCCTCCTGACCTTCTGTGGTCATGAATTCCCCACCTTAATTATGACTTTGATATCATTCATTGAGGTGGTAGCGCATACTGCCAGCTATATTGAACCGGTCAGGATGCCCTATTTTCTGAAAGTCTAGTTTGCTGCTTGTGGTAGTTTCAGTCTGGCCAGCAGGAGGTGTAATCACCTTCCTCAATCATGAATTTGACCTCATTTATAGGGGTGGTAGCGCAATCTGCCGGCCACTTTGAGCCTGGCAGGATACGCTACCCCTCCGTTAGATCAGATCAGCTTTCTTAAGTTGCCCCAAACAAGTTCAGTTGTTGAATGCAGTAGTCAGAGTCTGGTTACTCACTGAAGCTAAGCAGGCTCAAGCTTGGTCAATATGTGGATTGGATACTCTTTGTGGAAATCTAATTTGCTGCTGGAGGTAGTTTTAGTCCAACCAGCAGGGGGTGCTCATTTTCTGACATGTACAATGTGGTTCCAAAACTTCGGACTGCGAAAAATAGTGACTTTTTAATGAAGCCTTAAACCGGCAACCGGAAAGAGGAGCATCCGTCTGATGAGGCATCAAACTGGCCTCCTGACCTTCTGTGGTCATGAATTCCCCACCTTAATTATGAATTTGATATCATTCATTGAGGTGGTAGCGGATACTGCCAGCTATATTGAGCCGGTCAGGATGCGCTATTTTCTGAAAATCTACTTTGCTGCTTGTGGTAGTTTCAGTCTGGCCAGCAGGGGGTGAAATCACCTTCCTCAATCCTGAATTTGACCTCATTTATAGGGGTGGTAGCGCAATCTGCCGGCCACTTTGAGCCTGGCAGGATACGCTACCCCTCCGTTAGATCAGATCAGCTTTCTTAAGTTGCCTCTCGGTGCTCGTTTTCTGACATGTGCAATGTGGTTCCAAAACTTCGGACTGCGAAAAATAGTGACTTTTTAATGAAGCCTTAAACCGGCAACTGTAAAGAGGAGCATCCGTCTGATGAGGCATCAAACTGGCCTCCTGACCTTCTGTGGTCATGAATTCCCCACCTTAATTATGACTTTGATATCATTCATTGAGGTGGTAGCGCATACTGCCAGCTATATTGAACCGGTCAGGATGCCCTATTTTCTGAAAGTCTAGTTTGCTGCTTGTGGTAGTTTCAGTCTGGCCAGCAGGAGGTGTAATCACCTTCCTCAATCATGAATTTGACCTCATCTATAGGGGTGGTAGCGCAATCTGCCGGCCACTTTGAGCCTGGCAGGATACGCTACCCCTCCGTTAGATCAGATCAGCTTTCTTAAGTTGCCCCAAACAAGTTCAGTTGTTGAATGCAGTAGTCAGAGTCTGGTTGCTCAAAAGGAACACTGATAAAACAGTTCGATGAATTAAAGAAAGCAATACCAACAGGATGGGTGGAAAGGATTGAAAAAAATGAAAAGGATGAGAATGAAGGCATGCCTGAGCTATATTTAAAAAAGACAAATGGTGAAAATAAGTGTTTTTTTGAATGTAAAGTAAAAGATTTTTATTTGGTTTTTAGGGAAAGGGCTTTTGCTAAACCTGTGGCAAACAGCTATTGGAAAGAAAGATATGATGTAGATGAAATAGATATTTGGAAAAATGTGGGAATGAAATATATGGATCCAATTTTAGAAGATTTTAATTTCTTATTAAGACATAATGGTATTTTAACAGAAATGAGGTTGTGTAAAATTGGGATAGAAAAAGATGCAAGGTGTAAGGTATGCATGAAAAGTGATGAAGGTCTATTACATCTATTTTTTTATTGTGAAGAATTGGATGATTTTATGGGAAGAATGAAAAAAATTGTAAAATCCATGCTGAAAGAAAAATATAATGAGAATATGACACAAAATGCTTGGGAAAAAATGGTTTTATTTGGGTACAATGGTAAAGGTTGTAATGTGAATGTCTTTACTTTATTGACAACAATTGCAAAGAATGTAATATGGCTAAGAAGAAATGTATCAAAATATGAAAAAAGGAAAGTTGATGTATGGGTTTTGTTTAAAAACAAAATGGAAAACTCTGTGAATTTAATATGGAAATATTTTCTAATGAGTGACAGAGAGGATGATTTTATTGAAACGTTTGTAAAAGGAAACACATTGGTAGAGTATTCAGAAAATAGTTTGCAATGGAAATGGCAGAAATATGAATGAATTAATGTACATATCTGCATATGTAAAAAATGTGAAATGTATTTTGTACTTTTTGTGATGTAATATGTTTTTTTAAATAAAAAAAAAAAAAAAAAAAAAAAAAAAAAAAAAAAAGTCTGGTTGCTCACTGAAGCTAAGCATGCTCAAGCTTGGTCAATATGTGGATGGGAGACCCTTTGTGGAATCTAGTTTGCTGCTGGAGGTAGTTTTAGTCCAACCAGCAGGGGGTGCTCGTTTTCTGACATGTACAATGTGGTTCCAAAACTTCGGACTGCGAAAAATAGTGACTTTTTAATGAAGCCTTAAACCGGCAACCGTAAAGAGGAGCATCCGTCTGATGAGGCATCAAACTGGCCTCCTGACCTTCTGTGGTCATGAATTCCCCACCTTAATTATGAATTTGATATCATTCATTGAGGTGGTAGCGGATACTGCCAGCTATATTGAGCCGGTCAGGATGCGCTATTTTCTGAAAATCTACTTTGCTGCTTGTGGTAGTTTCAGTCTGGCCAGCAGGTGGTGAAAGCACCTTCCTCAATCACGAATTTGACCTCATTTATAGGGGTGGTAGCGCAATCTGCCGGCCACTTTGAGCCTGGCGGAATACGCTACCCCTCCGTTAGATCAGATCAGCTTTCTTAAGTTGCCTCTCGGTGCTCGTTTTCTGACATGTACAATGTGGTTCCAAAACTTCGGACTGCGAAAAATAGTGACTTTTTAATGAAGCCTTAAACCGGCAACCGTAAAGAGGAGCATCCGTCTGATGAGGCATCAAACTGGCCTCCTGACCTTCTGTGGTAATGAATTCCCCACCTTAATTATGAATTTGATATCATTCATTGAGGTGGTAGCGCATACTGCCAGCTATATTGAACCGGTCAGGATGCCCTATTTTCTGAAAATCTACTTTGCTGCTTGTGGTAGTTTCAGTCTGGCCAGCTGGGGGTGAAATCACCTTCCTCAATCAGGAATTTGACCTCATTTATAGGGGTGGTAGCGCAATCTGCCGACCACTTTGAGCCTGGCAGGATACGCTACCCCTCCGTTAGATCAGATCAGCTTTCTTAAGTTGCCTCTCGGTGCTCCTTTTCTGACATGTACAATGTGGTTCCAAAACTTCGGACTGAGAAAAATAGTGACTTTTTAATGAAGCCTTAAACCAGCAACCGTAAAGAGGAGCATCCTTCTGATGAGGCATCAAACTGGCCTCCTGACCTTCTGGTGTCGTAAATTCCCCACCTTAATTATGACTTTGATATCATTCATTGAGGTGGTAGCGGATTCTGCTAGCTATAATGAGCCGGTCAGGATGCGCTATTTTCTGAAAATCTAGTTTGCTGCTTGTGGTAGTTTCAGTCTGGCCAGCAGGGGGTGAAATCACCTTCCTCAATCAGGAATTTGACCTCATTTATAGGGGTGGTAGCGCAATCTGCCGACGACTTTGAGCCTGGCAGGATACGCTACCCCTCCGTTAGATCAGATCAGCTTTCTTAAGTTGCCTCTCGGTGCTCGTTTTCTGACATGTACAATGTGGTTCCAAAACTTCGGACTGAGAAAAATAGTGACTTTTTAATGAAGCCTTAAACCGGCAACCGTAAAGAGGAGCATCCGTCTGATGAGGCATCAAACTGGCCTCCTGACCTTCTGTGGTCATGAATTCCCCACCTTAATTATGACTTTGATATCATTCATTGAGGTGGTAGCGGATACTGCCAGCTATATTGAGCCGGTCAGGATGCCCTATTTTCTGAAAATCTAGTTTGCTGCTTGTGGTAGTTTCAGTCTGGCCAGCAGGGGGTGAAATCACCTTCCTCAATCATGAATTTGACCTCATTTATAGGGGTGGTAGCGCAATCTGCCGGCCACTTTGAGCCTGGCAGGATACGCTACCCCTCCGTTAGATCAGATCAGCTTTCTTAAGTTGTCCCAAGCAAGTTCAATTGTTGAATGCAGTAGTCAAATTCGGGTTGTTTATTGAAGCTAAGCAGTCTCAAGCTTGGTCAATATGTGGATGGGAGACCCTTTGTGGAAATCTAGTTTGCTGCTGCAGGTAGTTTTAGTCCACCCAGCAGGGGGTGCTCGTTTTCTGACATGTACAATGGTTGCAAAACTTCAGACTGCGAAAAATAGTGACTTTTTAATGAAGCCTTAAACCGGCAACCGTAAAGAGGAGCATCCGTCTGATGAGGCATCAAACTGGCCTCCTGACCTTCTGTGGTCATGAATTCCCCACCTTAATTATGAATTTGATATCATTCATTGAGGTGGTAGCGGATACTGCCAGCTATATTGAGCCGGTCAGGATGCGCTATTTTCTGAAAATCTACTTTGCTGCTTGTGGTAGTTTCAGTCTGGCCAGCAGGGGGTGAAATCACCTTCCTCAATCAGGAATTTGACCTCATTTATAGGGGTGGTAGCGCAATCTGCCGACCACTTTGAGCCTGGCAGGATACGCTACCCCTCCGTTAGATCAGATCAGCTTTCTTAAGTTGCCCCAAGCAAGTTCAGTTGTTGAAAGCAGTAGTCAAATTTGGGTTGCTTATTGAAGCTAAGCAGGCTCAAGCTTGGTCAATATGTGGATGGGAGACCCTTTGTGGAAATTTAGTTTGCTGCTGGAGGTAGTTTTAGTCCAACCAGCAGGGGGTGCTCGTTTTCTGACATGTACAATGTGGTTCCAAAACTTCGGACTGTGAAAAATAGTGACTTTTTAATGAAGCCTTAAACCGGCAACCATAAAGAGGAGCATCCGTCTGATGAGGCATCAAACTGGCCTCCTGACCTTCTGTGGTCATGAATTCCCCACCTTAATTATGACTTTGATATCATTCATTGAGGTGGTAGCGGATACTGCCAGCTATATTGAGCCGGTCAGGATGCCCTATTTTCTGAAAATCTAGTTTGCTGCTTGTGGTAGTTTCAGTCTGGCCAGCAGGGGGTGAAATCACCTTCCTCAATCATGAATTTGACCTCATTTATAGGGGTGGTAGCGCAATCTGCCGGCCACTTTGAGCCTGGCAGGATACGCTACCCCTCCGTTAGATCAGATCAGCTTTCTTAAGTTGCCCCAAGCAAGTTCAATTGTTGAATGCAGTAGTCAAATTTGGGTTGCTTATTGAAGCTAAGCAGGCTCAAGCTTGGTCAATATGTGGATGGGAGACCCTTTGTGGAAATCTAGTTTGCTGCTGGAGGTAGTTTTAGTCCAACCAGCAGGGGGTGCTCGTTTTCTGACATGTACAATGTGGTTCCAAAACTTCGGACTGTGAAAAATAGTGACTTTTTAATGAAGCCTTAAACCGGCAACCATAAAGAGGAGCATCCGTCTGATGAGGCATCAATCTGGCCTCCTGACCTTCTGTGGTCATGAATTCCCCACCTTAATTATGAATTTGATATCATTCATTGAGGTTGTAGCGGATACTGCCAGCTATATTGAGCCGGTCAGGATGCGCTATTTTCTGAAAATCTACTTTGCTGCTTGTGGTAGTTTCAGTCTGTCCAGCAGGGGGTGAAATCACCTTCCTCAATCATGAATTTGACCTCATTTATAGGGGTGGTAGCGCAATCTGCCGACCACTTTGAGCCTGGCAGGATACGCTACCCCTCCGTTAGATCAGATCAGCTTTCTTAAGTTGCCTCTCGGTGCTCGTTTTCTGACATGTACAATGTGGTTCCAAAACTTCGGACTGAGAAAAATAGTGACTTTTTAGTGAAGCCTTAAACCGGCAACCGTAAAGAGGAGCATCCGTCTGATGAGGCATCAAACTGGCCTCCTGACCTTCTGTGGTCATGAATTCCCCACCTTAATTATGACTTTGATATCATTCATTGAGGTGGTAGCGGATACTGCCAGCTATATTGAGCCGGTCAGGATGCCCTATTTTCTGAAAATCTAGTTTGCTGCTTGTGGTAGTTTCAGTCTGGCCAGCAGGGGGTGAAATCACCTTCCTCAATCATGAATTTGACCTCATTTATAGGGGTGGTAGCGCAATCTGCCGGCCACTTTGAGCCTGGCAGGATACGCTACCCCTCCGTTAGATCAGATCAGCTTTCTTAAATTGTCCCAAGCAAGTTCAATTGTTGAATGCAGTAGTCAAATTTGGGTTGCTTATTGAAGCTAAGCAGGCTCAAGCTTGGTCAATATGTGGATGGGAGACCCTTTGTGGAAATCTAGTTTGCTGCTGGAGGTAGTTTTAGTCCAACCAGCAGGGGGTGCTCGTTTTCTGACATGTACAATGTGGTTCCAAAACTTCGGACTGTGAAAAATAGTGACTTTTTAATGAAGCCTTAAACCGGCAACCATAAAGAGGAGCATCCGTCTGATGAGGCATCAAACTGGCCTCCTGACCTTCTGTGGTCATGAATTCCCCACCTTAATTATGACTTTGATATCATTCATTGAGGTGGTAGCGGATACTGCCAGCTATATTGAGCCGGTCAGGATGCCCTATTTTCTGAAAATCTAGTTTGCTGCTTGTGGTAGTTTCAGTCTGGCCAGCAGGGGGTGAAATCACCTTCCTCAATCATGAATTTGACCTCATTTATAGGGGTGGTAGCGCAATCTGCCGGCCACTTTGAGCCTGGCAGGATACGCTACCCCTCCGTTAGATCAGATCAGCTTTCTTAAGTTGCCCCAGGCAAGTTCAATTGTTGAATGCAGTAGTCAAATTCGGGTTGCTTATTGAAGCTAAGCAGGCTCAAGCTTGGTCAATATGTGGATGGGAGACCCTTTGTGGAAATCTAGTTTGCTGCTGGAGGTAGTTTTAGTCCAACCAGCAGGGGGTGCTCGTTTTCTGACATGTACAATGTGGTTCCAAAACTCCGGACTGCGAAAAATAGTGACTTTTTAATGAAGCCTTAAACCGGCAACCGTAAAGAGGAGCATCCGTCTGATGAGGCATCAAACTGGCCTCCTGACCTTCTGTGGTCATGAATTCCCCACCTTAATTATGAATTTGATATCATTCATTGAGGTGGTAGCGGATACTGCCAGCTATATTGAGCCGGTCAGGATGCGCTATTTTCTAAAAATCTACTTTGCTGCTTGTGGTAGTTTCAGTCTGGCCAGCAGGGGGTGAAATCACCTTCCTCAATCAGGAATTTGACCTCATTTATAGGGGTGGTAGCGCAATCTGCCGACCACTTTGAGCCTGGCAGGATACGCTACCCCTCCGTTAGATCAGATCAGCTTTCTTAAGTTGCCTCTCGGTGCTCGTTTTCTGACATGTACAATGTGGTTCCAAAACTTCGGACTGAGAAAAATAGTGACTTTTTAATGAAGCCTTAAACCGGCAACCGTAAAGAGGAGCATCCGTCTGATGAGGCATCAAACTGGCCTCCTGACCTTCTGTGGTCATGAATTCCCCACCTTAATTATGACTTTGATATCATTCATTGAGGTGGTAGCGGATACTGCCAGCTATATTGAGCCGGTCAGGATGCCCTATTTTCTGAAAATCTAGTTTGCTGCTTGTGGTAGTTTCAGTCTGGCCAGCAGGGGGTGAAATCACCTTCCTCAATCATGAATTTGACCTCATTTATAGGGGTGGTAGCGCAATCTGCCGGCCACTTTGAGCCTGGCAGGATACGCTACCCCTCCGTTAGATCAGATCAGCTTTCTTAAATTGTCCAAAGCAAGTTCAATTGTTGAATGCAGTAGTCAAATTTGGGTTGCTTATTGAAGCTAAGCAGGCTCAAGCTTGGTCAATATGTGGATGGGAGACCCTTTGTGGAAATTTAGTTTGCTGCTGGAGATAGTTTTAGTCCAACCAGCAGGGGGTGCTCGTTTTCTGACATGTACAATGTGGTTCCAAAACTTCGGACTGTGAAAAATAGTGACTTTTTAATGAAGCCTTAAACCGGCAACCGTAAAGAGCAGCATCCGTCTGATGAGGCATCAAACTGGCCTCCTGACCTTCTGTGGTCATGAATTCCCCACCTTAATTATGACTTTGATATCATTCATTGAGGTGGTAGCGGATACTGCCAGCTGTATTGAGCCGGTCAGGATGCCCTATTTTCTGAAAATCTAGTTTGCTGCTTGTGGTAGTTTCAGTCTGGCCAGCAGGGGGTGAAATCACCTTCCTCAATCATGAATTTGACCTCATTTATAGGGGTGGTAGCGCAATCTGCCGGCCACTTTGAGCCTGGCAGGATACGCTACCCCTCCGTTAGATCAGATCAGCTTTCTTAAGTTGCCTCTCGGTGCTCGTTTTCTGACATGTACAATGTGGTTCCAAAACTTCGGACTGAGAAAAATAGTGACTTTTTAATGAAGCCTTAAACCGGCAACCGTAAAGAGGAGCATCCGTCTGATGAGGCATCAAACTGGCCTCCTGACCTTCTGTGGTCATGAATTCCCCACCTTAATTATGACTTTGATATCATTCATTGAGGTGGTAGCGGATACTGCCAGCTATATTGAGCCGGTCAGGATGCCCTATTTTCTGAAAATCTAGTTTGCTGCTTGTGGTAGTTTCAGTCTGGCCAGCAGGGGGTGAAATCACCTTCCTCAATCATGAATTTGACCTCATTTATAGGGGTGGTAGCGCAATCTGCCGGCCACTTTGAGCCTGGCAGGATACGCTACCCCTCCGTTAGATCAGATCAGCTTTCTTAAATTTTCCCAAGCAAGTTCAATTGTTGAATGCAGTAGTCAAATTTGGGTTGCTTATTGAAGTTAAGCAGGCTCAAGCTTGGTCAATATGTGGATGGGAGACCCTTTGTGGAAATCTAGTTTGCTGCTGCAGGTAGTTTTAGTCCACCCAGCAGGGGGTGCTCGTTTTCTGACATGTACAATGGTTGCAAAACTTCAGACTGCGAAAAATAGTGACTTTTTAATGAAGCCTTAAACCGGCAACCGTAAAGAGGAGCATCCGTCTGATGAGGCATCAAACTGGCCTCCTGACCTTCTGTGGTCATGAATTCCCCACCTTAATTATGAATTTGATATCATTCATTGAGGTGGTAGCGGATACTGCCAGCTATATTGAGCCGGTCAGGATGCGCTATTTTCTGAAAATCTACTTTGCTGCTTGTGGTAGTTTCAGTCTGGCCAGCAGGGGGTGAAATCACCTTCCTCAATCAGGAATTTGACCTCATTTATAGGGGTGGTAGCGCAATCTGCCGACCACTTTGAGCCTGGCAGGATACGCTACCCCTCCGTTAGATCAGATCAGCTTTCTTAAGTTGCCCCAATCAAGTTCAATTGTTGAATGCAGTAGTCAAATTTGGGTTGCTTATTGAAGCTAAGCAGGCTCAAGCTTGGTCAATATGTGGATGGGAGACCCTTTGTGGAAATTTAGTTTGCTGCTGGAGGTAGTTTTAGTCCAACCAGCAGGGGGTGCTCGTTTTCTGACATGTACAATGTGGTTCCAAAACTTCGGACTGTGAAAAATAGTGACTTTTTAATGAAGCCTTAAACCGGCAACCATAAAGAGGAGCATCCGTCTGATGAGGCATCAAACTGGCCTCCTGACCTTCTGTGGTCATGAATTCCCCACCTTAATTATGACTTTGATATCATTCATTGAGGTGGTAGCGGATACTGCCAGCTATATTGAGCTGGTCAGGATGCCCTATTTTCTGAAAATCTAGTTTGCTGCTTGTGGTAGTTTCAGTCTGGCCAGCAGGGGGTGAAATCACCTTCCTCAATCATGAATTTGACCTCATTTATAGGGGTGGTAGCGCAATCTGCCGGCCACTTTGAGCCTGGCAGGATACGCTACCCCTCCGTTAGATCAGATCAGCTTTCTTAAGTTGCCCCAGGCAAGTTCAATTGTTGAATGCTGTAGTCAAATTCGGGTTGCTTATTGAAGCTAAGCAGGCTCAAGCTTGGTCAATATGTGGATGGGAGACCCTTTGTGGAAATCTAGTTTGCTGCTGGAGGTATTTTTAGTCCAACCAGCAGGGGGTGCTCGTTTTCTGACATGTACAATGTGGTTCCAAAACTCCGGACTGCGAAAAATAGTGACTTTTTAATGAAGCCTTAAACCGGCAACCGTAAAGAGGAGCATCCGTCTGATGAGGCATCAAACTGGCCTCCTGACCTTCTGTGGTCATGAATTCCCCACCTTAATTATGAATTTGATATCATTCATTGAGGTGGTAGCGGATACTGCCAGCTATATTGAGCCGGTCAGGATGCGCTATTTTCTAAAAATCTACTTTGCTGCTTGTGGTAGTTTCAGTCTGGCCAGCAGGGGGTGAAATCACCTTCCTCAATCAGGAATTTGACCTCATTTATAGGGGTGGTAGCGCAATCTGCCGACCACTTTGAGCCTGGCAGGATACGCTACCCCTCCGTTAGATCAGATCAGCTTTCTTAAGTTGCCTCTCGGTGCTCGTTTTCTGACATGTACAATGTGGTTCCAAAACTTCGGACTGTGAAAAATAGTGACTTTTTAATGAAGCCTTAAACCGGCAACCGTAAAGAGGAGCATCCGTCTGATGAGGCATCAAACTGGCCTCCTGACCTTCTGTGGTCATGAATTCCCCACCTTAATTATGACTTTGATATCATTCATTGAGGTGGTAGCGGATACTGCCAGCTATATTGAGCCGGTCAGGATGCCCTATTTTCTGAAAATCTAGTTTGCTGCTTGTGGTAGTTTCAGTCTGGCCAGCAGGGGGTGAAATCACCTTCCTCAATCATGAATTTGACCTCATTTATAGGGGTGGTAGCGCAATCTGCCGGCCACTTTGAGCCTGGCAGGATACGCTACCCCTCCGTTAGATCAGATCAGCTTTCTTAAGTTGCCCCAAGCAAGTTCAATTGTTGAATGCAGTAGTCAAATTTGGGTTGCTTATTGAAGCTAAGCAGGCTCAAGCTTGGTCAATATGTGGATGGGAGACCCTTTGTGGAAATCTAGTTTGCTGCTGGAGGTAGTTTTAGTCCAACCAGCAGGGGGTGCTCGTTTTCTGACATGTACAATGTGGTTCCAAAACTTCGGACTGTGAAAAATAGTGACTTTTTAATGAAGCCTTAAACCGGCAACCATAAAGAGGAGCATCCGTCTGATGAGGCATCAATCTGGCCTCCTGACCTTCTGTGGTCATGAATTCCCCACCTTAATTATGAATTTGATATCATTCATTGAGGTTGTAGCGGATACTGCCAGCTATATTGAGCCGGTCAGGATGCCCTATTTTCTGAAAATCTACTTTGCTGCTTGTGGTAGTTTCAGTCTGTCCAGCAGGGGGTGAAATCACCTTCCTCAATCATGAATTTGACCTCATTTATAGGGGTGGTAGCGCAATCTGCCGACCACTTTGAGCCTGGCAGGATACGCTACCCCTCCGTTAGATCAGATCAGCTTTCTTAAGTTGCCTCTCGGTGCTCGTTTTCTGACATGTACAATGTGGTTCCAAAACTTCGGACTGAGAAAAATAGTGACTTTTTAATGAAGCCTTAAACCGGCAACCGTAAAGAGGAGCATCCGTCTGATGAGGCATCAAACTGGCCTCCTGACCTTCTGTGGTAATGAATTCCCCACCTTAATTATGACTTTGATATCATTCATTGAGGTGGTAGCGGATACTGCCAGCTATATTGAGCCGGTCAGGATGCGCTATTTTCTAAAAATCTACTTTGCTGCTTGTGGTAGTTTCAGTCTGGCCAGCAGGGGGTAAAATCACCTTCCTCAATCAGGAATTTGACCAAGTTTATAGGGGTGGTAGCGCAATCTGCCGACCACTTTGAGCCTGGCAGGATACGCTACCCCTCCGTTAGATCAGATCAGCTTTCTTAAGTTGCCTCTCGGTGCTCCTTTTCTGACATGTACAATGTGGTTCCAAAACTTCGGACTGAGAAAAATAGTGACTTTTTAATGAAGCCTTAAACCAGCAACCGTAAAGAGGAGCATCCTTCTGATGAGGCATCAAACTGGCCTCCTGACCTTCTGGTGTCGTAAATTCCCCACCTTAATTATGACTTTGATATCATTCATTGAGGTGGTAGCGGATTCTGCTAGCTATAATGAGCCGGTCAGGATGCGCTATTTTCTGAAAATCTAGTTTGCTGCTTGTGGTAGTTTCAGTCTGGCCAGCAGGGGGTGAAATCACCTTCCTCAATCAGGAATTTGACCTCATTTATAGGGGTGGTAGCGCAATCTGCCGACCACTTTGAGCCTGGCAGGATACGCTACCCCTCCGTTAGATCAGATCAGCTTTCTTAAGTTGCTCTCGGTGCTCGTTTTCTGACATGTACAATGTGGTTCCAAAACTTCGGACTGAGAAAAATAGTGACTTTTTAATGAAGCCTTAAACCGGCAACCGTAAAGAGGAGCATCCGTCTGATGAGGCATCAAACTGGCCTCCTGACCTTCTGTGGTCATGAATTCCCCACCTTAATTATGACTTTGATATCATTCATTGAGGTGGTAGCGGATACTGCCAGCTATATTGAGCCGGTCAGGATGCCCTATTTTCTGAAAATCTAGTTTGCTGCTTGTGGTAGTTTCAGTCTGGCCAGCAGGGGGTGAAATCACCTTCCTCAATCATGAATTTGACCTCATTTATAGGGGTGGTAGCGCAATCTGCCGGCCACTTTGAGCCTGGAAGGATACGCTACCCCTCCGTTAGATCAGATCAGCTTTCTTAAGTTGTCCCAAGCAAGTTCAATTGTTGAATGCAGTAGTCAAATTCGGGTTGTTTATTGAAGCTAAGCAGTCTCAAGCTTGGTCAATATGTGGATGGGAGACCCTTTGTGGAAATCTAGTTTGCTGCTGCAGGTAGTTTTAGTCCACCCAGCAGGGGGTGCTCGTTTTCTGACATGTACAATGGTTGCAAAACTTCAGACTGCGAAAAATAGTGACTTTTTAATGAAGCCTTAAACCGGCAACCGTAAAGAGGAGCATCCGTCTGATGAGGCATCAAACTGGCCTCCTGACCTTCTGTGGTCATGAAATCCCCACCTTAATTATGAATTTGATATCATTCATTGAGGTGGTAGCGGATACTGCCAGCTATATTGAGCCGGTCAGGATGCGCTATTTTCTGAAAATCTACTTTGCTGCTTGTGGTAGTTTCAGTCTGGCCAGCAGGGGGTGAAATCACCTTCCTCAATCAGGAATTTGACCTCATTTATAGGGGTGGTAGCGCAATCTGCCGACCACTTTGAGCCTGGCAGGATACGCTACCCCTCCGTTAGATCAGATCAGCTTTCTTAAGTTGCCCCAATCAAGTTCAATTGTTGAATGCAGTAGTCAAATTTGGGTTGCTTATTGAAGCTAAGCAGGCTCAAGCTTGGTCAATATGTGGATGGGAGACCCTTTGTGGAAATTTAGTTTGCTGCTGGAGGTAGTTTTAGTCCAACCAGCAGGGGGTGCTCGTTTTCTGACATGTACAATGTGGTTCCAAAACTTCGGACTGTGAAAAATAGTGACTTTTTAATGAAGCCTTAAACCGGCAACCATAAAGAGGAGCATCCGTCTGATGAGGCATCAAACTGGCCTCCTGACCTTCTGTGGTCATGAATTCCCCACCTTAATTATGACTTTGATATCATTCATTGAGGTGGTAGCGGATACTGCCAGCTATATTGAGCTGGTCAGGATGCCCTATTTTCTGAAAATCTAGTTTGCTGCTTGTGGTAGTTTCAGTCTGGCCAGCAGGGGGTGAAATCACCTTCCTCAATCATGAATTTGACCTCATTTATAGGGGTGGTAGCGCAATCTGCCGGCCACTTTGAGCCTGGCAGGATACGCTACCCCTCCGTTAGATCAGATCAGCTTTCTTAAGTTGCCCCAGGCAAGTTCAATTGTTGAATGCTGTAGTCAAATTCGGGTTGCTTATTGAAGCTAAGCAGGCTCAAGCTTGGTCAATATGTGGATGGGAGACCCTTTGTGGAAATCTAGTTTGCTGCTGGAGGTATTTTTAGTCCAACCAGCAGGGGGTGCTCGTTTTCTGACATGTACAATGTGGTTCCAAAACTCCGGACTGCGAAAAATAGTGACTTTTTAATGAAGCCTTAAACCGGCAACCGTAAAGAGGAGCATCCGTCTGATGAGGCATCAAACTGGCCTCCTGACCTTCTGTGGTCATGAATTCCCCACCTTAATTATGAATTTGATATCATTCATTGAGGTGGTAGCGGATACTGCCAGCTATATTGAGCCGGTCAGGATGCGCTATTTTCTAAAAATCTACTTTGCTGCTTGTGGTAGTTTCAGTCTGGCCAGCAGGGGGTGAAATCACCTTCCTCAATCAGGAATTTGACCTCATTTATAGGGGTGGTAGCGCAATCTGCCGACCACTTTGAGCCTGGCAGGATACGCTACCCCTCCGTTAGATCAGATCAGCTTTCTTAAGTTGCCTCTCGGTGCTCCTTTTCTGACATGTACAATGTGGTTCCAAAACTTCGGACTGAGAAAAATAGTGACTTTTTAATGAAGCCTTAAACCAGCAACCGTAAAGAGGAGCATCCTTCTGATGAGGCATCAAACTGGCCTCCTGACCTTCTGGTGTCGTAAATTCCCCACCTTAATTATGACTTTGATATCATTCATTGAGGTGGTAGCGGATTCTGCTAGCTATAATGAGCCGGTCAGGATGCGCTATTTTCTGAAAATCTAGTTTGCTGCTTGTGGTAGTTTCAGTCTGGCCAGCAGGGGGTGAAATCACCTTCCTCAATCAGGAATTTGACCTCATTTATAGGGGTGGTAGCGCAATCTGCCGACGACTTTGAGCCTGGCAGGATACGCTACCCCTCCGTTAGATCAGATCAGCTTTCTTAAGTTGCCTCTCGGTGCTCGTTTTCTGACATGTACAATGTGGTTCCAAAACTTCGGACTGAGAAAAATAGTGACTTTTTAATGAAGCCTTAAACCGGCAACCGTAAAGAGGAGCATCCGTCTGATGAGGCATCAAACTGGCCTCCTGACCTTCTGTGGTCATGAATTCCCCACCTTAATTATGACTTTGATATCATTCATTGAGGTGGTAGCGGATACTGCCAGCTATATTGAGCCGGTCAGGATGCCCTATTTTCTGAAAATCTAGTTTGCTGCTTGTGGTAGTTTCAGTCTGGCCAGCAGGGGGTGAAATCACCTTCCTCAATCATGAATTTGACCTCATTTATAGGGGTGGTAGCGCAATCTGCCGGCCACTTTGAGCCTGGCAGGATACGCTACCCCTCCGTTAGATCAGATCAGCTTTCTTAAGTTGTCCCAAGCAAGTTCAATTGTTGAATGCAGTAGTCAAATTCGGGTTGTTTATTGAAGCTAAGCAGTCTCAAGCTTGGTCAATATGTGGATGGGAGACCCTTTGTGGAAATCTAGTTTGCTGCTGCAGGTAGTTTTAGTCCACCCAGCAGGGGGTGCTCGTTTTCTGACATGTACAATGGTTGCAAAACTTCAGACTGCGAAAAATAGTGACTTTTTAATGAAGCCTTAAACCGGCAACCGTAAAGAGGAGCATCCGTCTGATGAGGCATCAAACTGGCCTCCTGACCTTCTGTGGTCATGAATTCCCCACCTTAATTATGACTTTGATATCATTCATTGAGGTGGTAGCGGATACTGCCAGCTATATTGAGCCGGTCAGGATGCCCTATTTTCTGAAAATCTAGTTTGCTGCTTGTGGTAGTTTCAGTCTGGCCAGCAGGGGGTGAAATCACCTTCCTCAATCATGAATTTGACCTCATTTATAGGGGTGGTAGCGCAATCTGCCGGCCACTTTGAGCCTGGCAGGATACGCTACCCCTCCGTTAGATCAGATCAGCTTTCTTAAGTTGCCCCAGGCAAGTTCAATTGTTGAATGCAGTAGTCAAATTCGGGTTGCTTATTGAAGCTAAGCAGGCTCAAGCTTGGTCAATATGTGGATGGGAGACCCTTTGTGGAAATCTAGTTTGCTGCTGGAGGTAGTTTTAGTCCAACCAGCAGGGGGTGCTCGTTTTCTGACATGTACAATGTGGTTCCAAAACTCCGGACTGCGAAAAATAGTGACTTTTTAATGAAGCCTTAAACCGGCAACCGTAAAGAGGAGCATCCGTCTGATGAGGCATCAAACTGGCCTCCTGACCTTCTGTGGTCATGAATTCCCCACCTTAATTATGAATTTGATATCATTCATTGAGGTGGTAGCGGATACTGCCAGCTATATTGAGCCGGTCAGGATGCGCTATTTTCTGAAAATCTACTTTGCTGCTTGTGGTAGTTTCAGTCTGGCCAGCAGGGGGTGAAAGCACCTTCCTCAATCATGAATTTGACCTCATTTATAGGGGTGGTAGCGCAATCTGCCGGCCACTTTGAGCCTGGCGGAATACGCTACCCCTCCGTTAGATCAGATCAGCTTTCTTAAGTTGCCTCTCGGTGCTCGTTTTCTGACATGTACAATGTGGTTCCAAAACTTCGGACTGCGAAAAATAGTGACTTTTTAATGAAGCCTTAAACCGGCAACCGTAAAGAGGAGCATCCGTCTGATGAGGCATCAAACTGGCCTCCTGACCTTCTGTGGTAATGAATTCCCCACCTTAATTATGAATTTGATATCATTCATTGAGGTGGTAGCGGATACTGCCAGCTATATTGAGCCGGTCAGGATGCGCTATTTTCTGAAAATCTACTTTGCTGCTTGTGGTAGTTTCAGTCTGGCCAGCAGGGGGTGAAATCACCTTCCTCAATCCTGAATTTGACCTCATTTATAGGGGTGGTAGCGCAATCTGCCGGCCACTTTGAGCCTGGCAGGATACGCTACCCCTCCGTTAGATCAGATCAGCTTTCTTAAGTTGCCTCTCGGTGCTCGTTTTCTGACATGTACAATGTGGTTCCAAAACTTCGGACTGCGAAAAATAGTGACTTTTTAATGAAGCCTTAAACCGGCAACTGTAAAGAGGAGCATCCATCTGATGAGGCATCAAACTGGCCTCCTGACCTTCTGTGGTCATGAATTCCCCACCTTAATTATGACTTTGATATCATTCATTGAGGTGGTAGCGCATACTGCCAGCTATATTGAACCGGTCAGGATGCCCTATTTTCTGAAAGTCTAGTTTGCTGCTTGTGTTAGTTTCAGTCTGGCCAGCAGGAGGTGTAATCACCTTCCTCAATCATGAATTTGACCTCATTTATAGGGGTGGTAGCGCAATCTGCCGGCCACTTTGAGCCTGGCAGGATACGCTACCCCTCCGTTAGATCAGATCAGCTTTCTTAAGTTGCGTCTCGGTGCTCGTTTTCTGACATGTACAATGTGGTTCCAAAACTTCGGACTGCGAAAAATAGTGACTTTTTAATGAAGCCTTAAACCGGCAACCGTAAACAGGAGCATCCGTCTGATGAGGCATCAAACTGGCCTCCTGACCTTCTGTGGTCATGAATTCCCCACCTTAATTATGAATTTGATATCATTCATTGAGGTGGTAGTGGATACTGCCAGCTATATTGAGCCGGTCAGGATGCCCTATTTTCTGAAAATCTAGTTTGCTGCTTGTGGTAGTTTCAGTCTGGCCAGCAGGGGGTGAAATCACCTTCCTCAATCATGAATTTGACCTCATTTATAGGGGTGGTAGCGCAATCTGCCGGCCACTTTGAGCCTGGCAGGATACGCTACCCCTCCGTTAGATCAGATCAGCTTTCTTAAGTTGCCCCAAGCAAGTTCAATTGTTGAATGCAGTAGTCAAGTTTGGGTTGTTTATTGAAGCTAAGCAAGCTCAAGCTTGGTCAATATGTGGATGGGAGACCCTTTGTGGAAATCTAGTTTGCTGCTGTAGGTAGTTTTAGTCCAACCAGCAGGGGGTGCTCGTTTTCTGACATGTACAATGTGGTTCCAAAACTTCGGACTGTGAAAAATAGTGACTTTTTAATGAAGCCTTAAACCGGCAACCATAAAGAGGAGCATCCGTCTGATGAGGCATCAAACTGGCCTCCTGACCTTCTGTGGTCATGAATTCCCCACCTTAATTATGAATTTGATGTCATTCATTGAGGTTGTAGCGGATACTGCCAGCTATATTGAGCCGGTCAGGATGCGCTATTTTCTGAAAATCTACTTTGCTGCTTGTGGTAGTTTCAGTCTGTCCAGCAGGGGGTGAAATCACCTTCCTCAATCATGAATTTGACCAAGTTTATAGGGGTGGTAGCGCAATCTGCCGACCACTTTGAGCCTGGCAGGATACGCTACCCCTCCGTTAGATCAGATCAGCTTTCTTAAGTTGCCTCTCGGTGCTCCTTTTCTGACATGTACAATGTGGTTCCAAAACTTCGGACTGAGAAAAATAGTGACTTTTTAATAAAGCCTTAAACCAGCAACCGTAAAGAGGAGCATCCTTCTGATGAGGCATCAAACTGGCCTCCTGACCTTCTGGTGTCGTAAATTCCCCACCTTAATTATGACTTTGATATCATTCATTGAGGTGGTAGCGGATTCTGCTAGCTATAATGAGCCGGTCAGGATGCGCTATTTTCTGAAAATCTAGTTTGCTGCTTGTGGTAGTTTCAGTCTGGCCAGCAGGGGGTGAAATCACCTTCCTCAATCCTGAATTTGACCTCATTTATAGGGGTGGTAGCGCAATCTGCCGGCCACTTTGAGCCTGGCAGGATACGCTACCCCTCCGTTAGATCAGATCAGCTTTCTTAAGTTGCCTCTCGGGGCTCGTTTTCTGACATGTACAATGTGGTTCCAAAACTTCGGACTGCGAAAAATAGTGACTTTTTAATGAAGCCTTAAACCGGCAACCGTAAAGAGGAGCATCCGTCTGATGAGGCATCAAACTGGCCTCCTGACCTTCTGTGGTCATGAATTCCCCACCTTAATTATGACTTTGATATCATTCATTGAGGTGGTAGCGGATACTGCCAGCTATATTGAGCCGGTCAGGATGCCCTATTTTCTGAAAATCTAGTTTGCTGCTTGTGGTAGTTTCAGTCTGGCCAGCAGGGGGTGAAATCACCTTCCTCAATCATGAATTTGACCTCATTTATAGGGGTGGTAGCGCAATCTGCCGGCCACTTTGAGCCTGGAAGGATACGCTACCCCTCCGTTAGATCAGATCAGCTTTCTTAAGTTGTCCCAAGCAAGTTCAATTGTTGAATGCAGTAGTCAAATTCGGGTTGTTTATTGAAGCTAAGCAGTCTCAAGCTTGGTCAATATGTGGATGGGAGACCCTTTGTGGAAATCTAGTTTGCTGCTGCAGGTAGTTTTAGTCCACCCAGCAGGGGGTGCTCGTTTTCTGACATGTACAATGGTTGCAAAACTTCAGACTGCGAAAAATAGTGACTTTTTAATGAAGCCTTAAACCGGCAACCGTAAAGAGGAGCATCCGTCTGATGAGGCATCAAACTGGCCTCCTGACCTTCTGTGGTCATGAATTCCCCACCTTAATTATGAATTTGATATCATTCATTGAGGTGGTAGCGGATACTGCCAGCTATATTGAGCCGGTCAGGATGCGCTATTTTCTGAAAATCTACTTTGCTGCTTGTGGTAGTTTCAGTCTGGCCAGCAGGGGGTGAAATCACCTTCCTCAATCAGGAATTTGACCTCATTTATAGGGGTGGTAGCGCAATCTGCCGACCACTTTGAGCCTGGCAGGATACGCTACCCCTCCGTTAGATCAGATCAGCTTTCTTAAGTTGCCCCAATCAAGTTCAATTGTTGAATGCAGTAGTCAAATTTGGGTTGCTTATTGAAGCTATGCAGGCTCAAGCTTGGTCAATATGTGGATGGGAGACCCTTTGTGGAAATTTAGTTTGCTGCTGGAGGTAGTTTTAGTCCAACCAGCAGGGGGTGCTCGTTTTCTGACATGTACAATGTGGTTCCAAAACTTCGGACTGTGAAAAATAGTGACTTTTTAATGAAGCCTTAAACCGGCAACCATAAAGAGGAGCATCCGTCTGATGAGGCATCAAACTGGCCTCCTGACCTTCTGTGGTCATGAATTCCCCACCTTAATTATGACTTTGATATCATTCATTGAGGTGGTAGCGGATACTGCCAGCTATATTGAGCCGGTCAGGATGCCCTATTTTCTGAAAATCTAGTTTGCTGCTTGTGGTAGTTTCAGTCTGGCCAGCAGGGGGTGAAATCACCTTCCTCAATCATGAATTTGACCTCATTTATAGGGGTGGTAGCGCAATCTGCCGGCCACTTTGAGCCTAGCAGGATACGCTACCCCTCCGTTAGATCAGATCAGCTTTCTTAAGTTGCCCCAGGCAAGTTCAATTGTTGAATGCAGTAGTCAAATTCGGGTTGCTTATTGAAGCTAAGCAGGCTCAAGCTTGGTCAATATGTGGATGGGAGACCCTTTGTGGAAATCTAGTTTGCTGCTGGAGGTAGTTTTAGTCCAACCAGCAGGGGGTGCTCGTTTTCTGACATGTACAATGTGGTTCCAAAACTCCGGACTGCGAAAAATAGTGACTTTTTAATGAAGCCTTAAACCGGCAACCGTAAAGAGGAGCATCCGTCTGATGAGGCATCAAACTGGCCTCCTGACCTTCTGTGGTCATGAATTCCCCACCTTAATTATGAATTTGATATCATTCATTGAGGTGGTAGCGGATACTGCCAGCTATATTGAGCCGGTCAGGATGCGCTATTTTCTGAAAATCTAGTTTGCTGCTTGTGGTAGTTTCAGTCTGGCCAGCAGGGGGTGAAATCACCTTCCTCAATCATGAATTTGACCTCATTTATAGGGGTGGTAGCGCAATCTGCCGGCCACTTTGAGCCTGGCAGGATACGCTACCCCTCCGTTAGATCAGATCAGCTTTCTTAAATAGTCCCAAGCAAGTTCAATTGTTGAATGCAGTAGTCAAATTTGGGTTGCTTATTGAAGCTAAGCAGGCTCAAGCTTGGTCAATATGTGGATGGGAGACCCTTTGTGGAAATTTAGTTTGCTGCTGGAGGTAGTTTTAGTCCAACCAGCAGGGGGTGCTCGTTTTCTGACATGTACAATGTGGTTCCAAAACTTCGGACTGTGAAAAATAGTGACTTTTTAATGAAGCCTTAAACCGGCAACCATAAAGAGGAGCATCCGTCTGATGAGGCATCAAACTGGCCTCCTGACCTTCTGTGGTCATGAATTCCCCACCTTAATTATGACTTTGATATCATTCATTGAGGTGGTAGCGGATACTGCCAGCTATATTGAGCCGGTCAGGATGCCCTATTTTCTGAAAATCTAGTTTGCTGCTTGTGGTAGTTTCAGTCTGGCCAGCAGGGGGTGAAATCACCTTCCTCAATCATGAATTTGACCTCATTTATAGGGGTGGTAGCGCAATCTGCCGGCCACTTTGAGCCTGGCAGGATACGCTACCCCTCCGTTAGATCAGATCAGCTTTCTTAAGTTGCCCCAGGCAAGTTCAATTGTTGAATGCAGTAGTCAAATTCGGGTTGCTTATTGAAGCTAAGCAGGCTCAAGCTTGGTCAATATGTGGATGGGAGACCCTTTGTGGAAATCTAGTTTGCTGCTGGAGGTAGTTTTAGTCCAACCAGCAGGGGGTGCTCGTTTTCTGACATGTACAATGTGGTTCCAAAACTCCGGACTGCGAAAAATAGTGACTTTTTAATGAAGCCTTAAACCGGCAACCGTAAAGAGGAGCATCCGTCTGATGAGGCATCAAACTGGCCTCCTGACCTTCTGTGGTAATGAATTCCCCACCTTAATTATGAATTTGATATCATTCATTGAGGTGGTAGCGGATACTGCCAGCTATATTGAGCCGGTCAGGATGCGCTATTTTCTGAAAATCTACTTTGCTGCTTGTGGTAGTTTCAGTCTGGCCAGCAGGGGGTGAAATCACCTTCCTCAATCCTGAATTTGACCTCATTTATAGGGGTGGTAGCGCAATCTGCCGGCCACTTTGAGCCTGGCAGGATACGCTACCCCTCCGTTAGATCAGATCAGCTTTCTTAAGTTTCCTCTCGGTGCTCGTTTTCTGACATGTACAATGTGGTTCCAAAACTTCGGACTGCGAAAAATAGTGACTTTTTAATGAAGCCTTAAACCGGCAACTGTAAAGAGGAGCATCCGTCTGATGAGGCATACAACTGGCCTCCTGACCTTCTGTGGTCATGAATTCCCCACCTTAATTATGACTTTGATATCATTCATTGAGGTGGTAGCGCATACTGCCAGCTATATTGAACCGGTCAGGATGCCCTATTTTCTGAAAGTCTAGTTTGCTGCTTGTGGTAGTTTCAGTCTGGCCAGCAGGAGGTGTAATCACCTTCCTCAATCATGAATTTGACCTCATTTATAGGGGTGGTAGCGCAATCTGCCGACGACTTTGAGCCTGGCAGGATACGCTACCCCTCCGTTAGATCAGATCAGCTTTCTTAAGTTGCCTCTCGGTGCTCGTTTTCTGACATGTACAATGTGGTTCCAAAACTTCGGACTGCGAAAAATAGTGACTTTTTAATGAAGCCTTAAACCGGCAACCGTAAACAGGAGCATCCGTCTGATGAGGCATCAAACTGGCCTCCTGACCTTCTGTGGTCATGAATTCCCCACCTTAATTATGAATTTGATATCATTCATTGAGGTGGTAGCGGATACTGCCAGCTATATTGAGCCGGTCAGGATGCGCTATTTTCTGAAAATCTACTTTGCTGCTTGTGGTAGTTTCAGTCTGGCCAGCAGGGGGTGAAATCACCTTCCTCAATCATGAATTTGACCTCATTTATAGGGGTGGTAGCGCAATCTGCCGGCCACTTTGAGCCTGGCAGGATACGCTACCCCTCCGTTAGATCAGATCAGCTTTCTTAAGTTGTCCCAAGCAAGTTCAATTGTTGAATGCAGTAGTCAAATTCGGGTTGTTTATTGAAGCTAAGCAGTCTCAAGCTTGGTCAATATGTGGATGGGAGACCCTTTGTGGAAATCTAGTTTGCTGCTGCAGGTAGTTTTAGTCCACCCAGCAGGGGGTGCTCGTTTTCTGACATGTACAATGGTTGCAAAACTTCAGACTGCGAAAAATAGTGACTTTTTAATGAAGCCTTAAACCGGCAACCGTAAAGAGGAGCATCCGTCTGATGAGGCATCAAACTGGCCTCCTGACCTTCTGTGGTCATGAATTCCCCACCTTAATTATGACTTTGATATCATTCATTGAGGTGGTAGCGGATACTGCCAGCTATATTGAGCCGGTCAGGATGCCCTATTTTCTGAAAATCTAGTTTGCTGCTTGTGGTAGTTTCAGTCTGGCCAGCAGGGGGTGAAATCACCTTCCTCAATCATGAATTTGACCTCATTTATAGGGGTGGTAGCGCAATCTGCCGGCCACTTTGAGCCTGGCAGGATACGCTACCCCTCCGTTAGATCAGATCAGCTTTCTTAAGTTGCCCCAGGCAAGTTCAATTGTTGAATGCAGTAGTCAAATTCGGGTTGCTTATTGAAGCTAAGCAGGCTCAAGCTTGGTCAATATGTGGATGGGAGACCCTTTGTGGAAATCTAGTTTGCTGCTGGAGGTAGTTTTAGTCCAACCAGCAGGGGGTGCTCGTTTTCTGACATGTACAATGTGGTTCCAAAACTCCGGACTGCGAAAAATAGTGACTTTTTAATGAAGCCTTAAACCGGCAACCGTAAAGAGGAGCATCCGTCTGATGAGGCATCAAACTGGCCTCCTGACCTTCTGTGGTCATGAATTCCCCACCTTAATTATGAATTTGATATCATTCATTGAGGTGGTAGCGGATACTGCCAGCTATATTGAGCCGGTCAGGATGCGCTATTTTCTGAAAATCTACTTTGCTGCTTGTGGTAGTTTCAGTCTGGCCAGCAGGGGGTGAAAGCACCTTCCTCAATCATGAATTTGACCTCATTTATAGGGGTGGTAGCGCAATCTGCCGGCCACTTTGAGCCTGGCGGAATACGCTACCCCTCCGTTAGATCAGATCAGCTTTCTTAAGTTGCCTCTCGGTGCTCGTTTTCTGACATGTACAATGTGGTTCCAAAACTTCGGACTGCGAAAAATAGTGACTTTTTAATGAAGCCTTAAACCGGCAACCGTAAAGAGGAGCATCCGTCTGATGAGGCATCAAACTGGCCTCCTGACCTTCTGTGGTAATGAATTCCCCACCTTAATTATGAATTTGATATCATTCATTGAGGTGGTAGCGGATACTGCCAGCTATATTGAGCCGGTCAGGATGCGCTATTTTCTGAAAATCTACTTTGCTGCTTGTGGTAGTTTCAGTCTGGCCAGCAGGGGGTGAAATCACCTTCCTCAATCCTGAATTTGACCTCATTTATAGGGGTGGTAGCGCAATCTGCCGGCCACTTTGAGCCTGGCAGGATACGCTACCCCTCCGTTAGATCAGATCAGCTTTCTTAAGTTGCCTCTCGGTGCTCGTTTTCTGACATGTACAATGTGGTTCCAAAACTTCGGACTGCGAAAAATAGTGACTTTTTAATGAAGCCTTAAACCGGCAACTGTAAAGAGGAGCATCCATCTGATGAGGCATCAAACTGGCCTCCTGACCTTCTGTGGTCATGAATTCCCCACCTTAATTATGACTTTGATATCATTCATTGAGGTGGTAGCGCATACTGCCAGCTATATTGAACCGGTCAGGATGCCCTATTTTCTGAAAGTCTAGTTTGCTGCTTGTGTTAGTTTCAGTCTGGCCAGCAGGAGGTGTAATCACCTTCCTCAATCATGAATTTGACCTCATTTATAGGGGTGGTAGCGCAATCTGCCGGCCACTTTGAGCCTGGCAGGATACGCTACCCCTCCGTTAGATCAGATCAGCTTTCTTAAGTTGCGTCTCGGTGCTCGTTTTCTGACATGTACAATGTGGTTCCAAAACTTCGGACTGTGAAAAATAGTGACTTTTTAATGAAGCCTTAAACCGGCAACCATAAAGAGGAGCATCCGTCTGATGAGGCATCAAACTGGCCTCCTGACCTTCTGTGGTCATGAATTCCCCACCTTAATTATGAATTTGATGTCATTCATTGAGGTTGTAGCGGATACTGCCAGCTATATTGAGCCGGTCAGGATGCGCTATTTTCTGAAAATCTACTTTGCTGCTTGTGGTAGTTTCAGTCTGTCCAGCAGGGGGTGAAATCACCTTCCTCAATCATGAATTTGACCAAGTTTATAGGGGTGGTAGCGCAATCTGCCGACCACTTTGAGCCTGGCAGGATACGCTACCCCTCCGTTAGATCAGATCAGCTTTCTTAAGTTGCCTCTCGGTGCTCCTTTTCTGACATGTACAATGTGGTTCCAAAACTTCGGACTGAGAAAAATAGTGACTTTTTAATAAAGCCTTAAACCAGCAACCGTAAAGAGGAGCATCCTTCTGATGAGGCATCAAACTGGCCTCCTGACCTTCTGGTGTCGTAAATTCCCCACCTTAATTATGACTTTGATATCATTCATTGAGGTGGTAGCGGATTCTGCTAGCTATAATGAGCCGGTCAGGATGCGCTATTTTCTGAAAATCTAGTTTGCTGCTTGTGGTAGTTTCAGTCTGGCCAGCAGGGGGTGAAATCACCTTCCTCAATCCTGAATTTGACCTCATTTATAGGGGTGGTAGCGCAATCTGCCGGCCACTTTGAGCCTGGCAGGATACGCTACCCCTCCGTTAGATCAGATCAGCTTTCTTAAGTTGCCTCTCGGGGCTCGTTTTCTGACATGTACAATGTGGTTCCAAAACTTCGGACTGCGAAAAATAGTGACTTTTTAATGAAGCCTTAAACCGGCAACCGTAAAGAGGAGCATCCGTCTGATGAGGCATCAAACTGGCCTCCTGACCTTCTGTGGTCATGAATTCCCCACCTTAATTATGACTTTGATATCATTCATTGAGGTGGTAGCGGATACTGCCAGCTATATTGAGCCGGTCAGGATGCCCTATTTTCTGAAAATCTAGTTTGCTGCTTGTGGTAGTTTCAGTCTGGCCAGCAGGGGGTGAAATCACCTTCCTCAATCATGAATTTGACCTCATTTATAGGGGTGGTAGCGCAATCTGCCGGCCACTTTGAGCCTGGAAGGATACGCTACCCCTCCGTTAGATCAGATCAGCTTTCTTAAGTTGTCCCAAGCAAGTTCAATTGTTGAATGCAGTAGTCAAATTCGGGTTGTTTATTGAAGCTAAGCAGTCTCAAGCTTGGTCAATATGTGGATGGGAGACCCTTTGTGGAAATCTAGTTTGCTGCTGCAGGTAGTTTTAGTCCACCCAGCAGGGGGTGCTCGTTTTCTGACATGTACAATGGTTGCAAAACTTCAGACTGCGAAAAATAGTGACTTTTTAATGAAGCCTTAAACCGGCAACCGTAAAGAGGAGCATCCGTCTGATGAGGCATCAAACTGGCCTCCTGACCTTCTGTGGTCATGAATTCCCCACCTTAATTATGAATTTGATATCATTCATTGAGGTGGTAGCGGATACTGCCAGCTATATTGAGCCGGTCAGGATGCGCTATTTTCTGAAAATCTACTTTGCTGCTTGTGGTAGTTTCAGTCTGGCCAGCAGGGGGTGAAATCACCTTCCTCAATCAGGAATTTGACCTCATTTATAGGGGTGGTAGCGCAATCTGCCGACCACTTTGAGCCTGGCAGGATACGCTACCCCTCCGTTAGATCAGATCAGCTTTCTTAAGTTGCCCCAATCAAGTTCAATTGTTGAATGCAGTAGTCAAATTTGGGTTGCTTATTGAAGCTATGCAGGCTCAAGCTTGGTCAATATGTGGATGGGAGACCCTTTGTGGAAATTTAGTTTGCTGCTGGAGGTAGTTTTAGTCCAACCAGCAGGGGGTGCTCGTTTTCTGACATGTACAATGTGGTTCCAAAACTTCGGACTGTGAAAAATAGTGACTTTTTAATGAAGCCTTAAACCGGCAACCATAAAGAGGAGCATCCGTCTGATGAGGCATCAAACTGGCCTCCTGACCTTCTGTGGTCATGAATTCCCCACCTTAATTATGACTTTGATATCATTCATTGAGGTGGTAGCGGATACTGCCAGCTATATTGAGCCGGTCAGGATGCCCTATTTTCTGAAAATCTAGTTTGCTGCTTGTGGTAGTTTCAGTCTGGCCAGCAGGGGGTGAAATCACCTTCCTCAATCATGAATTTGACCTCATTTATAGGGGTGGTAGCGCAATCTGCCGGCCACTTTGAGCCTAGCAGGATACGCTACCCCTCCGTTAGATCAGATCAGCTTTCTTAAGTTGCCCCAGGCAAGTTCAATTGTTGAATGCAGTAGTCAAATTCGGGTTGCTTATTGAAGCTAAGCAGGCTCAAGCTTGGTCAATATGTGGATGGGAGACCCTTTGTGGAAATCTAGTTTGCTGCTGGAGGTAGTTTTAGTCCAACCAGCAGGGGGTGCTCGTTTTCTGACATGTACAATGTGGTTCCAAAACTCCGGACTGCGAAAAATAGTGACTTTTTAATGAAGCCTTAAACCGGCAACCGTAAAGAGGAGCATCCGTCTGATGAGGCATCAAACTGGCCTCCTGACCTTCTGTGGTCATGAATTCCCCACCTTAATTATGAATTTGATATCATTCATTGAGGTGGTAGCGGATACTGCCAGCTATATTGAGCCGGTCAGGATGCGCTATTTTCTGAAAATCTAGTTTGCTGCTTGTGGTAGTTTCAGTCTGGCCAGCAGGGGGTGAAATCACCTTCCTCAATCATGAATTTGACCTCATTTATAGGGGTGGTAGCGCAATCTGCCGGCCACTTTGAGCCTGGCAGGATACGCTACCCCTCCGTTAGATCAGATCAGCTTTCTTAAATAGTCCCAAGCAAGTTCAATTGTTGAATGCAGTAGTCAAATTTGGGTTGCTTATTCAAGCTAAGCAGGCTCAAGCTTGGTCAATATGTGGATGGGAGACCCTTTGTGGAAATTTACTTTGCTGCTGGAGGTAGTTTTAGTCCAACCAGCAGGGGGTGCTCGTTTTCTGACATGTACAATGTGGTTCCAAAACTTCGGACTGTGAAAAATAGTGACTTTTTAATGAAGCCTTAAACCGGCAACCATAAAGAGGAGCATCCGTCTGATGAGGCATCAAACTGGCCTCCTGACCTTCTGTGGTCATGAATTCCCCACCTTAATTATGACTTTGATATCATTCATTGAGGTGGTAGCGGATACTGCCAGCTATATTGAGCCGGTCAGGATGCCCTATTTTCTGAAAATCTAGTTTGCTGCTTGTGGTAGTTTCAGTCTGGCCAGCAGGGGGTGAAATCACCTTCCTCAATCATGAATTTGACCTCATTTATAGGGGTGGTAGCGCAATCTGCCGGCCACTTTGAGCCTGGCAGGATACGCTACCCCTCCGTTAGATCAGATCAGCTTTCTTAAGTTGCCCCAGGCAAGTTCAATTGTTGAATGCAGTAGTCAAATTCGGGTTGCTTATTGAAGCTAAGCAGGCTCAAGCTTGGTCAATATGTGGATGGGAGACCCTTTGTGGAAATCTAGTTTGCTGCTGGAGGTAGTTTTAGTCCAACCAGCAGGGGGTGCTCGTTTTCTGACATGTACAATGTGGTTCCAAAACTCCGGACTGCGAAAAATAGTGACTTTTTAATGAAGCCTTAAACCGGCAACCGTAAAGAGGAGCATCCGTCTGATGAGGCATCAAACTGGCCTCCTGACCTTCTGTGGTAATGAATTCCCCACCTTAATTATGAATTTGATATCATTCATTGAGGTGGTAGCGGATACTGCCAGCTATATTGAGCCGGTCAGGATGCGCTATTTTCTGAAAATCTACTTTGCTGCTTGTGGTAGTTTCAGTCTGGCCAGCAGGGGGTGAAATCACCTTCCTCAATCCTGAATTTGACCTCATTTATAGGGGTGGTAGCGCAATCTGCCGGCCACTTTGAGCCTGGCAGGATACGCTACCCCTCCGTTAGATCAGATCAGCTTTCTTAAGTTTCCTCTCGGTGCTCGTTTTCTGACATGTACAATGTGGTTCCAAAACTTCGGACTGCGAAAAATAGTGACTTTTTAATGAAGCCTTAAACCGGCAACTGTAAAGAGGAGCATCCGTCTGATGAGGCATACAACTGGCCTCCTGACCTTCTGTGGTCATGAATTCCCCACCTTAATTATGACTTTGATATCATTCATTGAGGTGGTAGCGCATACTGCCAGCTATATTGAACCGGTCAGGATGCCCTATTTTCTGAAAGTCTAGTTTGCTGCTTGTGGTAGTTTCAGTCTGGCCAGCAGGAGGTGTAATCACCTTCCTCAATCATGAATTTGACCTCATTTATAGGGGTGGTAGCGCAATCTGCCGACGACTTTGAGCCTGGCAGGATACGCTACCCCTCCGTTAGATCAGATCAGCTTTCTTAAGTTGCCTCTCGGTGCTCGTTTTCTGACATGTACAATGTGGTTCCAAAACTTCGGACTGCGAAAAATAGTGACTTTTTAATGAAGCCTTAAACCGGCAACCGTAAACAGGAGCATCCGTCTGATGAGGCATCAAACTGGCCTCCTGACCTTCTGTGGTCATGAATTCCCCACCTTAATTATGAATTTGATATCATTCATTGAGGTGGTAGCGGATACTGCCAGCTATATTGAGCCGGTCAGGATGCGCTATTTTCTGAAAATCTACTTTGCTGCTTGTGGTAGTTTCAGTCTGGCCAGCAGGGGGTGAAATCACCTTCCTCAATCAGGAATTTGACCTCATTTATAGGGGTGGTAGCGCAATCTGCCGGCCACTTTGAGCCTGGCAGGATACGCTACCCCTCCGTTAGATCAGATCAGCTTTCTTAAGCTGCCCTAAGCAAGTTCAATTGTTGAATGCAGTAGTCAAATTTGGGTTGCTTATTGAAGCTAAGCAGGCTCAAGCTTGGTCAATATGTGGATGGGAGACCCTTTGTGGAAATTTAGTTTGCTGCTGGAGGTAGTTTTAGTCCAACCAGCAGGGGGTGCTCGTTTTCTGACATGTACAATGTGGTTCCAAAACTTCGGACTGTGAAAAATAGTGACTTTTTAATGAAGCCTTAAACCGGCAACCATAAAGAGGAGCATCCGTCTGATGAGGCATCAAACTGGCCTCCTGACCTTCTGTGGTCATGAATTCCCCACCTTAATTATGACTTTGATATCATTCATTGAGGTGGTAGCGGATACTGCCAGCTATATTGAGCCGGTCAGGATGCCCTATTTTCTGAAAATCTAGTTTGCTGCTTGTGGTAGTTTCAGTCTGGCCAGCAGGGGGTGAAATCACCTTCCTCAATCATGAATTTGACCTCATTTATAGGGGTGGTAGCGCAATCTGCCGGCCACTTTGAGCCTGGCAGGATACGCTACCCCTCCGTTAGATCAGATCAGCTTTCTTAAGTTGCCCCAGGCAAGTTCAATTGTTGAATGCAGTAGTCAAATTCGGGTTGCTTATTGAAGCTAAGCAGGCTCAAGCTTGGTCAATATGTGGATGGGAGACCCTTTGTGGAAATCTAGTTTGCTGCTGGAGGTAGTTTTAGTCCAACCAGCAGGGGGTGCTCGTTTTCTGACATGTACAATGTGGTTCCAAAACTCCGGACTGCGAAAAATAGTGACTTTTTAATGAAGCCTTAAACCGGCAACCGTAAAGAGGAGCATCCGTCTGATGAGGCATCAAACTGGCCTCCTGACCTTCTGTGGTCATGAATTCCCCACCTTAATTATGAATTTGATATCATTCATTGAGGTGGTAGCGGATACTGCCAGCTATATTGAGCCGGTCAGGATGCGCTATTTTCTGAAAATCTACTTTGCTGCTTGTGGTAGTTTCAGTCTGGCCAGCAGGGGGTGAAAGCACCTTCCTCAATCATGAATTTGACCTCATTTATAGGGGTGGTAGCGCAATCTGCCGGCCACTTTGAGCCTGGCGGAATACGCTACCCCTCCGTTAGATCAGATCAGCTTTCTTAAGTTGCCTCTCGGTGCTCGTTTTCTGACATGTACAATGTGGTTCCAAAACTTCGGACTGTGAAAAATAGTGACTTTTTAATGAAGCCTTAAACCGGCAACCGTAAAGAGGAGCATCCGTCTGATGAGGCATCAAACTGGCCTCCTGACCTTCTGTGGTAATGAATTCCCCACCTTAATTATGAATTTGATATCATTCATTGAGGTGGTAGCGGATACTGCCAGCTATATTGAGCCGGTCAGGATGCGCTATTTTCTGAAAATCTACTTTGCTGCTTGTGGTAGTTTCAGTCTGGCCAGCAGGGGGTGAAATCACCTTCCTCAATCCTGAATTTGACCTCATTTATAGGGGTGGTAGCGCAATCTGCCGGCCACTTTGAGCCTGGCAGGATACGCTACCCCTCCGTTAGATCAGATCAGCTTTCTTACAGATCTGGCCATTAAAAATGCGTCTATTTTCACGCGGCAGCCTGCAATTCGGCACGCGTGGGCACGCGTCCTGCCGCAGCGGCTTTTTTAGATTTTTTTACAACGTTGTTGCACTTCATATAATATCCACCAGGTGGCGCAAGGAACAACATTCTGTAGCCAAACACCATGGCCAGCTCTAGGGGGCGTTGGTCACAAATACCAGTACAACAGTTCAATGATTCCTCTTTCCTGAAATTATGGTTCAAACCAATAGCAAAAAGATAGCCTATTCATAAGCAGGTGCAGTTGTATTGTTATTTTGTTTTCTTTCTTTGTTTTCCTGACGAACATTTATTAGACTGCATCGGAAACAGAAATGTTAATTTCGGTTATTTTATTTCTCCAACCGACAACTGACGTAAACCGCTAAATTCGTTTTCAGGGATTAATTATACACAAGCAAGAAGCAGCATAAACATCAGAACCTCACGCGCAGAGCTTATGCACAGAGAAAAACCCAATAAACCTATATATAATAATAAATAAAATAGGCCCACATAAGAAATATATGTTTTTCTTTTCTGAATGAATAATAATTTAACAAATTTATAAGTAGCAAGCCTATATGCAGAATTTTAGGCAATTTCTGTGATGCGCCCTTAAACCAGCATCTTGTTTCCATTTTTTTTTTTTTTTTACAAATAGCCTACGCGTTTTTTTTTTTGTTTTTTTTTATTGTGATTGTACACAAATAACAGAAATATGTAAAATATCATAGTTTTAAGCAATGCCGTACTCTTGAACGAGTATTGTAAGCTGTATCCACTTTATTAAGGGGAAAAAAATCAAGTGATCCTGACGGCGCCGCGGGCAGTTAAATAACTCGACAACTTTCACCTTCAGAATAAAATACATTATAGGCTATATATTTCAGCGTTTTAAAGCAACATCAAATTAAGATATGCATGTTTAAGAGGTAGTTCGTCTTTTTCTTTTTCTAAGATACACAATTTTAGATACACTGACAATTAATTTGAGTAGAGACAGATAGAAATGGGAAGGATAAATATAAACTACAGTATTTTTGCGATTTTGGTGCTTAGAAATTTATTCTAAGCGGGCCGCGGGCGAATAATATAGTTAATATAGCGCGGAGCGGGTGGATGCGGAATAAA
The DNA here is from genome assembly GCF_049309525.1 of Garra rufa. Classification (NCBI taxonomy): domain Eukaryota; kingdom Metazoa; phylum Chordata; class Actinopteri; order Cypriniformes; family Cyprinidae; genus Garra; species Garra rufa. The sequence continues at coordinate 27,859,378 of NC_133362.1, read as the reverse complement.
ACCTCGTGGAAGCGGGACTGGAAAAGCACTTTGTTATATCCTATAGACTATTTAGATACTTCATCATCAAGCAAAAATTTATTCATAAGCAGGAGCAGTTTTATTATTATTTTCTTTTATTTTTTTCCTGTTGAACTTTTATTAGAATGCATTGAAAATATAAATGTTAATTTCTGTTTTTTTTTTTTCCAAACGACAACTGACGCGTTTAGTTATTATTAACGACAAGATTGTGTTAAATTACATTTAAATTGAAACGTGGCTGTGACACATTAATAACAGTTAAATTCGTTTTGAGGGGTTAATTGTACACAAGCAAAATGCCCATATGCGAAATATAAATTTCTTAATGAATAATAATTTAACAAAACGAAATAAAATAAAATTAATAAGTAGCAAGCCTATATGCAGAATTGTAGGCAATTTCTGTGACGCGCCCTTGAACCAGCATCTTGTTTACATTTTTTTTTTTTTACAAATAGCATACACATCTGTTTTTTCGTTGTGATTGTACACAAATAACAGAAATAAGTAAAATAGCATAGTTTTGAGCAATCCCTTACTCTTGAACACTGACAATTAATACACTGACAATTAATTTGAGTAGAGAGGAATAGAAATGGAGAGGATAAATATAAACTACAGTTTTTATAGAGTTAAAAATTAATTAATTTATTTATTAGTATTATTACTATTATTATTTTGATTTGTTTTTGCAATTTTGGTGCTTAGAAATTTATTCTAAGCGGGCAGCGGGCGAATAATATAGTTAATATAGCGGGAGCGGGTGGATGCGGCATAAAACCTTGTGGAATCGGGACTGGAAAAGCACTTCATTGTTATATCCTGTAGACTATACTTCATCATCAAGCATGGGCGTCGGAAGCAAAATAAATGTGGGTGGGTCCTCCCCCAGAAAAATAAATTCTTTAGTATATGCCATTTTCTGTAGTCTGGTGCCTTTTATTTAATGTTTTTACACAATGCACATACTCCATATTTACAAATATTACAAAAGACGGCTATACTGCAACATTTTCAGTGGCGTAAGTGATAATACGAGTAACATATCGTTTTTGACGCGGGAGATCCGAGTTCGCATCCGCCTTTTGGTGAAATCATTTTCGAAATCGTCTCCCTTTTCACTTATATCACATCGGAAAGGCATTTGTTTATTAGTTAATTAATGAAATAATTGAAAAGTTGAAACAAAGTATCAACTAGGGTTAGGTCACCTACCGTAAGTGTATCTGAGCACTATACTGTACTTTTAGGAGTGTTAATAATTAATTTTATTATTATTATTATTGTTATAATTATTATTATTATTATTATTATTATTATTATTATTATTGTCTTTAGATTTGTTCTTACATTTTGATGCCGTACATTATTATGACGCACTGCCCATGCAGTTTTTTTTTTCTTTTTTCTTAAAAACTAATTGAAGTGAAAGGGAAGAAACCCATGTAGATTTGGCCTAATGTCCATAAATACTATTATATCCTAATATAGAAAATAATTTAGACAAATAAACAGAAGGCTCACTTTTCAAAACAATAAAGCTTAGCCTATATGACTGACAACGAATACAACAATTGTTAAGTATCAAATCGACCAGACACCGAAACAGTTTCTTTCCTCAGGCAATCCATCTCATGAACACTTGATCGTGCAACATACAACACTATACATTCTTTATTCATTTTTCCGTTATTTATTTAAAGCACATACTTACTTCTATTCAAATGTCTTTGCTATTTTTGCACATTGTCTGTCTTGTATACCTCTATATTGTTATTTTTATAATATGTATCGTCTTGTCACTGTCATTCTGTAGCACTGTGGAGCTCTGTCACAAAAACAAATTCCTAGTATGTGCAAACATACCTGGCAATAAAGCTCATTCTGATTCTGATTCTGAAAAGTGCTCCAGTGAGTTATGCAATTTTTTTCCACCTTTTTTTCTTTTTCTTTTAAGTGGAAAAGTAGTTCTTCTATTTCGGAGAAGTTCATTAAGTCTGTCTCTTAACAGCTTCCAGTCACGAACTGCGGGTTGAATCTCCGACCAACGATCAGTAAAAGTTTTTTTTTATTATTATTTTTTTTATTATCTTTAAACAGCTCCGATTTACATCATTTTAGCCTGGAACTAGGCTTAAGTCTGTTCTGGGAAACCAAAGGGAAGTGTATTTTTTTTTTTTTTTCAGTTTTCTGAAAAGTAGCCGTTAATGAGGCATCAGAGTTAAGCGGCATGCAGTATAAAGAGCGAAATGTTTATGAATGGCAGAGTGGGGGTGGGGTGGGGTGTTGAATGCTGTCTGTTGCCTTGTTGTAATCAACATTTGGAGACTTGGGGGTGCTGGGGGCGGATTCCGACTGCATTCAGTTGCATTTCGAATTCAGCATTCAAATGCATGCCAGGGAGAAGGGGAAAGCTTTCCTCACACGCTCCACTTTTTTCAAAACATTAGTGTCCAACCTGACACGCGGGTCAGTGGATAAACAACCCGAACCCGACCGTTTTCAAATAACCCACCCGCAACTCGGACCGCAGAATAAAAAAAATAAATATTGTACCCGACCCGCCTCCTGACCCGTATGTTTAATACTAAAGTGATTAAGCTGTGGAGATGCAGTCTGAAATATCCCGACATCAGAAATCCATTGGTGTACAAGCTAAAAAATAAAATTAAAATAAAACAATGTGTCCTGTTGTAAAGTCGTTGCCGTATTGTTGTGTATGAAGTTCAGATGTTATTATTTTAAGAAATATATATGTTTTAGGATTCTCCTTATTTTTGTTTTAGACATCCATCAATTACGGTGAATAAAAAAAATTCCGCGCTGGTGGAAACAAGACTTTCACTTCTACTTTTGAGACCGGTGTTCGGACGTTTTTCTAAAAAAAAAAAAGAAGAATTCAAAATTCAAAATTTATTGTCATAAAAACAGAAGGTGAATATAATTCAAAAATGTTAAGTATTTGCTGATTAAAGAAAACATGAAGGATGCCGCTTAATATTTGGCTTTTACGTGAACTTTAAAGCATATCCCTCATTCCATTTGTTTTCTTTGTTTTGTAATCTTTATATTATTTTCGTGAAATGTATTTTTGCTCAACATGCATTTCTCGTGGCCACGAGTTTAATGAATAAACCAACCTGCGTGACATTAGTAACCCAGAATTATTTGAGATATTTCGTTTTGAGTTAAGAAATTGTTTGCCTATATTAATTGTTATAGAAATTAATACAATATTAAATAATTATACAGGCGATTCTGTATATGCTTATGCTGTCTGTGCGCAATGTAGACAGCTTTCACAAGTGTTTACATGTATTACATTGGCCTACTTCAAATTAAATAGCCCTGCAAGAAACATTCCATGCATCCCACAATCTTGTCCATTGACTGACCTTCTTTTTTTCCCATTATATTTGTATTATTCGTTTGTATTCGTTATTTTTTCCTTCATTTTGATCTCGTTACATAACATTCTGAATGTAAATGATACTATAAAGGTGCTATGACTGGGGTTTTTACTGGAATGCAGTTTAAAGCTTAAATTTAACATATATTGTATTTTATTTAGTCTAACTAATAGACAAATAACTGAAGAGTGAATCATTCACGTAGTTTCATTTGGAAATAATTTATCGTCACACAGTAAAATAGGCCTACATTCCTTCTCTTAACTAAAGAATTGAACATATAAAATATGAATTGAACATATTTTATTTTGTTTAGTCTAATTAACAGACTAGACTACATAAATATTAAACTGTTTTACTGAGAAATGAATCATTCACGTAGTTTCATTTGTAAATGAAAACATCATGTATCGTCACACACGGGGATAAATATCAAAAAGTCAAAACGTAATTGGCATAATTGTCAGGCGTTAAAAATAAATAGCCCTAACCAGGTATTGAAATAATAATAACCTATAAGAATAAATAATAAGCGATTTAGAGCTATCTACTTTTTTCTTTATTGTGAATCGCTTAACCTAAATAACTTTATATATGCTATTTGGCATATATTTAGCAAATATTGTGAACTACAATTATGCCAATAAAGTTTTGACTTTATGATTGTATTAATGCCCGTGTGTGACCATAAACGATTTACAAATGGAACGTGAATGATTCACTCGACAATGAAACACTATATAGGTTATAATTAGACTAAAAATGAATATATGCCATATAGTATAATCAAAGCTTTCATGGCATGTCAGCATTTATCATTTAGATTCGGAATGTTAAGATATCGAAATTAAGGGGGACATACTGAATATAAACGAATAATACATTTATTACAGAAAAAAAGGATCAATTAATGGAAAAGACTTAAGGATGCATAAAATGTTTCTTGCAGGGCTATGTAATTTGAAGTACTTACATGTAATAAATTCTTGATAAACTTTTGAATGCTGTCTACATCGCGCACAGACATTCGCATATACAGCATTGCCTATTGTTAATATATAACTTAATATTGCATTAATTTCTATAACAATTAATAAAAACATTTCTTAACTCAAAATAAAAAAATATTAATAAACCTATCTCTGATAATCCTGGGTTATGGTTACGCAGGTTTGTTTATGCATTAAACATATAGATTGTCGTTACCTCGACAAAATAATCTTGTGGCCACGACATAATATGACATTCCCAGGAATTAATATCTCGTGGCAATGACAAAAAGTAATATGACGTTCCTACGAATTCATTTGTGTGGCCACGACAAACATAAGTGAACCGAAGGTGTCCCCTCCAGGTTACCGTACCTTTTAGTTTGCAGCAATGTTTTCAGCCTGCTCCAGTCCAGTGCGTTACATGACTGCCCCCTACTGATCATGTCTTTCCTATGTCATTGTATTTTCCGTGTTCCTTTGGAATACACCGGCGTCACGCGAGACCACTTTACTTCCCGCGCGCATTTTAAATGGCCAGATCTGTAAGTTGCCTCTCGGTGCTCGTTTTCTGACATGTACAATGTGGTTCCAAAACTTCGGACTGCGAAAAATAGTGACTTTTTAATGAAGCCTTAAACCGGCAACTGTAAAGAGGAGCATCCGTCTGATGAGGCATCAAACTGGCCTCCTGACCTTCTGTGGTCATGAATTCCCCACCTTAATTATGACTTTGATATCATTCATTGAGGTGGTAGCGCATACTGCCAGCTATATTGAACCGGTCAGGATGCCCTATTTTCTGAAAGTCTAGTTTGCTGCTTGTGGTAGTTTCAGTCTGGCCAGCAGGAGGTGTAATCACCTTCCTCAATCATGAATTTGACCTCATTTATAGGGGTGGTAGCGCAATCTGCCGGCCACTTTGAGCCTGGCAGGATACGCTACCCCTCCGTTAGATCAGATCAGCTTTCTTAAGTTGCGTCTCGGTGCTCGTTTTCTGACATGTACAATGTGGTTCCAAAACTTCGGACTGCGAAAAATAGTGACTTTTTAATGAAGCCTTAAACCGGCAACCGTAAACAGGAGCATCCGTCTGATGAGGCATCAAACTTGCCTCCTGACCTTCTGTGGTCATGAATTCCCCACCTTAATTATGAATTTGATATCATTCATTGAGGTGGTAGTGGATACTGCCAGCTATATTGAGCCGGTCAGGATGCCCTATTTTCTGAAAATCTACTTTGCTGCTTGTGGTAGTTTCAGTCTGTCCAGCAGGGGGTGAAATCACCTTCCTCAATCATGAATTTGACCTCATTTATAGGGGTGGTAGCGCAATCTGCCGGCCACTTTGAGCCTGGCAGGATACGCTACCCCTCCGTTAGATCAGATCAGCTTTCTTAAGTTGTCCCAAGCAAGTTCAATTGTTGAATGCAGTAGTCAAGTTTGGGTTGTTTATTGAAGCTAAGCAGGCTCAAGCTTGGTCAATATGTGGATGGGAGACCCTTTGTGGAACTCTAGTTTGCTGCTGGAGGTAGTTTTAGTCCAACCAGCAGGGGGTGCTCGTTTTCTGACATGTACAATGTGGTTCCAAAACTTCGGACTGTGAAAAATAGTGACTTTTTAATGAAGCCTTAAACCGGCAACCATAAAGAGGAGCATCCGTCTGATGAGGCATCAAACTGGCCTCCTGACCTTCTGTGGTCATGAATTCCCCACCTTAATTATGACTTTGATATCATTCATTGAGGTGGTAGCGGATACTGCCAGCTATATTGAGCCGGTCAGGATGCCCTATTTTCTGAAAATCTAGTTTGCTGCTTGTGGTAGTTTCAGTCTGGCCAGCAGGGGGTGAAATCACCTTCCTCAATCATGAATTTGACCTCATTTATAGGGGTGGTAGCGCAATCTGCCGGCCACTTTGAGCCTGGCAGGATACGCTACCCCTCCGTTAGATCAGATCAGCTTTCTTAAGTTGCCCCAAGCAAGTTCAATTGTTGAATGCAGTAGTCAAATTTGGGTTGCTTATTGAAGCTAAGCAGGCTCAAGCTTGGTCAATATGTGGATGGGAGACCCTTTGTGGAAATCTAGTTTGCTGCTGGAGGTAGTTTTAGTCCAACCAGCAGGGGGTGCTCGTTTTCTGACATGTACAATGTGGTTCCAAAACTTCGGACTGTGAAAAATAGTGACTTTTTAATGAAGCCTTAAACCGGCAACCATAAAGAGGAGCATCCGTCTGATGAGGCATCAATCTGGCCTCCTGACCTTCTGTGGTCATGAATTCCCCACCTTAATTATGAATTTGATATCATTCATTGAGGTTGTAGCGGATACTGCCAGCTATATTGAGCCGGTCAGGATGCGCTATTTTCTGAAAATCTACTTTGCTGCTTGTGGTAGTTTCAGTCTGTCCAGCAGGGGGTGAAATCACCTTCCTCAATCATGAATTTGACCAAGTTTATAGGGGTGGTAGCGCAATCTGCCGACCACTTTGAGCCTGGCAGGATACGCTACCCCTCCGTTAGATCAGATCAGCTTTCTTAAGTTGCCTCTCGGTGCTCCTTTTCTGACATGTACAATGTGGTTCCAAAACTTCGGACTGAGAAAAATAGTGACTTTTTAATGAAGCCTTAAACCGGCAACCGTAAAGAGGAGCATCCGTCTGATGAGGCATCAAACTGGCCTCCTGACCTTCTGTGGTAATGAATTCCCCACCTTAATTATGAATTTGATATCATTCATTGAGGTGGTAGCGGATACTGCCAGCTATATTGAGCCGGTCAGGATGCGCTATTTTCTGAAAATCTACTTTGCTGCTTGTGGTAGTTTCAGTCTGGCCAGCAGGGGGTGAAATCACCTTCCTCAATCCTGAATTTGACCTCATTTATAGGGGTGGTAGCGCAATCTGCCGGCCACTTTGAGCCTGGCAGGATACGCTACCCCTCCGTTAGATCAGATCAGCTTTCTTAAGTTGCCTCTCGGTGCTCGTTTTCTGACATGTACAATGTGGTTCCAAAACTTCGGACTGCGAAAAATAGTGACTTTTTAATGAAGCCTTAAACCGGCAACTGTAAAGAGGAGCATCCGTCTGATGAGGCATACAACTGGCCTCCTGACCTTCTGTGGTCATGAATTCCCCACCTTAATTATGACTTTGATATCATTCATTGAGGTGGTAGCGCATACTGCCAGCTATATTGAACCGGTCAGGATGCCCTATTTTCTGAAAGTCTAGTTTGCTGCTTGTGGTAGTTTCAGTCTGGCCAGCAGGAGGTGTAATCACCTTCCTCAATCATGAATTTGACCTCATTTATAGGGGTGGTAGCGCAATCTGCCGACGACTTTGAGCCTGGCAGGATACGCTACCCCTCCGTTAGATCAGATCAGCTTTCTTAAGTTGCCTCTCGGTGCTCGTTTTCTGACATGTACAATGTGGTTCCAAAACTTCGGACTGCGAAAAATAGTGACTTTTTAATGAAGCCTTAAACCGGCAACCGTAAACAGGAGCATCCGTCTGATGAGGCATCAAACTGGCCTCCTGACCTTCTGTGGTCATGAATTCCCCACCTTAATTATGACTTTGATATCATTCATTGAGGTGGTAGCGGATACTGCCAGCTATATTGAGCCGGTCAGGATGCCCTATTTTCTGAAAATCTAGTTTGCTGCTTGTGGTAGTTTCAGTCTGGCCAGCAGGGGGTGAAATCACCTTCCTCAATCATGAATTTGACCTCATTTATAGGGGTGGTAGCGCAATCTGCCGGCCACTTTGAGCCTGGCAGGATACGCTACCCCTCCGTTAGATCAGATCAGCTTTCTTAAGTTGTCCCAAGCAAGTTCAATTGTTGAATGCAGTAGTCAAATTCGGGTTGTTTATTGAAGCTAAGCAGTCTCAAGCTTGGTCAATATGTGGATGGGAGACCCTTTGTGGAAATCGAGTTTGCTGCTGCAGGTAGTTTTAGTCCACCCAGCAGGGGGTGCTCGTTTTCTGACATGTACAATGGTTGCAAAACTTCAGACTGCGAAAAATAGTGACTTTTTAATGAAGCCTTAAACCGGCAACCGTAAAGAGGAGCATCCGTCTGATGAGGCATCAAACTGGCCTCCTGACCTTCTGTGGTCATGAATTCCCCACCTTAATTATGAATTTGATATCATTCATTGAGGTGGTAGCGGATACTGCCAGCTATATTGAGCCGGTCAGGATGCGCTATTTTCTGAAAATCTACTTTGCTGCTTGTGGTAGTTTCAGTCTGGCCAGCAGGGGGTGAAATCACCTTCCTCAATCAGGAATTTGACCTCATTTATAGGGGTGGTAGCGCAATCTGCCGGCCACTTTGAGCCTGGCAGGATACGCTACCCCTCCGTTAGATCAGATCAGCTTTCTTAAGCTGCCCCAAGCAAGTTCAATTGTTGAATGCAGTAGTCAAATTTGGGTTGCTTATTGAAGCTAAGCAGGCTCAAGCTTGGTCAATATGTGGATGGGAGACCCTTTGTGGAAATTTAGTTTGCTGCTGGAGGTAGTTTTAGTCCAACCAGCAGGGGGTGCTCGTTTTCTGACATGTACAATGTGGTTCCAAAACTTCGGACTGTGAAAAATAGTGACTTTTTAATGAAGCCTTAAACCGGCAACCATAAAGAGGAGCATCCGTCTGATGAGGCATCAAACTGGCCTCCTGACCTTCTGTGGTCATGAATTCCCCACCTTAATTATGACTTTGATATCATTCATTGAGGTGGTAGCGGATACTGCCAGCTATATTGAGCCGGTCAGGATGCCCTATTTTCTGAAAATCTAGTTTGCTGCTTGTGGTAGTTTCAGTCTGGCCAGCAGGGGGTGAAATCACCTTCCTCAATCATGAATTTGACCTCATTTATAGGGGTGGTAGCGCAATCTGCCGGCCACTTTGAGCCTGGCAGGATACGCTACCCCTCCGTTAGATCAGATCAGCTTTCTTAAGTTGCCCCAGGCAAGTTCAATTGTTGAATGCAGTAGTCAAATTTGGGTTGCTTATTGAAGCTAAGCAGGCTCAAGCTTGGTCAATATGTGGATGGGAGACCCTTTGTGGAAATCTAGTTTGCTGCTGGAGGTAGTTTTAGTCCAACCAGCAGGGGGTGCTCGTTTTCTGACATGTACAATGTGGTTCCAAAACTCCGGACTGCGAAAAATAGTGACTTTTTAATGAAGCCTTAAACCGGCAACCGTAAAGAGGAGCATCCGTCTGATGAGGCATCAAACTGGCCTCCTGACCTTCTGTGGTCATGAATTCCCCACCTTAATTATGAATTTGATATCATTCATTGAGGTGGTAGCGGATACTGCCAGCTATATTGAGCCGGTCAGGATGCGCTATTTTCTGAAAATCTACTTTGCTGCTTGTGGTAGTTTCAGTCTGGCCAGCAGGGGGTGAAAGCACCTTCCTCAATCATGAATTTGACCTCATTTATAGGGGTGGTAGCGCAATCTGCCGGCCACTTTGAGCCTGGCGGAATACGCTACCCCTCCGTTAGATCAGATCAGCTTTCTTAAGTTGCCTCTCGGTGCTCGTTTTCTGACATGTACAATGTGGTTCCAAAACTTCGGACTGTGAAAAATAGTGACTTTTTAATGAAGCCTTAAACCGGCAACCGTAAAGAGGAGCATCCGTCTGATGAGGCATCAAACTGGCCTCCTGACCTTCTGTGGTAATGAATTCCCCACCTTAATTATGAATTTGATATCATTCATTGAGGTGGTAGCGGATACTGCCAGCTATATTGAGCCGGTCAGGATGCGCTATTTTCTGAAAATCTACTTTGCTGCTTGTGGTAGTTTCAGTCTGGCCAGCAGGGGGTGAAATCACCTTCCTCAATCCTGAATTTGATCTCATTTATAGGGGTGGTAGCGCAATCTGCCGGCCACTTTGAGCCTGGCAGGATACGCTACCCCTCCGTTAGATCAGATCAGCTTTCTTAAGTTGCCTCTCGGTGCTCGTTTTCTGACATGTACAATGTGGTTCCAAAACTTCGGACTGCGAAAAATAGTGACTTTTTAATGAAGCCTTAAACCGGCAACTGTAAAGAGGAGCATCCGTCTGATGAGGCATCAAACTGGCCTCCTGACCTTCTGTGGTCATGAATTCCCCACCTTAATTATGACTTTGATATCATTCATTGAGGTGGTAGCGCATACTGCCAGCTATATTGAACCGGTCAGGATGCCCTATTTTCTGAAAGTCTAGTTTGCTGCTTGTGGTAGTTTCAGTCTGGCCAGCAGGAGGTGTAATCACCTTCCTCAATCATGAATTTGATCTCATTTATAGGGGTGGTAGCGCAATCTGCCGGCCACTTTGAGCCTGGCAGGATACGCTACCCCTCCGTTAGATCAGATCAGCTTTCTTAAGTTGCGTCTCGGTGCTCGTTTTCTGACATGTACAATGTGGTTCCAAAACTTCGGACTGCGAAAAATAGTGACTTTTTAATGAAGCCTTAAACCGGCAACCGTAAACAGGAGCATCCGTCTGATGAGGCATCAAACTTGCCTCCTGACCTTCTGTGGTCATGAATTCCCCACCTTAATTATGAATTTGATATCATTCATTGAGGTGGTAGTGGATACTGCCAGCTATATTGAGCCGGTCAGGATGCCCTATTTTCTGAAAATCTACTTTGCTGCTTGTGGTAGTTTCAGTCTGTCCAGCAGGGGGTGAAATCACCTTCCTCAATCATGAATTTGACCTCATTTATAGGGGTGGTAGCGCAATCTGCCGGCCACTTTGAGCCTGGCAGGATACGCTACCCCTCCGTTAGATCAGATCAGCTTTCTTAAGTTGCCCTAAGCAAGTTCAATTGTTGAATGCAGTAGTCAAGTTTGGGTTGTTTATTGAAGCTAAGCAGTCTCAAGCTTGGTCAATATGTGGATGGGAGACCCTTTGTGGAACTCTAGTTTGCTGCTGGAGGTAGTTTTAGTCCAACCAGCAGGGGGTGCTCGTTTTCTGACATGTACAATGTGGTTCCAAAACTTCGGACTGTGAAAAATAGTGACTTTTTAATGAAGCCTTAAACCGGCAACCATAAAGAGGAGCATCCGTCTGATGAGGCATCAAACTGGCCTCCTGACCTTCTGTGGTCATGAATTCCCCACCTTAATTATGACTTTGATATCATTCATTGAGGTGGTAGCGGATACTGCCAGCTATATTGAGCCGGTCAGGATGCCCTATTTTCTGAAAATCTAGTTTGCTGCTTGTGGTAGTTTCAGTCTGGCCAGCAGGGGGTGAAATCACCTTCCTCAATCATGAATTTGACCTCATTTATAGGGGTGGTAGCGCAATCTGCCGGCCACTTTGAGCCTGGCAGGATACGCTACCCCTCCGTTAGATCAGATCAGCTTTCTTAAGTTGCCCCAAGCAAGTTCAATTGTTGAATGCAGTAGTCAAATTTGGGTTGCTTATTGAAGCTAAGCAGGCTCAAGCTTGGTCAATATGTGGATGGGAGACCCTTTGTGGAAATCTAGTTTGCTGCTGGAGGTAGTTTTAGTCCAACCAGCAGGGGGTGCTCGTTTTCTGACATGTACAATGTGGTTCCAAAACTTCGGACTGTGAAAAATAGTGACTTTTTAATGAAGCCTTAAACCGGCAACCATAAAGAGGAGCATCCGTCTGATGAGGCATCAATCTGGCCTCCTGACCTTCTGTGGTAATGAATTCCCCACCTTAATTATGAATTTGATATCATTCATTGAGGTGGTAGCGGATACTGCCAGCTATATTGAGCCGGTCAGGATGCGCTATTTTCTGAAAATCTACTTTGCTGCTTGTGGTAGTTTCAGTCTGGCCAGCAGGGGGTGAAAGCACCTTCCTCAATCATGAATTTGACCTCATTTATAGGGGTGGTAGCGCAATCTGCCGGCCACTTTGAGCCTGGCGGAATACGCTACCCCTCCGTTAGATCAGATCAGCTTTCTTAAGTTGCCTCTCGGTGCTCGTTTTCTGACATGTACAATGTGGTTCCAAAACTTCGGACTGTGAAAAATAGTGACTTTTTAATGAAGCCTTAAACCGGCAACCGTAAACAGGAGCATCCGTCTGATGAGGCATCAAACTTGCCTCCTGACCTTCTGTGGTCATGAATTCCCCACCTTAATTATGAATTTGATATCATTCATTGAGGTGGTAGCGGATACTGCCAGCTATATTGAGCCGGTCAGGATGCGCTATTTTCTGAAAATCTACTTTGCTGCTTGTGGTAGTTTCAGTCTGGCCAGCAGGGGGTGAAATCACCTTCCTCAATCCTGAATTTGACCTCATTTATAGGGGTGGTAGCGCAATCTGCCGGCCACTTTGAGCCTGGCAGGATACGCTACCCCTCCGTTAGATCAGATCAGCTTTCTTAAGTTGCCCTAAGCAAGTTCAATTGTTGAATGCAGTAGTCAAGTTTGGGTTGTTTATTGAAGCTAAGCAGGCTCAAGCTTGGTCAATATGTGGATGGGAGACCCTTTGTGGAACTCTAGTTTGCTGCTGGAGGTAGTTTTAGTCCAACCAGCAGGGGGTGCTCGTTTTCTGACATGTACAATGTGGTTCCAAAACTTCGGACTGTGAAAAATAGTGACTTTTTAATGAAGCCTTAAACCGGCAACCATAAAGAGGAGCATCCGTCTGATGAGGCATCAAACTGGCCTCCTGACCTTCTGTGGTCATGAATTCCCCACCTTAATTATGACTTTGATATCATTCATTGAGGTGGTAGCGGATACTGCCAGCTATATTGAGCCGGTCAGGATGCCCTATTTTCTGAAAATCTAGTTTGCTGCTTGTGGTAGTTTCAGTCTGGCCAGCAGGGGGTGAAATCACCTTCCTCAATCATGAATTTGACCTCATTTATAGGGGTGGTAGCGCAATCTGCCGGCCACTTTGAGCCTGGCAGGATACGCTACCCCTCCGTTAGATCAGATCAGCTTTCTTAAGTTGCCCCAAGCAAGTTCAATTGTTGAATGCAGTAGTCAAATTTGGGTTGCTTATTGAAGCTAAGCAGGCTCAAGCTTGGTCAATATGTGGATGGGAGACCCTTTGTGGAAATCTAGTTTGCTGCTGGAGGTAGTTTTAGTCCAACCAGCAGGGGGTGCTCGTTTTCTGACATGTACAATGTGGTTCCAAAACTTCGGACTGTGAAAAATAGTGACTTTTTAATGAAGCCTTAAACCGGCAACCATAAAGAGGAGCATCCGTCTGATGAGGCATCAATCTGGCCTCCTGACCTTCTGTGGTCATGAATTCCCCACCTTAATTATGAATTTGATATCATTCATTGAGGTTGTAGCGGATACTGCCAGCTATATTGAGCCGGTCAGGATGCGCTATTTTCTGAAAATCTACTTTGCTGCTTGTGGTAGTTTCAGTCTGTCCAGCAGGGGGTGAAATCACCTTCCTCAATCATGAATTTGACCAAGTTTATAGGGGTGGTAGCGCAATCTGCCGACCACTTTGAGCCTGGCAGGATACGCTACCCCTCCGTTAGATCAGATCAGCTTTCTTAAGTTGCCTCTCGGTGCTCCTTTTCTGACATGTACAATGTGGTTCCAAAACTTCGGACTGAGAAAAATAGTGACTTTTTAATGAAGCCTTAAACCGGCAACCGTAAAGAGGAGCATCCGTCTGATGAGGCATCAAACTGGCCTCCTGACCTTCTGTGGTAATGAATTCCCCACCTTAATTATGAATTTGATATCATTCATTGAGGTGGTAGCGGATACTGCCAGCTATATTGAGCCGGTCAGGATGCGCTATTTTCTGAAAATCTACTTTGCTGCTTGTGGTAGTTTCAGTCTGGCCAGCAGGGGGTGAAATCACCTTCCTCAATCCTGAATTTGACCTCATTTATAGGGGTGGTAGCGCAATCTGCCGGCCACTTTGAGCCTGGCAGGATACGCTACCCCTCCGTTAGATCAGATCAGCTTTCTTAAGTTGCCTCTCGGTGCTCGTTTTCTGACATGTACAATGTGGTTCCAAAACTTCGGACTGCGAAAAATAGTGACTTTTTAATGAAGCCTTAAACCGGCAACTGTAAAGAGGAGCATCCGTCTGATGAGGCATACAACTGGCCTCCTGACCTTCTGTGGTCATGAATTCCCCACCTTAATTATGACTTTGATATCATTCATTGAGGTGGTAGCGCATACTGCCAGCTATATTGAACCGGTCAGGATGCCCTATTTTCTGAAAGTCTAGTTTGCTGCTTGTGGTAGTTTCAGTCTGGCCAGCAGGAGGTGTAATCACCTTCCTCAATCATGAATTTGACCTCATTTATAGGGGTGGTAGCGCAATCTGCCGACGACTTTGAGCCTGGCAGGATACGCTACCCCTCCGTTAGATCAGATCAGCTTTCTTAAGTTGCCTCTCGGTGCTCGTTTTCTGACATGTACAATGTGGTTCCAAAACTTCGGACTGCGAAAAATAGTGACTTTTTAATGAAGCCTTAAACCGGCAACCGTAAACAGGAGCATCCGTCTGATGAGGCATCAAACTGGCCTCCTGACCTTCTGTGGTCATGAATTCCCCACCTTAATTATGACTTTGATATCATTCATTGAGGTGGTAGCGGATACTGCCAGCTATATTGAGCCGGTCAGGATGCCCTATTTTCTGAAAATCTAGTTTGCTGCTTGTGGTAGTTTCAGTCTGGCCAGCAGGGGGTGAAATCACCTTCCTCAATCATGAATTTGACCTCATTTATAGGGGTGGTAGCGCAATCTGCCGGCCACTTTGAGCCTGGCAGGATACGCTACCCCTCCGTTAGATCAGATCAGCTTTCTTAAGTTGTCCCAAGCAAGTTCAATTGTTGAATGCAGTAGTCAAATTCGGGTTGTTTATTGAAGCTAAGCAGTCTCAAGCTTGGTCAATATGTGGATGGGAGACCCTTTGTGGAAATCGAGTTTGCTGCTGCAGGTAGTTTTAGTCCACCCAGCAGGGGGTGCTCGTTTTCTGACATGTACAATGGTTGCAAAACTTCAGACTGCGAAAAATAGTGACTTTTTAATGAAGCCTTAAACCGGCAACCGTAAAGAGGAGCATCCGTCTGATGAGGCATCAAACTGGCCTCCTGACCTTCTGTGGTCATGAATTCCCCACCTTAATTATGAATTTGATATCATTCATTGAGGTGGTAGCGGATACTGCCAGCTATATTGAGCCGGTCAGGATGCGCTATTTTCTGAAAATCTACTTTGCTGCTTGTGGTAGTTTCAGTCTGGCCAGCAGGGGGTGAAATCACCTTCCTCAATCAGGAATTTGACCTCATTTATAGGGGTGGTAGCGCAATCTGCCGGCCACTTTGAGCCTGGCAGGATACGCTACCCCTCCGTTAGATCAGATCAGCTTTCTTAAGCTGCCCCAAGCAAGTTCAATTGTTGAATGCAGTAGTCAAATTTGGGTTGCTTATTGAAGCTAAGCAGGCTCAAGCTTGGTCAATATGTGGATGGGAGACCCTTTGTGGAAATTTAGTTTGCTGCTGGAGGTAGTTTTAGTCCAACCAGCAGGGGGTGCTCGTTTTCTGACATGTACAATGTGGTTCCAAAACTTCGGACTGTGAAAAATAGTGACTTTTTAATGAAGCCTTAAACCGGCAACCATAAAGAGGAGCATCCGTCTGATGAGGCATCAAACTGGCCTCCTGACCTTCTGTGGTCATGAATTCCCCACCTTAATTATGACTTTGATATCATTCATTGAGGTGGTAGCGGATACTGCCAGCTATATTGAGCCGGTCAGGATGCCCTATTTTCTGAAAATCTAGTTTGCTGCTTGTGGTAGTTTCAGTCTGGCCAGCAGGGGGTGAAATCACCTTCCTCAATCATGAATTTGACCTCATTTATAGGGGTGGTAGCGCAATCTGCCGGCCACTTTGAGCCTGGCAGGATACGCTACCCCTCCGTTAGATCAGATCAGCTTTCTTAAGTTGCCCCAGGCAAGTTCAATTGTTGAATGCAGTAGTCAAATTCGGGTTGCTTATTGAAGCTAAGCAGGCTCAAGCTTGGTCAATATGTGGATGGGAGACCCTTTGTGGAAATCTAGTTTGCTGCTGGAGGTAGTTTTAGTCCAACCAGCAGGGGGTGCTCGTTTTCTGACATGTACAATGTGGTTCCAAAACTCCGGACTGCGAAAAATAGTGACTTTTTAATGAAGCCTTAAACCGGCAACCGTAAAGAGGAGCATCCGTCTGATGAGGCATCAAACTGGCCTCCTGACCTTCTGTGGTCATGAATTCCCCACCTTAATTATGAATTTGATATCATTCATTGAGGTGGTAGCGGATACTGCCAGCTATATTGAGCCGGTCAGGATGCGCTATTTTCTGAAAATCTACTTTGCTGCTTGTGGTAGTTTCAGTCTGGCCAGCAGGGGGTGAAAGCACCTTCCTCAATCATGAATTTGACCTCATTTATAGGGGTGGTAGCGCAATCTGCCGGCCACTTTGAGCCTGGCGGAATACGCTACCCCTCCGTTAGATCAGATCAGCTTTCTTAAGTTGCCTCTCGGTGCTCGTTTTCTGACATGTACAATGTGGTTCCAAAACTTCGGACTGTGAAAAATAGTGACTTTTTAATGAAGCCTTAAACCGGCAACCGTAAAGAGGAGCATCCGTCTGATGAGGCATCAAACTGGCCTCCTGACCTTCTGTGGTAATGAATTCCCCACCTTAATTATGAATTTGATATCATTCATTGAGGTGGTAGCGGATACTGCCAGCTATATTGAGCCGGTCAGGATGCGCTATTTTCTGAAAATCTACTTTGCTGCTTGTGGTAGTTTCAGTCTGGCCAGCAGGGGGTGAAATCACCTTCCTCAATCCTGAATTTGACCTCATTTATAGGGGTGGTAGCGCAATCTGCCGGCCACTTTGAGCCTGGCAGGATACGCTACCCCTCCGTTAGATCAGATCAGCTTTCTTAAGTTGCCTCTCGGTGCTCGTTTTCTGACATGTACAATGTGGTTCCAAAACTTCGGACTGCGAAAAATAGTGACTTTTTAATGAAGCCTTAAACCGGCAACTGTAAAGAGGAGCATCCGTCTGATGAGGCATCAAACTGGCCTCCTGACCTTCTGTGGTCATGAATTCCCCACCTTAATTATGACTTTGATATCATTCATTGAGGTGGTAGCGCATACTGCCAGCTATATTGAACCGGTCAGGATGCCCTATTTTCTGAAAGTCTAGTTTGCTGCTTGTGGTAGTTTCAGTCTGGCCAGCAGGAGGTGTAATCACCTTCCTCAATCATGAATTTGATCTCATTTATAGGGGTGGTAGCGCAATCTGCCGGCCACTTTGAGCCTGGCAGGATACGCTACCCCTCCGTTAGATCAGATCAGCTTTCTTAAGTTGCGTCTCGGTGCTCGTTTTCTGACATGTACAATGTGGTTCCAAAACTTCGGACTGCGAAAAATAGTGACTTTTTAATGAAGCCTTAAACCGGCAACCGTAAACAGGAGCATCCGTCTGATGAGGCATCAAACTTGCCTCCTGACCTTCTGTGGTCATGAATTCCCCACCTTAATTATGAATTTGATATCATTCATTGAGGTGGTAGTGGATACTGCCAGCTATATTGAGCCGGTCAGGATGCCCTATTTTCTGAAAATCTACTTTGCTGCTTGTGGTAGTTTCAGTCTGTCCAGCAGGGGGTGAAATCACCTTCCTCAATCATGAATTTGACCTCATTTATAGGGGTGGTAGCGCAATCTGCCGGCCACTTTGAGCCTGGCAGGATACGCTACCCCTCCGTTAGATCAGATCAGCTTTCTTAAGTTGCCCTAAGCAAGTTCAATTGTTGAATGCAGTAGTCAAGTTTGGGTTGTTTATTGAAGCTAAGCAGGCTCAAGCTTGGTCAATATGTGGATGGGAGACCCTTTGTGGAACTCTAGTTTGCTGCTGGAGGTAGTTTTAGTCCAACCAGCAGGGGGTGCTCGTTTTCTGACATGTACAATGTGGTTCCAAAACTTCGGACTGTGAAAAATAGTGACTTTTTAATGAAGCCTTAAACCGGCAACCATAAAGAGGAGCATCCGTCTGATGAGGCATCAAACTGGCCTCCTGACCTTCTGTGGTCATGAATTCCCCACCTTAATTATGACTTTGATATCATTCATTGAGGTGGTAGCGGATACTGCCAGCTATATTGAGCCGGTCAGGATGCCCTATTTTCTGAAAATCTAGTTTGCTGCTTGTGGTAGTTTCAGTCTGGCCAGCAGGGGGTGAAATCACCTTCCTCAATCATGAATTTGACCTCATTTATAGGGGTGGTAGCGCAATCTGCCGGCCACTTTGAGCCTGGCAGGATACGCTACCCCTCCGTTAGATCAGATCAGCTTTCTTAAGTTGCCCCAAGCAAGTTCAATTGTTGAATGCAGTAGTCAAATTTGGGTTGCTTATTGAAGCTAAGCAGGCTCAAGCTTGGTCAATATGTGGATGGGAGACCCTTTGTGGAAATCTAGTTTGCTGCTGGAGGTAGTTTTAGTCCAACCAGCAGGGGGTGCTCGTTTTCTGACATGTACAATGTGGTTCCAAAACTTCGGACTGTGAAAAATAGTGACTTTTTAATGAAGCCTTAAACCGGCAACCATAAAGAGGAGCATCCGTCTGATGAGGCATCAATCTGGCCTCCTGACCTTCTGTGGTCATGAATTCCCCACCTTAATTATGAATTTGATATCATTCATTGAGGTTGTAGCGGATACTGCCAGCTATATTGAGCCGGTCAGGATGCGCTATTTTCTGAAAATCTACTTTGCTGCTTGTGGTAGTTTCAGTCTGTCCAGCAGGGGGTGAAATCACCTTCCTCAATCATGAATTTGACCAAGTTTATAGGGGTGGTAGCGCAATCTGCCGACCACTTTGAGCCTGGCAGGATACGCTACCCCTCCGTTAGATCAGATCAGCTTTCTTAAGTTGCCTCTCGGTGCTCCTTTTCTGACATGTACAATGTGGTTCCAAAACTTCGGACTGAGAAAAATAGTGACTTTTTAATGAAGCCTTAAACCAGCAACCGTAAAGAGGAGCATCCTTCTGATGAGGCATCAAACTGGCCTCCTGACCTTCTGGTGTCGTAAATTCCCCACCTTAATTATGACTTTGATATCATTCATTGAGGTGGTAGCGGATTCTGCTAGCTATAATGAGCCGGTCAGGATGCGCTATTTTCTGAAAATCTAGTTTGCTGCTTGTGGTAGTTTCAGTCTGGCCAGCAGGGGGTGAAATCACCTTCCTCAATCCTGAATTTGACCTCATTTATAGGGGTGGTAGCGCAATCTGCCGGCCACTTTGAGCCTGGCAGGATACGCTACCCCTCCGTTAGATCAGATCAGCTTTCTTAAGTTGCCTCTCGGGGCTCGTTTTCTGACATGTACAATGTGGTTCCAAAACTTCGGACTGCGAAAAATAGTGACTTTTTAATGAAGCCTTAAACCGGCAACCGTAAAGAGGAGCATCCGTCTGATGAGGCATCAAACTGGCCTCCTGACCTTCTGTGGTCATGAATTCCCCACCTTAATTATGAATTTGATATCATTCATTGAGGTGGTAGCGGATACTGCCAGCTATATTGAGCCGGTCAGGATGCGCTATTTTCTGAAAATCTACTTTGCTGCTTGTGGTAGTTTCAGTCTGGCCAGCAGGGGGTGAAATCACCTTCCTCAATCAGGAATTTGACCTCATTTATAGGGGTGGTAGCGCAATCTGCCGGCCACTTTGAGCCTGGCAGGATACGCTACCCCTCCGTTAGATCAGATCAGCTTTCTTAAGTTGTCCCAAGCAAGTTCAATTGTTGAATGCAGTAGTCAAATTCGGGTTGTTTATTGAAGCTAAGCAGTCTCAAGCTTGGTCAATATGTGGATGGGAGACCCTTTGTGGAAATCTAGTTTGCTGCTGCAGGTAGTTTTAGTCCACCCAGCAGGGGGTGCTCGTTTTCTGACATGTACAATGGTTGCAAAACTTCAGACTGCGAAAAATAGTGACTTTTTAATGAAGCCTTAAACCGGCAACCGTAAAGAGGAGCATCCGTCTGATGAGGCATCAAACTGGCCTCCTGACCTTCTGTGGTCATGAATTCCCACCTTAATTATGAATTTGATATCATTCATTGAGGTGGTAGCGGATACTGCCAGCTATATTGAGCCGGTCAGGATGCGCTATTTTCTGAAAATCTACTTTGCTGCTTGTGGTAGTTTCAGTCTGGCCAGCAGGGGGTGAAATCACCTTCCTCAATCAGGAATTTGACCTCATTTATAGGGGTGGTAGCGCAATCTGCCGACCACTTTGAGCCTGGCAGGATACGCTACCCCTCCGTTAGATCAGATCAGCTTTCTTAAGTTGCCCCAAGCAAGTTCAATTGTTGAATGCAGTAGTCAAATTTGGGTTGCTTATTGAAGCTAAGCAGGCTCAAGCTTGGTCAATATGTGGATGGGAGACCCTTTGTGGAAATTTAGTTTGCTGCTGGAGGTAGTTTTAGTCCAACCAGCAGGGGGTGCTCGTTTTCTGACATGTACAATGTGGTTCCAAAACTTCGGACTGTGAAAAATAGTGACTTTTTAATGAAGCCTTAAACCGGCAACCATAAAGAGGAGCATCCGTCTGATGAGGCATCAAACTGGCCTCCTGACCTTCTGTGGTCATGAATTCCCCACCTTAATTATGACTTTGATATCATTCATTGAGGTGGTAGCGGATACTGCCAGCTATATTGAGCCGGTCAGGATGCCCTATTTTCTGAAAATCTAGTTTGCTGCTTGTGGTAGTTTCAGTCTGGCCAGCAGGGGGTGAAATCACCTTCCTCAATCATGAATTTGACCTCATTTATAGGGGTGGTAGCGCAATCTGCCGGCCACTTTGAGCCTGGCAGGATACGCTACCCCTCCGTTAGATCAGATCAGCTTTCTTAAGTTGCCCCAGGCAAGTTCAATTGTTGAATGCAGTAGTCAAATTCGGGTTGCTTATTGAAGCTAAGCAGGCTCAAGCTTGGTCAATATGTGGATGGGAGACCCTTTGTGGAAATCTAGTTTGCTGCTGGAGGTAGTTTTAGTCCAACCAGCAGGGGGTGCTCGTTTTCTGACATGTACAATGTGGTTCCAAAACTCCGGACTGCGAAAAATAGTGACTTTTTAATGAAGCCTTAAACCGGCAACCGTAAAGAGGAGCATCCGTCTGATGAGGCATCAAACTGGCCTCCTGACCTTCTGTGGTCATGAATTCCCCACCTTAATTATGAATTTGATATCATTCATTGAGGTGGTAGCGGATACTGCCAGCTATATTGAGCCGGTCAGGATGCGCTATTTTCTGAAAATCTAGTTTGCTGCTTGTGGTAGTTTCAGTCTGGCCAGCAGGGGGTGAAATCACCTTCCTCAATCATGAATTTGACCTCATTTATAGGGGTGGTAGCGCAATCTGCCGGCCACTTTGAGCCTGGCAGGATACGCTACCCCTCCGTTAGATCAGATCAGCTTTCTTAAATTGTCCCAAGCAAGTTCAATTGTTGAATGCAGTAGTCAAATTTGGGTTGCTTATTGAAGCTAAGCAGGCTCAAGCTTGGTCAATATGTGGATGGGAGACCCTTTGTGGAAATCTAGTTTGCTGCTGGAGGTAGTTTTAGTCCAACCAGCAGGGGGTGCTCGTTTTCTGACATGTACAATGTGGTTCCAAAACTTCGGACTGTGAAAAATAGTGACTTTTTAATGAAGCCTTAAACCGGCAACCATAAAGAGGAGCATCCGTCTGATGAGGCATCAATCTGGCCTCCTGACCTTCTGTGGTCATGAATTCCCCACCTTAATTATGAATTTGATATCATTCATTGAGGTTGTAGCGGATACTGCCAGCTATATTGAGCCGGTCAGGATGCGCTATTTTCTGAAAATCTACTTTGCTGCTTGTGGTAGTTTCAGTCTGTCCAGCAGGGGGTGAAATCACCTTCCTCAATCATGAATTTGACCAAGTTTATAGGGGTGGTAGCGCAATCTGCCGACCACTTTGAGCCTGGCAGGATACGCTACCCCTCCGTTAGATCAGATCAGCTTTCTTAAGTTGCCTCTCGGTGCTCCTTTTCTGACATGTACAATGTGGTTCCAAAACTTCGGACTGAGAAAAATAGTGACTTTTTAATGAAGCCTTAAACCAGCAACCGTAAAGAGGAGCATCCTTCTGATGAGGCATCAAACTGGCCTCCTGACCTTCTGGTGTCGTAAATTCCCCACCTTAATTATGACTTTGATATCATTCATTGAGGTGGTAGCGGATTCTGCTAGCTATAATGAGCCGGTCAGGATGCGCTATTTTCTGAAAATCTAGTTTGCTGCTTGTGGTAGTTTCAGTCTGGCCACCAGGGGGTGAAATCACCTTCCTCAATCCTGAATTTGACCTCATTTATAGGGGTGGTAGCGCAATCTGCCGGCCACTTTGAGCCTGGCAGGATACGCTACCCCTCCGTTAGATCAGATCAGCTTTCTTAAGTTGCCTCTCGGGGCTCGTTTTCTGACATGTACAATGTGGTTCCAAAACTTCGGACTGCGAAAAATAGTGACTTTTTAATGAAGCCTTAAACCGGCAACTGTAAAGAGGAGCATCCGTCTGATGAGGCATCAAACTGGCCTCCTGACCTTCTGTGGTCATGAATTCCCCACCTTAATTATGACTTTGATATCATTCATTGAGGTGGTAGCGCATACTGCCAGCTATATTGAACCGGTCAGGATGCCCTATTTTCTGAAAGTCTAGTTTGCTGCTTGTGGTAGTTTCAGTCTGGCCAGCAGGAGGTGTAATCACCTTCCTCAATCATGAATTTGACCTCATTTATAGGGGTGGTAGCGCAATCTGCCGACCACTTTGAGCCTGGCAGGATACGCTACCCCTCCGTTAGATCAGATCAGCTTTCTTAAGTTGCCTCTCGGTGCTCCTTTTCTGACATGTACAATGTGGTTCCAAAACTTCGGACTGAGAAAAATAGTGACTTTTTAATGAAGCCTTAAACCAGCAACCGTAAAGAGGAGCATCCTTCTGATGAGGCATCAAACTGGCCTCCTGACCTTCTGGTGTCGTAAATTCCCCACCTTAATTATGACTTTGATATCATTCATTGAGGTGGTAGCGGATTCTGCTAGCTATAATGAGCCGGTCAGGATGCGCTATTTTCTGAAAATCTAGTTTGCTGCTTGTGGTAGTTTCAGTCTGGCCAGCAGGGGGTGAAATCACCTTCCTCAATCAGGAATTTGATCTCATTTATAGGGGTGGTAGCGCAATCTGCCGACCACTTTGAGCCTGGCAGGATACGCTACCCCTCCGTTAGATCAGATCAGCTTTCTTAAGTTGCTCTCGGTGCTCGTTTTCTGACATGTACAATGTGGTTCCAAAACTTCGGACTGCGAAAAATAGTGACTTTTTAATGAAGCCTTAAACCGGCAACCGTAAAGAGGAGCATCCGTCTGATGAGGCATCAAACTGGCCTCCTGACCTTCTGTGGTCATGAATTCCCCACCTTAATTATGACTTTGATATCATTCATTGAGGTGGTAGCGGATACTGCCAGCTATATTGAGCCGGTCAGGATGCCCTATTTTCTGAAAATCTAGTTTGCTGCTTGTGGTAGTTTCAATCTGGCCAGCAGGGGGTGAAATCACCTTCCTCAATCATGAATTTGACCTCATTTATAGGGGTGGTAGCGCAATCTGCCGGCCACTTTGAGCCTGGAAGGATACGCTACCCCTCCGTTAGATCAGATCAGCTTTCTTAAGTTGTCCCAAGCAAGTTCAATTGTTGAATGCAGTAGTCAAATTCGGGTTGTTTATTGAAGCTAAGCAGTCTCAAGCTTGGTCAATATGTGGATGGGAGACCCTTTGTGGAAATCTAGTTTGCTGCTGCAGGTAGTTTTAGTCCACCCAGCAGGGGGTGCTCGTTTTCTGACATGTACAATGGTTGCAAAACTTCAGACTGCGAAAAATAGTGACTTTTTAATGAAGCCTTAAACCGGCAACCGTAAAGAGGAGCATCCGTCTGATGAGGCATCAAACTGGCCTCCTGACCTTCTGTGGTCATGAATTCCCCACCTTAATTATGAATTTGATATCATTCATTGAGGTGGTAGCGGATACTGCCAGCTATATTGAGCCGGTCAGGATGCGCTATTTTCTGAAAATCTACTTTGCTGCTTGTGGTAGTTTCAGTCTGGCCAGCAGGGGGTGAAATCACCTTCCTCAATCAGGAATTTGACCTCATTTATAGGGGTGGTAGCGCAATCTGCCGACCACTTTGAGCCTGGCAGGATACGCTACCCCTCCGTTAGATTAGATCAGCTTTCTTAAGTTGCCCCAAGCAAGTTCAATTGTTGAATGCAGTAGTCAAATTTGGGTTGCTTATTGAAGCTAAGCAGGCTCAAGCTTGGTCAATATGTGGATGGGAGACCCTTTGTGGAAATTTAGTTTGCTGCTGGAGGTAGTTTTAGTCCAACCAGCAGGGGGTGCTCGTTTTCTGACATGTACAATGTGGTTCCAAAACTTCGGACTGTGAAAAATAGTGACTTTTTAATGAAGCCTTAAACCGGCAACCATAAAGAGGAGCATCCGTCTGATGAGGCATCAAACTGGCCTCCTGACCTTCTGTGGTCATGAATTCCCCACCTTAATTATGACTTTGATATCATTCATTGAGGTGGTAGCGGATACTGCCAGCTATATTGAGCCGGTCAGGATGCCCTATTTTCTGAAAATCTAGTTTGCTGCTTGTGGTAGTTTCAGTCTGGCCAGCAGGGGGTGAAATCACCTTCCTCAATCATGAATTTGACCTCATTTATAGGGGTGGTAGCGCAATCTGCCGGCCACTTTGAGCCTAGCAGGATACGCTACCCCTCCGTTAGATCAGATCAGCTTTCTTAAGTTGCCCCAGGCAAGTTCAATTGTTGAATGCAGTAGTCAAATTCGGGTTGCTTATTGAAGCTAAGCAGGCTCAAGCTTGGTCAATATGTGGATGGGAGACCCTTTGTGGAAATCTAGTTTGCTGCTGGAGGTAGTTTTAGTCCAACCAGCAGGGGGTGCTCGTTTTCTGACATGTACAATGTGGTTCCAAAACTCCGGACTGCGAAAAATAGTGACTTTTTAATGAAGCCTTAAACCGGCAACCGTAAAGAGGAGCATCCGTCTGATGAGGCATCAAACTGGCCTCCTGACCTTCTGTGGTCATGAATTCCCCACCTTAATTATGAATTTGATATCATTCATTGAGGTGGTAGCGGATACTGCCAGCTATATTGAGCCGGTCAGGATGCGCTATTTTCTGAAAATCTAGTTTGCTGCTTGTGGTAGTTTCAGTCTGGCCAGCAGGGGGTGAAATCACCTTCCTCAATCATGAATTTGACCTCATTTATAGGGGTGGTAGCGCAATCTGCCGGCCACTTTGAGCCTGGCAGGATACGCTACCCCTCCGTTAGATCAGATCAGCTTTCTTAAATTGTCCCAAGCAAGTTCAATTGTTGAATGCAGTAGTCAAATTTGGGTTGCTTATTGAAGCTAAGCAGGCTCAAGCTTGGTCAATATGTGGATGGGAGACCCTTTGTGGAAATTTACTTTGCTGCTGGAGGTAGTTTTAGTCCAACCAGCAGGGGGTGCTCGTTTTCTGACATGTACAATGTGGTTCCAAAACTTCGGACTGTGAAAAATAGTGACTTTTTAATGAAGCCTTAAACCGGCAACCATAAAGAGGAGCATCCGTCTGATGAGGCATCAAACTGGCCTCCTGACCTTCTGTGGTCATGAATTCCCCACCTTAATTATGACTTTGATATCATTCATTGAGGTGGTAGCGGATACTGCCAGCTATATTGAGCCGGTCAGGATGCGCTATTTTCTGAAAATCTACTTTGCTGCTTGTGGTAGTTTCAGTCTGGCCAGCAGGGGGTGAAATCACCTTCCTCAATCAGGAATTTGACCTCATTTATAGGGGTGGTAGCGCAATCTGCCGACCACTTTGAGCCTGGCAGGATACGCTACCCCTCCGTTAGATCAGATCAGCTTTCTTAAGTTGCCCCAAGCAAGTTCAATTGTTGAATGCAGTAGTCAAATTTGGGTTGCTTATTGAAGCTAAGCAGGCTCAAGCCTGGTCAATATGTGGATGGGAGACCCTTTGTGGAAATTTAGTTTGCTGCTGGAGGTAGTTTTAGTCCAACCAGCAGGGGGTGCTCGTTTTCTGACATGTACAATGTGGTTCCAAAACTTCGGACTGTGAAAAATAGTGACTTTTTAATGAAGCCTTAAACCGGCAACCATAAAGAGGAGCATCCGTCTGATGAGGCATCAAACTGGCCTCCTGACCTTCTGTGGTCATGAATTCCCCACCTTAATTATGACTTTGATATCATTCATTGAGGTGGTAGCGGATACTGCCAGCTATATTGAGCCGGTCAGGATGCCCTATTTTCTGAAAATCTAGTTTGCTGCTTGTGGTAGTTTCAGTCTGGCCAGCAGGGGGTGAAATCACCTTCCTCAATCATGAATTTGACCTCATTTATAGGGGTGGTAGCGCAATCTGCCGGCCACTTTGAGCCTAGCAGGATACGCTACCCCTCCGTTAGATCAGATCAGCTTTCTTAAGTTGCCCCAGGCAAGTTCAATTGTTGAATGCAGTAGTCAAATTCGGGTTGCTTATTGAAGCTAAGCAGTCTCAAGCTTGGTCAATATGTGGATGGGAGACCCTTTGTGGAAATCTAGTTTGCTGCTGGAGGTAGTTTTAGTCCAACCAGCAGGGGGTGCTCGTTTTCTGACATGTACAATGTGGTTCCAAAACTCCGGACTGCGAAAAATAGTGACTTTTTAATGAAGCCTTAAACCGGCAACCGTAAAGAGGAGCATCCGTCTGATGAGGCATCAAACTGGCCTCCTGACCTTCTGTGGTCATGAATTCCCCACCTTAATTATGACTTTGATATCATTCATTGAGGTGGTAGCGGATACTGCCAGCTATATTGAGCCGGTCAGGATGCCCTATTTTCTGAAAATCTAGTTTGCTGCTTGTGGTAGTTTCAGTCTGGCCAGCAGGGGGTGAAATCACCTTCCTCAATCATGAATTTGACCTCATTTATAGGGGTGGTAGCGCAATCTGCCGGCCACTTTGAGCCTGGCAGGATACGCTACCCCTCCGTTAGATCAGATCAGCTTTCTTAAGTTGCCCCAAGCAAGTTCAATTGTTGAATGCAGTAGTCAAATTTGGGTTGCTTATTGAAGCTAAGCAGGCTCAAGCTTGGTCAATATGTGGATGGGAGACCCTTTGTGGAAATCTAGTTTGCTGCTGGAGGTAGTTTTAGTCCAACCAGCAGGGGGTGCTCGTTTTCTGACATGTACAATGTGGTTCCAAAACTTCGGACTGTGAAAAATAGTGACTTTTTAATGAAGCCTTAAACCGGCAACCATAAAGAGGAGCATCCGTCTGATGAGGCATCAATCTGGCCTCCTGACCTTCTGTGGTCATGAATTCCCCACCTTAATTATGAATTTGATATCATTCATTGAGGTTGTAGCGGATACTGCCAGCTATATTGAGCCGGTCAGGATGCGCTATTTTCTGAAAATCTACTTTGCTGCTTGTGGTAGTTTCAGTCTGTCCAGCAGGGGGTGAAATCACCTTCCTCAATCATGAATTTGACCAAGTTTATAGGGGTGGTAGCGCAATCTGCCGACCACTTTGAGCCTGGCAGGATACGCTACCCCTCCGTTAGATCAGATCAGCTTTCTTAAGTTGCCTCTCGGTGCTCCTTTTCTGACATGTACAATGTGGTTCCAAAACTTCGGACTGAGAAAAATAGTGACTTTTTAATGAAGCCTTAAACCGGCAACCGTAAAGAGGAGCATCCGTCTGATGAGGCATCAAACTGGCCTCCTGACCTTCTGTGGTAATGAATTCCCCACCTTAATTATGAATTTGATATCATTCATTGAGGTGGTAGCGGATACTGCCAGCTATATTGAGCCGGTCAGGATGCGCTATTTTCTGAAAATCTACTTTGCTGCTTGTGGTAGTTTCAGTCTGGCCAGCAGGGGGTGAAATCACCTTCCTCAATCCTGAATTTGACCTCATTTATAGGGGTGGTAGCGCAATCTGCCGGCCACTTTGAGCCTGGCAGGATACGCTACCCCTCCGTTAGATCAGATCAGCTTTCTTAAGTTGCCTCTCGGTGCTCGTTTTCTGACATGTACAATGTGGTTCCAAAACTTCGGACTGCGAAAAATAGTGACTTTTTAATGAAGCCTTAAACCGGCAACTGTAAAGAGGAGCATCCGTCTGATGAGGCATACAACTGGCCTCCTGACCTTCTGTGGTCATGAATTCCCCACCTTAATTATGACTTTGATATCATTCATTGAGGTGGTAGCGCATACTGCCAGCTATATTGAACCGGTCAGGATGCGCTACCATCCATACCGCCACCTGAGGCGCTAGAGAGCAACAGGAAGTGGTTGGCAGCAGTTTGGAGAGAAAGGCTCTCCTTCATTCTGTGTTTATTTTCGTTTTGTTTGTTTAAGTTTTAGTGTTTTTTTGGATAGTTTTTCATTTATTTTTTTGTAGTTTATTCCTCCCAGCAGCGATCGCTGTTTGGGGGGGATTTTTGGGCGTGAGTTTTCTTTTTACGGACGGATAAAACGGCAAAGGAACTGGATATGGCGGACGAAACACGGCAAGGAAATGACAATGGACAAGGACAACGGCAACGAGAAAGATTTCAAATGGATAAAGAGGCAAGGAAAGAGAGGGAATACTTGAAAGAAGCGACGGTTACAATTGATGTGGAAGGACTGAAGGATTTAAGAGCGATGGATATTATCAAAGCAATTTCGGAACGGATTGGGGAAGGCAAAATATTGGCGGTAAGACCTAAACAGAATAAGGAATATGAAGTGACATTGGAGAGTGAAGAAGAGACAGAGTTTTTAATGGATGGCATAACGATTAATGGAACGGACTGTGAAGTAAAAAGGCTGCAGAACAGAGACTACGTTGTCTCCTTCATGCATCTGCCAGCTTACCTGGACGATAGAGAGATTTTAAATAAACTAGAGGGATGGGGGGTTTCCCCTATCTCAAAAATTAAAAGAAGAGTATATCCGGGCACGAACATTGAAGATGGGACGAGGTTCGTCAAAACACGGTTTCCGAGGGAGGTGCCCTCTCTCCCGTACAGCACAAAAATTGAGACGGCGGAGGGTCCACAATATTTCCGGGTGATGCACAGTCACCAGGTTAAAACCTGTCGACTGTGCATGAGCCCGGACCATGTGGTTAAAGATTGCCCTGCCTTTACGTGCTTTAAATGTGGGGAGAGGGGCCATTTTGCGAGAAACTGCAATGCTGTGATGTGCCCGGATTGCAAACTGGCATTGGATAAATGTGAATGTTGGATGCAGAGCGGAGGAGAACGGCAGGTGAGCGGACAGATGCATGGGGGAGACAGCGGACAACGGGAAGAGGAACTTAACATACGAGAAGAAACAGGGTCGGAACAGAGGGATGATTGCAACGATCAAAGAATGGAAACACGTAATGAGGGTGAAGAATGGACACAAATGGTTTTAACTGACAGTTTGCAAAGCATTTTAAATAACGCAGAGAGGAAGGAACAAAGAAATGAGGATTTGAGCGAGGCACAGCAGGAAATTAATTTATGCTCGCAAATGGTGAATTTGGAAGGTCTACCACAGGATTGGGACAATCGGGAGGATGAGGAGCAGAGGAGCAAAGAACTGGGAGAGGAAAAGGAACAAGAGGGAACAAAAGAAGCACACACAAAGGTACCGAAGCGAAGGAGATCTCTAAGGGTTGTACCAAACATAGAGACTGCAAGAAAGAAGGTGTTGAAGGAAACCGAGATTGAAAGTAAGAACAAATTTGAAGTTTTGACAGGGTTGGAGGACATGGACTAATTTTATGGGTATTTTAAATGTTTTTATATGTCTAATGCTTTTAAAGACTGTCACTTTTAATGCGAGGGGACTTTTGAATGTTAGAAAATTTGAAAAGGTGGTGGAAATGTGTAAAGGGGAAGACCTGATTTTACTACAAGAAACAAATTGGAGGGATGATTTTATGAATAAGATAAGAGAAAGATGGGGAGGGGAGATTCTATATAATAATGGTGATGGGAGAATGGGGAGAGGGGTTGCTTTTCTAATTAAAGAAAATAGAGGGATCCTTGGTAAAATAATATATAAGGATGGTGAGGGGAAGTGTATGGCTATTGAACTGAAGTATGATGAGAAGACTGTGATAATAGTTAACGTACATGCACCAACAGAAGATAAAGAAAAGAAGGAGTTTTTTAATGTCTTAAGGGCTTTTTTAAAGAAGCATAATGAGGTCATCTTATTGGGGGATTTTAATACAGTTTTTAGTAAATTGGATATGGGGGAGGGAATGGTTTTTAAGTCGGATGTGGGTAGAAAGGAGCTGAAACTTTTAATGGAAGAAAATAATTGCATTGACGTGTGGAGAGAAAGAAATGAGAAAAAGAAAGAATTCTCAAGAAGACAGTTGGTGGGGAACTTTATTTGTAGATCAAGAATTGATTTTATTTTATGTACAAGAAATATTGAGGATTTTATTGGGGATATTAAGTATGAAGAAACAAGTCTGAGTGACCATAAGCTAGTTTTGGTTAAAATAGATTGGGGGTCATTGAAAAGAGGGCCAGGGGTATGGGTTTTAAACACAGAGATTTTAAAAAATGAAGATTACGTTTTACGTATTAAGGAGATTATTGAGAAAGAAAAAGGAAATGGGATGCATGGAGAAGATATCAGAATATGGTGGGAGAATGTGAAGTTTTTAATTAAAAAATTTACGATAAAATACTGCAAAATAATACAAAAAAGCAAGAGGTATAATGAGAAAAAAATTAAAGAAAAATTAGAAGAAGAACTAAATAAATGTGATAAAGATATACAAAAAATAAAAGAATTAGAAGGCAGGTTGAAGGAAATGGAGGAGGGAAAATACGAGGGGGCGAGGCTAAGAAGTAAGGCGAAATACACAATGGAGGGTGAAAAATGTACAAAATTTTTCTTTAATTTAGAAAGAAGTAGAGCAAAGGCGGGGATGATTAAGGAGATAAGAAGGAAAGATGGGGTGGTGGTAGGGGACAATGAGGGAATATTATATGTAGTGAAAGAATATTACGAGGGATTGTTTAGTGCTGAGGGGGTGCGGGAGGAGGAAAAGCAGGAATTATTGGGACAGCTAAAAGCGAAGGTAGGGGAGGAGGATAAAAAGGAATGTGAAATGGAGATAAGGAAAGAAGAAATAGAAAATGCAATAAGTGAGTTAAATAGGAAAAAAAGTCCAGGGATTGATGGCTTAGGGAGTGAATTTTATATAGCTTTTAAAGAGGTTTTGATTGACATTTTAAAGGATGTTTATGATGATGTTTTTAGTAAAGGAGAATTAAGCACTAGAATGGGAATGGGGTTAATGAGAATAATTTATAAGAAAAAGGGAGATAAAACAGACCTAAAAAATTTCAGACCAATCACTATGCTGAATACAGATTTAAAAATATTATCAAAGATTTTAGCAAACAGATTAAAAGAAGTTATGCCGAAAATAATAAAGACTAACCAAGTATATGGAGTGAAGGGAAGGGATATAGCGGACACAACTATAAGTATAAAGGATGCAATAAGATATATTAACGAAAAAAATATGAATGGTTTTATTATAAGCTTGGATTTTGAAAAAGCTTTTGACAGAGTAGAACACCAGTTTTTATTTGATATCTTAAAAGGGTTTGGGTTTGGTGAGAATTTTATAAAATGGGTGAAAATTTTATACAAGGGAGCTATGACAAAAATAAAGTGCAATGGGTTTTTAACACAAGCTTTTAAATTAACAAGATCCATAAGACAGGGATGCCCATTGTCAGCCCTACTATACTCTTTGGTAGCAGAGCCTCTAGGGCTGGCAATGGAGCAGGATAAAGGCGTAAAAGGGATACGGTTGGAGGGAGAAGAGAGTAAAATTTTTCAATATGCAGATGATACAACGCTAATGTTAAAAGATCTGGAAAGTGTAATAAAAGCTATGGAGATTGTACAGAATTATTGTAGAGGATCAGGGGCAAAAGTGAATGAAGAGAAGACAGTGTATATGAGGTTTGGAGGGGCACAGGTTCTAACAGAGCATTTTAATTTTAAGGAATCAAGGGACATAAAGATTTTAGGGGTACATATGGGGCGGGATGAGCGAAAAGCAGGAGAAACAATGTGGGAGGAAGTGATAGGGGGGATTGAAAGGAGATTGATTTTTTGGAAATTAAGAACGCTGACTTTGAAGGGGAAAGTTTTAATTATTAATGTTTTAATGGTGTCAAAATTATGGTACATTTTATATGTAAACCCAATGCCATTATGGGCGGAAAAGAGGCTGAAGAAATGTTTTTCAGAGTTTTTATGGAATGGGAAGCCCCCAAGAATAGCACACAATACTTTAATAGGGGAGGGAGAGAAGGGAGGAATGGGATTAATTGACATTGAACATAGAAAGAACGCACTAAGGGTAAAATTGGTAAAAAAGTTTTTAGACAAATCACACACAGCAGGATGGAAGGGAACTATGGAGTACTTTTTAAATAAAGGCAGTAAATTTAATCTGGGAAGGAATATTTTATGGATGAAGACTAAATTATGGATGACTGAGAGGATGCCGGATTTTTATAGGGAACTGCTGGGAGCATGGGGAAAGTTTTTATCAAGTGTGCATTTTATTCCGAGGGGTAGGGAAAACATTTTAAATCAGCCTCTTTTTTTAAATCAGAGTATTTTAAATCAGGGGAGGCAGTTGTTTTTTAAGAAATGGTGGGAGGCGGGAATTTTAAAAGTGAGGGACATTTTATATGAAGTTAAAGAAGGATTTCTACCCGTACAAGTGGTTATAGACGCAATGGAGGAAGCAAAGGAGGAGTACAGCAGACAGGAAGAAACTAATAAATATGAAATGATCAAGAGATCGATACCGAAAGAATGGATAGAGGGAATCGAAAATAAGGAGGACGGAGAGCAACAAAATGAAATATATGTGGGATTGGGAGAAAAACAATTTGATTTTAATAAATGTCAGGTGAAAGATTTTTATAGTGTTTTTAGAGAGGGGGTCTTTAAAAAACCAGTGGTCAACAATTACTGGATGGATAAGTACAAGGGTGTGAAGGAATGTGATATTTGGGGAAACATGAAAGGGAAAATGATACAGACAAAGCTGGAAAATTTAGAGTTCTTAATTAGGCATAAAGTGATTTTTACTGACGTTATTTTAAACAAAATTGGTATGGAATCAAGTGCTGTATGTAAAGTGTGTAATGAGGAGGAGGAGGGATTTTTACATCTGTTTTTACATTGTATAAAATTGGATGATTTTAATGAGAAATGTAAGAAAATGATTTTAAGGTTGAAAGGGGAGGATGGAGAGGAGATGGACTGGGGCAGGATTCTAATGTTGGGAATACAAAGAAAGAACAAGAACAAAATGGTCATCAACCTTTTGATAATGTTAATTAAGAGTGCTATATGGGAAAGGAGAGTGGTGGCAAAGAAGGAAAAATGGATAATGGATTTATGGTATGTTTTTAAAAGAAAAGTCGAAAAATATGTACAATGCCTGTTTTATTATTTTAAGCAAGAAGATCAAATGGGGTTCTTTTACAATGTTTTTACTAATGATGTATGTGTAACTTTAGATGAGAATGGAATAGATGTGCAATTTTAAAAAAGTTTGGAGAATGTTTCTGTTCTTAAGTACTGTTTTGTCTCGCAACACGTGATGACGAGCTGGGTTACTCCTTTCCGAGAGTGAATAACGATCTGTGTGGAAAGCAATATTGTTTTGTATTTTTGATGTTCTTTACTGTTTGTATTTTCATTCATATATATGATTAGTTTTTAATTCTAA
Source organism: Garra rufa (assembly GCF_049309525.1). Taxonomy (NCBI): domain Eukaryota; kingdom Metazoa; phylum Chordata; class Actinopteri; order Cypriniformes; family Cyprinidae; genus Garra; species Garra rufa. Next base: position 27,825,024 of record NC_133362.1, on the reverse strand, counting down.
GGCATTATTTATTACTTTATTGCTGACAATGTTAAGTATTTTAATGCGTGTTTAATCATTTATGTCTTTAAGATTTCTACTGTGAAACACATGCTTGATAACTGTATTATGGAATTTTTTCAATAAAAAAAAAAAAAAGAAAAAAAAAAAAAAAAAAAAAAAAAAAAAAAAAAAAAATTCGGGTTGTTTATTGAAGCTAAGCAGTCTCAAGCTTGGTCAATATGTGGATGGGAGACCCTTTGTGGAAATCGAGTTTGCTGCTGCAGGTAGTTTTAGTCCACCCAGCAGGGGGTGCTCGTTTTCTGACATGTACAATGGTTGCAAAACTTCAGACTGCGAAAAATAGTGACTTTTTAATGAAGCCTTAAACCGGCAACCGTAAAGAGGAGCATCCGTCTGATGAGGCATCAAACTGGCCTCCTGACCTTCTGTGGTCATGAATTCCCCACCTTAATTATGAATTTGATATCATTCATTGAGGTGGTAGCGGATACTGCCAGCTATATTGAGCCGGTCAGGATGCGCTATTTTCTGAAAATCTACTTTGCTGCTTGTGGTAGTTTCAGTCTGGCCAGCAGGGGGTGAAATCACCTTCCTCAATCAGGAATTTGACCTCATTTATAGGGGTGGTAGCGCAATCTGCCGGCCACTTTGAGCCTGGCAGGATACGCTACCCCTCCGTTAGATCAGATCAGCTTTCTTAAGCTGCCCCAAGCAAGTTCAATTGTTGAATGCAGTAGTCAAATTTGGGTTGCTTATTGAAGCTAAGCAGGCTCAAGCTTGGTCAATATGTGGATGGGAGACCCTTTGTGGAAATTTAGTTTGCTGCTGGAGGTAGTTTTAGTCCAACCAGCAGGGGGTGCTCGTTTTCTGACATGTACAATGTGGTTCCAAAACTTCGGACTGTGAAAAATAGTGACTTTTTAATGAAGCCTTAAACCGGCAACCATAAAGAGGAGCATCCGTCTGATGAGGCATCAAACTGGCCTCCTGACCTTCTGTGGTCATGAATTCCCCACCTTAATTATGACTTTGATATCATTCATTGAGGTGGTAGCGGATACTGCCAGCTATATTGAGCCGGTCAGGATGCCCTATTTTCTGAAAATCTAGTTTGCTGCTTGTGGTAGTTTCAGTCTGGCCAGCAGGGGGTGAAATCACCTTCCTCAATCATGAATTTGACCTCATTTATAGGGGTGGTAGCGCAATCTGCCGGCCACTTTGAGCCTGGCAGGATACGCTACCCCTCCGTTAGATCAGATCAGCTTTCTTAAGTTGCCCCAGGCAAGTTCAATTGTTGAATGCAGTAGTCAAATTCGGGTTGCTTATTGAAGCTAAGCAGGCTCAAGCTTGGTCAATATGTGGATGGGAGACCCTTTGTGGAAATCTAGTTTGCTGCTGGAGGTAGTTTTAGTCCAACCAGCAGGGGGTGCTCGTTTTCTGACATGTACAATGTGGTTCCAAAACTCCGGACTGCGAAAAATAGTGACTTTTTAATGAAGCCTTAAACCGGCAACCGTAAAGAGGAGCATCCGTCTGATGAGGCATCAAACTGGCCTCCTGACCTTCTGTGGTCATGAATTCCCCACCTTAATTATGAATTTGATATCATTCATTGAGGTGGTAGCGGATACTGCCAGCTATATTGAGCCGGTCAGGATGCGCTATTTTCTGAAAATCTACTTTGCTGCTTGTGGTAGTTTCAGTCTGGCCAGCAGGGGGTGAAAGCACCTTCCTCAATCATGAATTTGACCTCATTTATAGGGGTGGTAGCGCAATCTGCCGGCCACTTTGAGCCTGGCGGAATACGCTACCCCTCCGTTAGATCAGATCAGCTTTCTTAAGTTGCCTCTCGGTGCTCGTTTTCTGACATGTACAATGTGGTTCCAAAACTTCGGACTGTGAAAAATAGTGACTTTTTAATGAAGCCTTAAACCGGCAACCGTAAAGAGGAGCATCCGTCTGATGAGGCATCAAACTGGCCTCCTGACCTTCTGTGGTAATGAATTCCCCACCTTAATTATGAATTTGATATCATTCATTGAGGTGGTAGCGGATACTGCCAGCTATATTGAGCCGGTCAGGATGCGCTATTTTCTGAAAATCTACTTTGCTGCTTGTGGTAGTTTCAGTCTGGCCAGCAGGGGGTGAAATCACCTTCCTCAATCCTGAATTTGACCTCATTTATAGGGGTGGTAGCGCAATCTGCCGGCCACTTTGAGCCTGGCAGGATACGCTACCCCTCCGTTAGATCAGATCAGCTTTCTTAAGTTGCCTCTCGGTGCTCGTTTTCTGACATGTACAATGTGGTTCCAAAACTTCGGACTGCGAAAAATAGTGACTTTTTAATGAAGCCTTAAACCGGCAACTGTAAAGAGGAGCATCCGTCTGATGAGGCATCAAACTGGCCTCCTGACCTTCTGTGGTCATGAATTCCCCACCTTAATTATGACTTTGATATCATTCATTGAGGTGGTAGCGCATACTGCCAGCTATATTGAACCGGTCAGGATGCCCTATTTTCTGAAAGTCTAGTTTGCTGCTTGTGGTAGTTTCAGTCTGGCCAGCAGGAGGTGTAATCACCTTCCTCAATCATGAATTTGATCTCATTTATAGGGGTGGTAGCGCAATCTGCCGGCCACTTTGAGCCTGGCAGGATACGCTACCCCTCCGTTAGATCAGATCAGCTTTCTTAAGTTGCGTCTCGGTGCTCGTTTTCTGACATGTACAATGTGGTTCCAAAACTTCGGACTGCGAAAAATAGTGACTTTTTAATGAAGCCTTAAACCGGCAACCGTAAACAGGAGCATCCGTCTGATGAGGCATCAAACTTGCCTCCTGACCTTCTGTGGTCATGAATTCCCCACCTTAATTATGAATTTGATATCATTCATTGAGGTGGTAGTGGATACTGCCAGCTATATTGAGCCGGTCAGGATGCCCTATTTTCTGAAAATCTACTTTGCTGCTTGTGGTAGTTTCAGTCTGTCCAGCAGGGGGTGAAATCACCTTCCTCAATCATGAATTTGACCTCATTTATAGGGGTGGTAGCGCAATCTGCCGGCCACTTTGAGCCTGGCAGGATACGCTACCCCTCCGTTAGATCAGATCAGCTTTCTTAAGTTGCCCTAAGCAAGTTCAATTGTTGAATGCAGTAGTCAAGTTTGGGTTGTTTATTGAAGCTAAGCAGGCTCAAGCTTGGTCAATATGTGGATGGGAGACCCTTTGTGGAACTCTAGTTTGCTGCTGGAGGTAGTTTTAGTCCAACCAGCAGGGGGTGCTCGTTTTCTGACATGTACAATGTGGTTCCAAAACTTCGGACTGTGAAAAATAGTGACTTTTTAATGAAGCCTTAAACCGGCAACCATAAAGAGGAGCATCCGTCTGATGAGGCATCAAACTGGCCTCCTGACCTTCTGTGGTCATGAATTCCCCACCTTAATTATGACTTTGATATCATTCATTGAGGTGGTAGCGGATACTGCCAGCTATATTGAGCCGGTCAGGATGCCCTATTTTCTGAAAATCTAGTTTGCTGCTTGTGGTAGTTTCAGTCTGGCCAGCAGGGGGTGAAATCACCTTCCTCAATCATGAATTTGACCTCATTTATAGGGGTGGTAGCGCAATCTGCCGGCCACTTTGAGCCTGGCAGGATACGCTACCCCTCCGTTAGATCAGATCAGCTTTCTTAAGTTGCCCCAAGCAAGTTCAATTGTTGAATGCAGTAGTCAAATTTGGGTTGCTTATTGAAGCTAAGCAGGCTCAAGCTTGGTCAATATGTGGATGGGAGACCCTTTGTGGAAATCTAGTTTGCTGCTGGAGGTAGTTTTAGTCCAACCAGCAGGGGGTGCTCGTTTTCTGACATGTACAATGTGGTTCCAAAACTTCGGACTGTGAAAAATAGTGACTTTTTAATGAAGCCTTAAACCGGCAACCATAAAGAGGAGCATCCGTCTGATGAGGCATCAATCTGGCCTCCTGACCTTCTGTGGTCATGAATTCCCCACCTTAATTATGAATTTGATATCATTCATTGAGGTTGTAGCGGATACTGCCAGCTATATTGAGCCGGTCAGGATGCGCTATTTTCTGAAAATCTACTTTGCTGCTTGTGGTAGTTTCAGTCTGTCCAGCAGGGGGTGAAATCACCTTCCTCAATCATGAATTTGACCAAGTTTATAGGGGTGGTAGCGCAATCTGCCGACCACTTTGAGCCTGGCAGGATACGCTACCCCTCCGTTAGATCAGATCAGCTTTCTTAAGTTGCCTCTCGGTGCTCCTTTTCTGACATGTACAATGTGGTTCCAAAACTTCGGACTGAGAAAAATAGTGACTTTTTAATGAAGCCTTAAACCAGCAACCGTAAAGAGGAGCATCCTTCTGATGAGGCATCAAACTGGCCTCCTGACCTTCTGGTGTCGTAAATTCCCCACCTTAATTATGACTTTGATATCATTCATTGAGGTGGTAGCGGATTCTGCTAGCTATAATGAGCCGGTCAGGATGCGCTATTTTCTGAAAATCTAGTTTGCTGCTTGTGGTAGTTTCAGTCTGGCCAGCAGGGGGTGAAATCACCTTCCTCAATCCTGAATTTGACCTCATTTATAGGGGTGGTAGCGCAATCTGCCGGCCACTTTGAGCCTGGCAGGATACGCTACCCCTCCGTTAGATCAGATCAGCTTTCTTAAGTTGCCTCTCGGGGCTCGTTTTCTGACATGTACAATGTGGTTCCAAAACTTCGGACTGCGAAAAATAGTGACTTTTTAATGAAGCCTTAAACCGGCAACCGTAAAGAGGAGCATCCGTCTGATGAGGCATCAAACTGGCCTCCTGACCTTCTGTGGTCATGAATTCCCCACCTTAATTATGAATTTGATATCATTCATTGAGGTGGTAGCGGATACTGCCAGCTATATTGAGCCGGTCAGGATGCGCTATTTTCTGAAAATCTACTTTGCTGCTTGTGGTAGTTTCAGTCTGGCCAGCAGGGGGTGAAATCACCTTCCTCAATCAGGAATTTGACCTCATTTATAGGGGTGGTAGCGCAATCTGCCGGCCACTTTGAGCCTGGCAGGATACGCTACCCCTCCGTTAGATCAGATCAGCTTTCTTAAGTTGTCCCAAGCAAGTTCAATTGTTGAATGCAGTAGTCAAATTCGGGTTGTTTATTGAAGCTAAGCAGTCTCAAGCTTGGTCAATATGTGGATGGGAGACCCTTTGTGGAAATCTAGTTTGCTGCTGCAGGTAGTTTTAGTCCACCCAGCAGGGGGTGCTCGTTTTCTGACATGTACAATGGTTGCAAAACTTCAGACTGCGAAAAATAGTGACTTTTTAATGAAGCCTTAAACCGGCAACCGTAAAGAGGAGCATCCGTCTGATGAGGCATCAAACTGGCCTCCTGACCTTCTGTGGTCATGAATTCCCACCTTAATTATGAATTTGATATCATTCATTGAGGTGGTAGCGGATACTGCCAGCTATATTGAGCCGGTCAGGATGCGCTATTTTCTGAAAATCTACTTTGCTGCTTGTGGTAGTTTCAGTCTGGCCAGCAGGGGGTGAAATCACCTTCCTCAATCAGGAATTTGACCTCATTTATAGGGGTGGTAGCGCAATCTGCCGACCACTTTGAGCCTGGCAGGATACGCTACCCCTCCGTTAGATCAGATCAGCTTTCTTAAGTTGCCCCAAGCAAGTTCAATTGTTGAATGCAGTAGTCAAATTTGGGTTGCTTATTGAAGCTAAGCAGGCTCAAGCTTGGTCAATATGTGGATGGGAGACCCTTTGTGGAAATTTAGTTTGCTGCTGGAGGTAGTTTTAGTCCAACCAGCAGGGGGTGCTCGTTTTCTGACATGTACAATGTGGTTCCAAAACTTCGGACTGTGAAAAATAGTGACTTTTTAATGAAGCCTTAAACCGGCAACCATAAAGAGGAGCATCCGTCTGATGAGGCATCAAACTGGCCTCCTGACCTTCTGTGGTCATGAATTCCCCACCTTAATTATGACTTTGATATCATTCATTGAGGTGGTAGCGGATACTGCCAGCTATATTGAGCCGGTCAGGATGCCCTATTTTCTGAAAATCTAGTTTGCTGCTTGTGGTAGTTTCAGTCTGGCCAGCAGGGGGTGAAATCACCTTCCTCAATCATGAATTTGACCTCATTTATAGGGGTGGTAGCGCAATCTGCCGGCCACTTTGAGCCTGGCAGGATACGCTACCCCTCCGTTAGATCAGATCAGCTTTCTTAAGTTGCCCCAGGCAAGTTCAATTGTTGAATGCAGTAGTCAAATTCGGGTTGCTTATTGAAGCTAAGCAGGCTCAAGCTTGGTCAATATGTGGATGGGAGACCCTTTGTGGAAATCTAGTTTGCTGCTGGAGGTAGTTTTAGTCCAACCAGCAGGGGGTGCTCGTTTTCTGACATGTACAATGTGGTTCCAAAACTCCGGACTGCGAAAAATAGTGACTTTTTAATGAAGCCTTAAACCGGCAACCGTAAAGAGGAGCATCCGTCTGATGAGGCATCAAACTGGCCTCCTGACCTTCTGTGGTCATGAATTCCCCACCTTAATTATGAATTTGATATCATTCATTGAGGTGGTAGCGGATACTGCCAGCTATATTGAGCCGGTCAGGATGCGCTATTTTCTGAAAATCTAGTTTGCTGCTTGTGGTAGTTTCAGTCTGGCCAGCAGGGGGTGAAATCACCTTCCTCAATCATGAATTTGACCTCATTTATAGGGGTGGTAGCGCAATCTGCCGGCCACTTTGAGCCTGGCAGGATACGCTACCCCTCCGTTAGATCAGATCAGCTTTCTTAAATTGTCCCAAGCAAGTTCAATTGTTGAATGCAGTAGTCAAATTTGGGTTGCTTATTGAAGCTAAGCAGGCTCAAGCTTGGTCAATATGTGGATGGGAGACCCTTTGTGGAAATCTAGTTTGCTGCTGGAGGTAGTTTTAGTCCAACCAGCAGGGGGTGCTCGTTTTCTGACATGTACAATGTGGTTCCAAAACTTCGGACTGTGAAAAATAGTGACTTTTTAATGAAGCCTTAAACCGGCAACCATAAAGAGGAGCATCCGTCTGATGAGGCATCAATCTGGCCTCCTGACCTTCTGTGGTCATGAATTCCCCACCTTAATTATGAATTTGATATCATTCATTGAGGTTGTAGCGGATACTGCCAGCTATATTGAGCCGGTCAGGATGCGCTATTTTCTGAAAATCTACTTTGCTGCTTGTGGTAGTTTCAGTCTGTCCAGCAGGGGGTGAAATCACCTTCCTCAATCATGAATTTGACCAAGTTTATAGGGGTGGTAGCGCAATCTGCCGACCACTTTGAGCCTGGCAGGATACGCTACCCCTCCGTTAGATCAGATCAGCTTTCTTAAGTTGCCTCTCGGTGCTCCTTTTCTGACATGTACAATGTGGTTCCAAAACTTCGGACTGAGAAAAATAGTGACTTTTTAATGAAGCCTTAAACCAGCAACCGTAAAGAGGAGCATCCTTCTGATGAGGCATCAAACTGGCCTCCTGACCTTCTGGTGTCGTAAATTCCCCACCTTAATTATGACTTTGATATCATTCATTGAGGTGGTAGCGGATTCTGCTAGCTATAATGAGCCGGTCAGGATGCGCTATTTTCTGAAAATCTAGTTTGCTGCTTGTGGTAGTTTCAGTCTGGCCACCAGGGGGTGAAATCACCTTCCTCAATCCTGAATTTGACCTCATTTATAGGGGTGGTAGCGCAATCTGCCGGCCACTTTGAGCCTGGCAGGATACGCTACCCCTCCGTTAGATCAGATCAGCTTTCTTAAGTTGCCTCTCGGGGCTCGTTTTCTGACATGTACAATGTGGTTCCAAAACTTCGGACTGCGAAAAATAGTGACTTTTTAATGAAGCCTTAAACCGGCAACTGTAAAGAGGAGCATCCGTCTGATGAGGCATCAAACTGGCCTCCTGACCTTCTGTGGTCATGAATTCCCCACCTTAATTATGACTTTGATATCATTCATTGAGGTGGTAGCGCATACTGCCAGCTATATTGAACCGGTCAGGATGCCCTATTTTCTGAAAGTCTAGTTTGCTGCTTGTGGTAGTTTCAGTCTGGCCAGCAGGAGGTGTAATCACCTTCCTCAATCATGAATTTGACCTCATTTATAGGGGTGGTAGCGCAATCTGCCGACCACTTTGAGCCTGGCAGGATACGCTACCCCTCCGTTAGATCAGATCAGCTTTCTTAAGTTGCCTCTCGGTGCTCCTTTTCTGACATGTACAATGTGGTTCCAAAACTTCGGACTGAGAAAAATAGTGACTTTTTAATGAAGCCTTAAACCAGCAACCGTAAAGAGGAGCATCCTTCTGATGAGGCATCAAACTGGCCTCCTGACCTTCTGGTGTCGTAAATTCCCCACCTTAATTATGACTTTGATATCATTCATTGAGGTGGTAGCGGATTCTGCTAGCTATAATGAGCCGGTCAGGATGCGCTATTTTCTGAAAATCTAGTTTGCTGCTTGTGGTAGTTTCAGTCTGGCCAGCAGGGGGTGAAATCACCTTCCTCAATCAGGAATTTGACCTCATTTATAGGGGTGGTAGCGCAATCTGCCGACCACTTTGAGCCTGGCAGGATACGCTACCCCTCCGTTAGATCAGATCAGCTTTCTTAAGTTGCTCTCGGTGCTCGTTTTCTGACATGTACAATGTGGTTCCAAAACTTCGGACTGCGAAAAATAGTGACTTTTTAATGAAGCCTTAAACCGGCAACCGTAAAGAGGAGCATCCGTCTGATGAGGCATCAAACTGGCCTCCTGACCTTCTGTGGTCATGAATTCCCCACCTTAATTATGACTTTGATATCATTCATTGAGGTGGTAGCGGATACTGCCAGCTATATTGAGCCGGTCAGGATGCCCTATTTTCTGAAAATCTAGTTTGCTGCTTGTGGTAGTTTCAATCTGGCCAGCAGGGGGTGAAATCACCTTCCTCAATCATGAATTTGACCTCATTTATAGGGGTGGTAGCGCAATCTGCCGGCCACTTTGAGCCTGGAAGGATACGCTACCCCTCCGTTAGATCAGATCAGCTTTCTTAAGTTGTCCCAAGCAAGTTCAATTGTTGAATGCAGTAGTCAAATTCGGGTTGTTTATTGAAGCTAAGCAGTCTCAAGCTTGGTCAATATGTGGATGGGAGACCCTTTGTGGAAATCTAGTTTGCTGCTGCAGGTAGTTTTAGTCCACCCAGCAGGGGGTGCTCGTTTTCTGACATGTACAATGGTTGCAAAACTTCAGACTGCGAAAAATAGTGACTTTTTAATGAAGCCTTAAACCGGCAACCGTAAAGAGGAGCATCCGTCTGATGAGGCATCAAACTGGCCTCCTGACCTTCTGTGGTCATGAATTCCCCACCTTAATTATGAATTTGATATCATTCATTGAGGTGGTAGCGGATACTGCCAGCTATATTGAGCCGGTCAGGATGCGCTATTTTCTGAAAATCTACTTTGCTGCTTGTGGTAGTTTCAGTCTGGCCAGCAGGGGGTGAAATCACCTTCCTCAATCAGGAATTTGACCTCATTTATAGGGGTGGTAGCGCAATCTGCCGACCACTTTGAGCCTGGCAGGATACGCTACCCCTCCGTTAGATTAGATCAGCTTTCTTAAGTTGCCCCAAGCAAGTTCAATTGTTGAATGCAGTAGTCAAATTTGGGTTGCTTATTGAAGCTAAGCAGGCTCAAGCTTGGTCAATATGTGGATGGGAGACCCTTTGTGGAAATTTAGTTTGCTGCTGGAGGTAGTTTTAGTCCAACCAGCAGGGGGTGCTCGTTTTCTGACATGTACAATGTGGTTCCAAAACTTCGGACTGTGAAAAATAGTGACTTTTTAATGAAGCCTTAAACCGGCAACCATAAAGAGGAGCATCCGTCTGATGAGGCATCAAACTGGCCTCCTGACCTTCTGTGGTCATGAATTCCCCACCTTAATTATGACTTTGATATCATTCATTGAGGTGGTAGCGGATACTGCCAGCTATATTGAGCCGGTCAGGATGCCCTATTTTCTGAAAATCTAGTTTGCTGCTTGTGGTAGTTTCAGTCTGGCCAGCAGGGGGTGAAATCACCTTCCTCAATCATGAATTTGACCTCATTTATAGGGGTGGTAGCGCAATCTGCCGGCCACTTTGAGCCTAGCAGGATACGCTACCCCTCCGTTAGATCAGATCAGCTTTCTTAAGTTGCCCCAGGCAAGTTCAATTGTTGAATGCAGTAGTCAAATTCGGGTTGCTTATTGAAGCTAAGCAGGCTCAAGCTTGGTCAATATGTGGATGGGAGACCCTTTGTGGAAATCTAGTTTGCTGCTGGAGGTAGTTTTAGTCCAACCAGCAGGGGGTGCTCGTTTTCTGACATGTACAATGTGGTTCCAAAACTCCGGACTGCGAAAAATAGTGACTTTTTAATGAAGCCTTAAACCGGCAACCGTAAAGAGGAGCATCCGTCTGATGAGGCATCAAACTGGCCTCCTGACCTTCTGTGGTCATGAATTCCCCACCTTAATTATGAATTTGATATCATTCATTGAGGTGGTAGCGGATACTGCCAGCTATATTGAGCCGGTCAGGATGCGCTATTTTCTGAAAATCTAGTTTGCTGCTTGTGGTAGTTTCAGTCTGGCCAGCAGGGGGTGAAATCACCTTCCTCAATCATGAATTTGACCTCATTTATAGGGGTGGTAGCGCAATCTGCCGGCCACTTTGAGCCTGGCAGGATACGCTACCCCTCCGTTAGATCAGATCAGCTTTCTTAAATTGTCCCAAGCAAGTTCAATTGTTGAATGCAGTAGTCAAATTTGGGTTGCTTATTGAAGCTAAGCAGGCTCAAGCTTGGTCAATATGTGGATGGGAGACCCTTTGTGGAAATTTACTTTGCTGCTGGAGGTAGTTTTAGTCCAACCAGCAGGGGGTGCTCGTTTTCTGACATGTACAATGTGGTTCCAAAACTTCGGACTGTGAAAAATAGTGACTTTTTAATGAAGCCTTAAACCGGCAACCATAAAGAGGAGCATCCGTCTGATGAGGCATCAAACTGGCCTCCTGACCTTCTGTGGTCATGAATTCCCCACCTTAATTATGACTTTGATATCATTCATTGAGGTGGTAGCGGATACTGCCAGCTATATTGAGCCGGTCAGGATGCGCTATTTTCTGAAAATCTACTTTGCTGCTTGTGGTAGTTTCAGTCTGGCCAGCAGGGGGTGAAATCACCTTCCTCAATCAGGAATTTGACCTCATTTATAGGGGTGGTAGCGCAATCTGCCGACCACTTTGAGCCTGGCAGGATACGCTACCCCTCCGTTAGATCAGATCAGCTTTCTTAAGTTGCCCCAAGCAAGTTCAATTGTTGAATGCAGTAGTCAAATTTGGGTTGCTTATTGAAGCTAAGCAGGCTCAAGCTTGGTCAATATGTGGATGGGAGACCCTTTGTGGAAATTTAGTTTGCTGCTGGAGGTAGTTTTAGTCCAACCAGCAGGGGGTGCTCGTTTTCTGACATGTACAATGTGGTTCCAAAACTTCGGACTGTGAAAAATAGTGACTTTTTAATGAAGCCTTAAACCGGCAACCATAAAGAGGAGCATCCGTCTGATGAGGCATCAAACTGGCCTCCTGACCTTCTGTGGTCATGAATTCCCCACCTTAATTATGACTTTGATATCATTCATTGAGGTGGTAGCGGATACTGCCAGCTATATTGAGCCGGTCAGGATGCCCTATTTTCTGAAAATCTAGTTTGCTGCTTGTGGTAGTTTCAGTCTGGCCAGCAGGGGGTGAAATCACCTTCCTCAATCATGAATTTGACCTCATTTATAGGGGTGGTAGCGCAATCTGCCGGCCACTTTGAGCCTAGCAGGATACGCTACCCCTCCGTTAGATCAGATCAGCTTTCTTAAGTTGCCCCAGGCAAGTTCAATTGTTGAATGCAGTAGTCAAATTCGGGTTGCTTATTGAAGCTAAGCAGTCTCAAGCTTGGTCAATATGTGGATGGGAGACCCTTTGTGGAAATCTAGTTTGCTGCTGGAGGTAGTTTTAGTCCAACCAGCAGGGGGTGCTCGTTTTCTGACATGTACAATGTGGTTCCAAAACTCCGGACTGCGAAAAATAGTGACTTTTTAATGAAGCCTTAAACCGGCAACCGTAAAGAGGAGCATCCGTCTGATGAGGCATCAAACTGGCCTCCTGACCTTCTGTGGTCATGAATTCCCCACCTTAATTATGAATTTGATATCATTCATTGAGGTGGTAGCGGATACTGCCAGCTATATTGAGCCGGTCAGGATGCGCTATTTTCTGAAAATCTAGTTTGCTGCTTGTGGTAGTTTCAGTCTGGCCAGCAGGGGGTGAAATCACCTTCCTCAATCATGAATTTGACCTCATTTATAGGGGTGGTAGCGCAATCTGCCGGCCACTTTGAGCCTGGCAGGATACGCTACCCCTCCGTTAGATCAGATCAGCTTTCTTAAATTGTCCCAAGCAAGTTCAATTGTTGAATGCAGTAGTCAAATTTGGGTTGCTTATTGAAGCTAAGCAGGCTCAAGCTTGGTCAATATGTGGATGGGAGACCCTTTGTGGAAATTTACTTTGCTGCTGGAGGTAGTTTTAGTCCAACCAGCAGGGGGTGCTCGTTTTCTGACATGTACAATGTGGTTCCAAAACTTCGGACTGTGAAAAATAGTGACTTTTTAATGAAGCCTTAAACCGGCAACCATAAAGAGGAGCATCCGTCTGATGAGGCATCAAACTGGCCTCCTGACCTTCTGTGGTCATGAATTCCCCACCTTAATTATGACTTTGATATCATTCATTGAGGTGGTAGCGGATACTGCCAGCTATATTGAGCCGGTCAGGATGCCCTATTTTCTGAAAATCTAGTTTGCTGCTTGTGGTAGTTTCAGTCTGGCCAGCAGGGGGTGAAATCACCTTCCTCAATCATGAATTTGACCTCATTTATAGGGGTGGTAGCGCAATCTGCCGGCCACTTTGAGCCTGGCAGGATACGCTACCCCTCCGTTAGATCAGATCAGCTTTCTTAAGTTGCCCCAGGCAAGTTCAATTGTTGAATGCTGTAGTCAAATTCGGGTTGCTTATTGAAGCTAAGCAGGCTCAAGCTTGGTCAATATGTGGATGGGAGACCCTTTGTGGAAATCTAGTTTGCTGCTGGAGGTAGTTTTAGTCCAACCAGCAGGGGGTGCTCGTTTTCTGACATGTACAATGTGGTTCCAAAACTCCGGACTGCGAAAAATAGTGACTTTTTATTGAAGCCTTAAACCGGCAACCGTAAAGAGGAGCATCCGTCTGATGAGGCATCAAACTGGCCTCCTGACCTTCTGTGGTCATGAATTCCCCACCTTAATTATGAATTTGATATCATTCATTGAGGTGGTAGCGGATACTGCCAGCTATATTGAGCCGGTCAGGATGCGCTATTTTCTAAAAATCTACTTTGCTGCTTGTGGTAGTTTCAGTCTGGCCAGCAGGGGGTGAAATCACCTTCCTCAATCAGGAATTTGACCTCATTTATAGGGGTGGTAGCGCAATCTGCCGACCACTTTGAGCCTGGCAGGATACGCTACCCCTCCGTTAGATCAGATCAGCTTTCTTAAGTTGCCTCTCGGTGCTCCTTTTCTGACATGTACAATGTGGTTCCAAAACTTCGGACTGCGAAAAATAGTGACTTTTTAATGAAGCCTTAAACCGGCAACTGTAAAGAGGAGCATCCGTCTGATGAGGCATACAACTGGCCTCCTGACCTTCTGTGGTCATGAATTCCCCACCTTAATTATGACTTTGATATCATTCATTGAGGTGGTAGCGCATACTGCCAGCTATATTGAACCGGTCAGGATGCCCTATTTTCTGAAAGTCTAGTTTGCTGCTTGTGGTAGTTTCAGTCTGGCCAGCAGGAGGTGTAATCACCTTCCTCAATCATGAATTTGACCTCATTTATAGGGGTGGTAGCGCAATCTGCCGACGACTTTGAGCCTGGCAGGATACGCTACCCCTCCGTTAGATCAGATCAGCTTTCTTAAGTTGCCTCTCGGTGCTCGTTTTCTGACATGTACAATGTGGTTCCAAAACTTCGGACTGCGAAAAATAGTGACTTTTTAATGAAGCCTTAAACCGGCAACCGTAAACAGGAGCATCCGTCTGATGAGGCATCAAACTGGCCTCCTGACCTTCTGTGGTCATGAATTCCCCACCTTAATTATGAATTTGATATCATTCATTGAGGTGGTAGCGGATACTGCCAGCTATATTGAGCCGGTCAGGATGCGCTATTTTCTGAAAATCTACTTTGCTGCTTGTGGTAGTTTCAGTCTGGCCAGCAGGGGGTGAAATCACCTTCCTCAATCAGGAATTTGACCTCATTTATAGGGGTGGTAGCGCAATCTGCCGGCCACTTTGAGCCTGGCAGGATACGCTACCCCTCCGTTAGATCAGATCAGCTTTCTTAAGCTGCCCTAAGCAAGTTCAATTGTTGAATGCAGTAGTCAAATTTGGGTTGCTTATTGAAGCTAAGCAGGCTCAAGCTTGGTCAATATGTGGATGGGAGACCCTTTGTGGAAATTTAGTTTGCTGCTGGAGGTAGTTTTAGTCCAACCAGCAGGGGGTGCTCGTTTTCTGACATGTACAATGTGGTTCCAAAACTTCGGACTGTGAAAAATAGTGACTTTTTAATGAAGCCTTAAACCGGCAACCATAAAGAGGAGCATCCGTCTGATGAGGCATCAAACTGGCCTCCTGACCTTCTGTGGTCATGAATTCCCCACCTTAATTATGACTTTGATATCATTCATTGAGGTGGTAGCGGATACTGCCAGCTATATTGAGCCGGTCAGGATGCCCTATTTTCTGAAAATCTAGTTTGCTGCTTGTGGTAGTTTCAGTCTGGCCAGCAGGGGGTGAAATCACCTTCCTCAATCATGAATTTGACCTCATTTATAGGGGTGGTAGCGCAATCTGCCGGCCACTTTGAGCCTGGCAGGATACGCTACCCCTCCGTTAGATCAGATCAGCTTTCTTAAGTTGCCCCAGGCAAGTTCAATTGTTGAATGCAGTAGTCAAATTCGGGTTGCTTATTGAAGCTAAGCAGGCTCAAGCTTGGTCAATATGTGGATGGGAGACCCTTTGTGGAAATCTAGTTTGCTGCTGGAGGTAGTTTTAGTCCAACCAGCAGGGGGTGCTCGTTTTCTGACATGTACAATGTGGTTCCAAAACTCCGGACTGCGAAAAATAGTGACTTTTTAATGAAGCCTTAAACCGGCAACCGTAAAGAGGAGCATCCGTCTGATGAGGCATCAAACTGGCCTCCTGACCTTCTGTGGTCATGAATTCCCCACCTTAATTATGAATTTGATATCATTCATTGAGGTGGTAGCGGATACTGCCAGCTATATTGAGCCGGTCAGGATGCGCTATTTTCTGAAAATCTACTTTGCTGCTTGTGGTAGTTTCAGTCTGGCCAGCAGGGGGTGAAAGCACCTTCCTCAATCATGAATTTGACCTCATTTATAGGGGTGGTAGCGCAATCTGCCGGCCACTTTGAGCCTGGCGGAATACGCTACCCCTCCGTTAGATCAGATCAGCTTTCTTAAGTTGCCTCTCGGTGCTCGTTTTCTGACATGTACAATGTGGTTCCAAAACTTCGGACTGTGAAAAATAGTGACTTTTTAATGAAGCCTTAAACCGGCAACCGTAAAGAGGAGCATCCGTCTGATGAGGCATCAAACTGGCCTCCTGACCTTCTGTGGTAATGAATTCCCCACCTTAATTATGAATTTGATATCATTCATTGAGGTGGTAGCGGATACTGCCAGCTATATTGAGCCGGTCAGGATGCGCTATTTTCTGAAAATCTACTTTGCTGCTTGTGGTAGTTTCAGTCTGGCCAGCAGGGGGTGAAATCACCTTCCTCAATCCTGAATTTGACCTCATTTATAGGGGTGGTAGCGCAATCTGCCGGCCACTTTGAGCCTGGCAGGATACGCTACCCCTCCGTTAGATCAGATCAGCTTTCTTAAGTTGCCTCTCGGTGCTCGTTTTCTGACATGTACAATGTGGTTCCAAAACTTCGGACTGCGAAAAATAGTGACTTTTTAATGAAGCCTTAAACCGGCAACTGTAAAGAGGAGCATCCGTCTGATGAGGCATCAAACTGGCCTCCTGACCTTCTGTGGTCATGAATTCCCCACCTTAATTATGACTTTGATATCATTCATTGAGGTGGTAGCGCATACTGCCAGCTATATTGAACCGGTCAGGATGCCCTATTTTCTGAAAGTCTAGTTTGCTGCTTGTGGTAGTTTCAGTCTGGCCAGCAGGAGGTGTAATCACCTTCCTCAATCATGAATTTGACCTCATTTATAGGGGTGGTAGCGCAATCTGCCGGCCACTTTGAGCCTGGCAGGATACGCTACCCCTCCGTTAGATCAGATCAGCTTTCTTAAGTTGCGTCTCGGTGCTCGTTTTCTGACATGTACAATGTGGTTCCAAAACTTCGGACTGCGAAAAATAGTGACTTTTTAATGAAGCCTTAAACCGGCAACCGTAAACAGGAGCATCCGTCTGATGAGGCATCAAACTTGCCTCCTGACCTTCTGTGGTCATGAATTCCCCACCTTAATTATGAATTTGATATCATTCATTGAGGTGGTAGTGGATACTGCCAGCTATATTGAGCCGGTCAGGATGCCCTATTTTCTGAAAATCTACTTTGCTGCTTGTGGTAGTTTCAGTCTGTCCAGCAGGGGGTGAAATCACCTTCCTCAATCATGAATTTGACCTCATTTATAGGGGTGGTAGCGCAATCTGCCGGCCACTTTGAGCCTGGCAGGATACGCTACCCCTCCGTTAGATCAGATCAGCTTTCTTAAGTTGCCCTAAGCAAGTTCAATTGTTGAATGCAGTAGTCAAGTTTGGGTTGTTTATTGAAGCTAAGCAGGCTCAAGCTTGGTCAATATGTGGATGGGAGACCCTTTGTGGAACTCTAGTTTGCTGCTGGAGGTAGTTTTAGTCCAACCAGCAGGGGGTGCTCGTTTTCTGACATGTACAATGTGGTTCCAAAACTTCGGACTGTGAAAAATAGTGACTTTTTAATGAAGCCTTAAACCGGCAACCATAAAGAGGAGCATCCGTCTGATGAGGCATCAAACTGGCCTCCTGACCTTCTGTGGTCATGAATTCCCCACCTTAATTATGACTTTGATATCATTCATTGAGGTGGTAGCGGATACTGCCAGCTATATTGAGCCGGTCAGGATGCCCTATTTTCTGAAAATCTAGTTTGCTGCTTGTGGTAGTTTCAGTCTGGCCAGCAGGGGGTGAAATCACCTTCCTCAATCATGAATTTGACCTCATTTATAGGGGTGGTAGCGCAATCTGCCGGCCACTTTGAGCCTGGCAGGATACGCTACCCCTCCGTTAGATCAGATCAGCTTTCTTAAGTTGCCCCAAGCAAGTTCAATTGTTGAATGCAGTAGTCAAATTTGGGTTGCTTATTGAAGCTAAGCAGGCTCAAGCTTGGTCAATATGTGGATGGGAGACCCTTTGTGGAAATCTAGTTTGCTGCTGGAGGTAGTTTTAGTCCAACCAGCAGGGGGTGCTCGTTTTCTGACATGTACAATGTGGTTCCAAAACTTCGGACTGTGAAAAATAGTGACTTTTTAATGAAGCCTTAAACCGGCAACCATAAAGAGGAGCATCCGTCTGATGAGGCATCAATCTGGCCTCCTGACCTTCTGTGGTCATGAATTCCCCACCTTAATTATGAATTTGATATCATTCATTGAGGTTGTAGCGGATACTGCCAGCTATATTGAGCCGGTCAGGATGCGCTATTTTCTGAAAATCTACTTTGCTGCTTGTGGTAGTTTCAGTCTGTCCAGCAGGGGGTGAAATCACCTTCCTCAATCATGAATTTGACCAAGTTTATAGGGGTGGTAGCGCAATCTGCCGACCACTTTGAGCCTGGCAGGATACGCTACCCCTCCGTTAGATCAGATCAGCTTTCTTAAGTTGCCTCTCGGTGCTCCTTTTCTGACATGTACAATGTGGTTCCAAAACTTCGGACTGAGAAAAATAGTGACTTTTTAATGAAGCCTTAAACCGGCAACCGTAAAGAGGAGCATCCGTCTGATGAGGCATCAAACTGGCCTCCTGACCTTCTGTGGTAATGAATTCCCCACCTTAATTATGAATTTGATATCATTCATTGAGGTGGTAGCGGATACTGCCAGCTATATTGAGCCGGTCAGGATGCGCTATTTTCTGAAAATCTACTTTGCTGCTTGTGGTAGTTTCAGTCTGGCCAGCAGGGGGTGAAATCACCTTCCTCAATCCTGAATTTGACCTCATTTATAGGGGTGGTAGCGCAATCTGCCGGCCACTTTGAGCCTGGCAGGATACGCTACCCCTCCGTTAGATCAGATCAGCTTTCTTAAGTTGCCTCTCGGTGCTCGTTTTCTGACATGTACAATGTGGTTCCAAAACTTCGGACTGCGAAAAATAGTGACTTTTTAATGAAGCCTTAAACCGGCAACTGTAAAGAGGAGCATCCGTCTGATGAGGCATACAACTGGCCTCCTGACCTTCTGTGGTCATGAATTCCCCACCTTAATTATGACTTTGATATCATTCATTGAGGTGGTAGCGCATACTGCCAGCTATATTGAACCGGTCAGGATGCCCTATTTTCTGAAAGTCTAGTTTGCTGCTTGTGGTAGTTTCAGTCTGGCCAGCAGGAGGTGTAATCACCTTCCTCAATCATGAATTTGACCTCATTTATAGGGGTGGTAGCGCAATCTGCCGACGACTTTGAGCCTGGCAGGATACGCTACCCCTCCGTTAGATCAGATCAGCTTTCTTAAGTTGCCTCTCGGTGCTCGTTTTCTGACATGTACAATGTGGTTCCAAAACTTCGGACTGCGAAAAATAGTGACTTTTTAATGAAGCCTTAAACCGGCAACCGTAAACAGGAGCATCCGTCTGATGAGGCATCAAACTGGCCTCCTGACCTTCTGTGGTCATGAATTCCCCACCTTAATTATGACTTTGATATCATTCATTGAGGTGGTAGCGGATACTGCCAGCTATATTGAGCCGGTCAGGATGCCCTATTTTCTGAAAATCTAGTTTGCTGCTTGTGGTAGTTTCAGTCTGGCCAGCAGGGGGTGAAATCACCTTCCTCAATCATGAATTTGACCTCATTTATAGGGGTGGTAGCGCAATCTGCCGGCCACTTTGAGCCTGGCAGGATACGCTACCCCTCCGTTAGATCAGATCAGCTTTCTTAAGTTGTCCCAAGCAAGTTCAATTGTTGAATGCAGTAGTCAAATTCGGGTTGTTTATTGAAGCTAAGCAGTCTCAAGCTTGGTCAATATGTGGATGGGAGACCCTTTGTGGAAATCGAGTTTGCTGCTGCAGGTAGTTTTAGTCCACCCAGCAGGGGGTGCTCGTTTTCTGACATGTACAATGGTTGCAAAACTTCAGACTGCGAAAAATAGTGACTTTTTAATGAAGCCTTAAACCGGCAACCGTAAAGAGGAGCATCCGTCTGATGAGGCATCAAACTGGCCTCCTGACCTTCTGTGGTCATGAATTCCCCACCTTAATTATGAATTTGATATCATTCATTGAGGTGGTAGCGGATACTGCCAGCTATATTGAGCCGGTCAGGATGCGCTATTTTCTGAAAATCTACTTTGCTGCTTGTGGTAGTTTCAGTCTGGCCAGCAGGGGGTGAAATCACCTTCCTCAATCAGGAATTTGACCTCATTTATAGGGGTGGTAGCGCAATCTGCCGGCCACTTTGAGCCTGGCAGGATACGCTACCCCTCCGTTAGATCAGATCAGCTTTCTTAAGCTGCCCCAAGCAAGTTCAATTGTTGAATGCAGTAGTCAAATTTGGGTTGCTTATTGAAGCTAAGCAGGCTCAAGCTTGGTCAATATGTGGATGGGAGACCCTTTGTGGAAATTTAGTTTGCTGCTGGAGGTAGTTTTAGTCCAACCAGCAGGGGGTGCTCGTTTTCTGACATGTACAATGTGGTTCCAAAACTTCGGACTGTGAAAAATAGTGACTTTTTAATGAAGCCTTAAACCGGCAACCATAAAGAGGAGCATCCGTCTGATGAGGCATCAAACTGGCCTCCTGACCTTCTGTGGTCATGAATTCCCCACCTTAATTATGACTTTGATATCATTCATTGAGGTGGTAGCGGATACTGCCAGCTATATTGAGCCGGTCAGGATGCCCTATTTTCTGAAAATCTAGTTTGCTGCTTGTGGTAGTTTCAGTCTGGCCAGCAGGGGGTGAAATCACCTTCCTCAATCATGAATTTGACCTCATTTATAGGGGTGGTAGCGCAATCTGCCGGCCACTTTGAGCCTGGCAGGATACGCTACCCCTCCGTTAGATCAGATCAGCTTTCTTAAGTTGCCCCAGGCAAGTTCAATTGTTGAATGCAGTAGTCAAATTCGGGTTGCTTATTGAAGCTAAGCAGGCTCAAGCTTGGTCAATATGTGGATGGGAGACCCTTTGTGGAAATCTAGTTTGCTGCTGGAGGTAGTTTTAGTCCAACCAGCAGGGGGTGCTCGTTTTCTGACATGTACAATGTGGTTCCAAAACTCCGGACTGCGAAAAATAGTGACTTTTTAATGAAGCCTTAAACCGGCAACCGTAAAGAGGAGCATCCGTCTGATGAGGCATCAAACTGGCCTCCTGACCTTCTGTGGTCATGAATTCCCCACCTTAATTATGAATTTGATATCATTCATTGAGGTGGTAGCGGATACTGCCAGCTATATTGAGCCGGTCAGGATGCGCTATTTTCTGAAAATCTACTTTGCTGCTTGTGGTAGTTTCAGTCTGGCCAGCAGGGGGTGAAAGCACCTTCCTCAATCATGAATTTGACCTCATTTATAGGGGTGGTAGCGCAATCTGCCGGCCACTTTGAGCCTGGCAGGATACGCTACCCCTCCGTTAGATCAGATCAGCTTTCTTAAATTGTCCCAAGCAAGTTCAATTGTTGAATGCAGTAGTCAAATTTGGGTTGCTTATTGAAGCTAAGCAGGCTCAAGCTTGGTCAATATGTGGATGGGAGACCCTTTGTGGAAATTTACTTTGCTGCTGGAGGTAGTTTTAGTCCAACCAGCAGGGGGTGCTCGTTTTCTGACATGTACAATGTGGTTCCAAAACTTCGGACTGTGAAAAATAGTGACTTTTTAATGAAGCCTTAAACCGGCAACCATAAAGAGGAGCATCCGTCTGATGAGGCATCAAACTGGCCTCCTGACCTTCTGTGGTCATGAATTCCCCACCTTAATTATGACTTTGATATCATTCATTGAGGTGGTAGCGGATACTGCCAGCTATATTGAGCCGGTCAGGATGCGCTATTTTCTGAAAATCTACTTTGCTGCTTGTGGTAGTTTCAGTCTGGCCAGCAGGGGGTGAAATCACCTTCCTCAATCAGGAATTTGACCTCATTTATAGGGGTGGTAGCGCAATCTGCCGACCACTTTGAGCCTGGCAGGATACGCTACCCCTCCGTTAGATCAGATCAGCTTTCTTAAGTTGCCCCAAGCAAGTTCAATTGTTGAATGCAGTAGTCAAATTTGGGTTGCTTATTGAAGCTAAGCAGGCTCAAGCTTGGTCAATATGTGGATGGGAGACCCTTTGTGGAAATTTAGTTTGCTGCTGGAGGTAGTTTTAGTCCAACCAGCAGGGGGTGCTCGTTTTCTGACATGTACAATGTGGTTCCAAAACTTCGGACTGTGAAAAATAGTGACTTTTTAATGAAGCCTTAAACCGGCAACCATAAAGAGGAGCATCCGTCTGATGAGGCATCAAACTGGCCTCCTGACCTTCTGTGGTCATGAATTCCCCACCTTAATTATGACTTTGATATCATTCATTGAGGTGGTAGCGGATACTGCCAGCTATATTGAGCCGGTCAGGATGCCCTATTTTCTGAAAATCTAGTTTGCTGCTTGTGGTAGTTTCAGTCTGGCCAGCAGGGGGTGAAATCACCTTCCTCAATCATGAATTTGACCTCATTTATAGGGGTGGTAGCGCAATCTGCCGGCCACTTTGAGCCTAGCAGGATACGCTACCCCTCCGTTAGATCAGATCAGCTTTCTTAAGTTGCCCCAGGCAAGTTCAATTGTTGAATGCAGTAGTCAAATTCGGGTTGCTTATTGAAGCTAAGCAGTCTCAAGCTTGGTCAATATGTGGATGGGAGACCCTTTGTGGAAATCTAGTTTGCTGCTGGAGGTAGTTTTAGTCCAACCAGCAGGGGGTGCTCGTTTTCTGACATGTACAATGTGGTTCCAAAACTCCGGACTGCGAAAAATAGTGACTTTTTAATGAAGCCTTAAACCGGCAACCGTAAAGAGGAGCATCCGTCTGATGAGGCATCAAACTGGCCTCCTGACCTTCTGTGGTCATGAATTCCCCACCTTAATTATGAATTTGATATCATTCATTGAGGTGGTAGCGGATACTGCCAGCTATATTGAGCCGGTCAGGATGCGCTATTTTCTGAAAATCTAGTTTGCTGCTTGTGGTAGTTTCAGTCTGGCCAGCAGGGGGTGAAATCACCTTCCTCAATCATGAATTTGACCTCATTTATAGGGGTGGTAGCGCAATCTGCCGGCCACTTTGAGCCTGGCAGGATACGCTACCCCTCCGTTAGATCAGATCAGCTTTCTTAAATTGTCCCAAGCAAGTTCAATTGTTGAATGCAGTAGTCAAATTTGGGTTGCTTATTGAAGCTAAGCAGGCTCAAGCTTGGTCAATATGTGGATGGGAGACCCTTTGTGGAAATTTACTTTGCTGCTGGAGGTAGTTTTAGTCCAACCAGCAGGGGGTGCTCGTTTTCTGACATGTACAATGTGGTTCCAAAACTTCGGACTGTGAAAAATAGTGACTTTTTAATGAAGCCTTAAACCGGCAACCATAAAGAGGAGCATCCGTCTGATGAGGCATCAAACTGGCCTCCTGACCTTCTGTGGTCATGAATTCCCCACCTTAATTATGACTTTGATATCATTCATTGAGGTGGTAGCGGATACTGCCAGCTATATTGAGCCGGTCAGGATGCCCTATTTTCTGAAAATCTAGTTTGCTGCTTGTGGTAGTTTCAGTCTGGCCAGCAGGGGGTGAAATCACCTTCCTCAATCATGAATTTGACCTCATTTATAGGGGTGGTAGCGCAATCTGCCGGCCACTTTGAGCCTGGCAGGATACGCTACCCCTCCGTTAGATCAGATCAGCTTTCTTAAGTTGCCCCAGGCAAGTTCAATTGTTGAATGCTGTAGTCAAATTCGGGTTGCTTATTGAAGCTAAGCAGGCTCAAGCTTGGTCAATATGTGGATGGGAGACCCTTTGTGGAAATCTAGTTTGCTGCTGGAGGTAGTTTTAGTCCAACCAGCAGGGGGTGCTCGTTTTCTGACATGTACAATGTGGTTCCAAAACTCCGGACTGCGAAAAATAGTGACTTTTTATTGAAGCCTTAAACCGGCAACCGTAAAGAGGAGCATCCGTCTGATGAGGCATCAAACTGGCCTCCTGACCTTCTGTGGTCATGAATTCCCCACCTTAATTATGAATTTGATATCATTCATTGAGGTGGTAGCGGATACTGCCAGCTATATTGAGCCGGTCAGGATGCGCTATTTTCTAAAAATCTACTTTGCTGCTTGTGGTAGTTTCAGTCTGGCCAGCAGGGGGTGAAATCACCTTCCTCAATCAGGAATTTGACCTCATTTATAGGGGTGGTAGCGCAATCTGCCGACCACTTTGAGCCTGGCAGGATACGCTACCCCTCCGTTAGATCAGATCAGCTTTCTTAAGTTGCCTCTCGGTGCTCCTTTTCTGACATGTACAATGTGGTTCCAAAACTTCGGACTGAGAAAAATAGTGACTTTTTAATGAAGCCTTAAACCAGCAACCGTAAAGAGGAGCATCCTTCTGATGAGGCATCAAACTGGCCTCCTGACCTTCTGGTGTCGTAAATTCCCCACCTTAATTATGACTTTGATATCATTCATTGAGGTGGTAGCGGATTCTGCTAGCTATAATGAGCCGGTCAGGATGCGCTATTTTCTGAAAATCTAGTTTGCTGCTTGTGGTAGTTTCAGTCTGGCCAGCAGGGGGTGAAATCACCTTCCTCAATCATGAATTTGACCTCATTTATAGGGGTGGTAGCGCAATCTGCCGGCCACTTTGAGCCTGGCAGGATACGCTACCCCTCCGTTAGATCAGATCAGCTTTCTTAAATTGTCCCAAGCAAGTTCAATTGTTGAATGCAGTAGTCAAATTTGTGTTGCTTATTGAAGCTAAGCAGGCTCAAGCTTGGTCAATATGTGGATGGGAGACCCTTTGTGGAAATTTACTTTGCTGCTGGAGGTAGTTTTAGTCCAACCAGCAGGGGGTGCTCGTTTTCTGACATGTACAATGTGGTTCCAAAACTTCGGACTGTGAAAAATAGTGACTTTTTAATGAAGCCTTAAACCGGCAACCATAAAGAGGAGCATCCGTCTGATGAGGCATCAAACTGGCCTCCTGACCTTCTGTGGTCATGAATTCCCCACCTTAATTATGACTTTGATATCATTCATTGAGGTGGTAGCGGATACTGCCAGCTATATTGAGCCGGTCAGGATGCCCTATTTTCTGAAAATCTAGTTTGCTGCTTGTGGTAGTTTCAGTCTGGCCAGCAGGGGGTGAAATCACCTTCCTCAATCATGAATTTGACCTCATTTATAGGGGTGGTAGCGCAATCTGCCGGCCACTTTGAGCCTGGCAGGATACGCTACCCCTCCGTTAGATCAGATCAGCTTTCTTAAGTTGCCCCAGGCAAGTTCAATTGTTGAATGCTGTAGTCAAATTCGGGTTGCTTATTGAAGCTAAGCAGGCTCAAGCTTGGTCAATATGTGGATGGGAGACCCTTTGTGGAAATCTAGTTTGCTGCTGGAGGTAGTTTTAGTCCAACCAGCAGGGGGTGCTCGTTTTCTGACATGTACAATGTGGTTCCAAAACTCCGGACTGCGAAAAATAGTGACTTTTTAATGAAGCCTTAAACCGGCAACCGTAAAGAGGAGCATCCGTCTGATGAGGCATCAAACTGGCCTCCTGACCTTCTGTGGTCATGAATTCCCCACCTTAATTATGAATTTGATATCATTCATTGAGGTGGTAGCGGATACTGCCAGCTATATTGAGCCGGTCAGGAT
Organism: Garra rufa; assembly: GCF_049309525.1. Lineage (NCBI taxonomy): Eukaryota > Metazoa > Chordata > Actinopteri > Cypriniformes > Cyprinidae > Garra > Garra rufa. Next base: position 27,799,743 of record NC_133362.1, on the reverse strand, counting down.
GCGCTATTTTCTAAAAATCTACTTTGCTGCTTGTGGTAGTTTCAGTCTGGCCAGCAGGGGGTGAAATCACCTTCCTCAATCAGGAATTTGACCTCATTTATAGGGGTGGTAGCGCAATCTGCCGACCACTTTGAGCCTGGCAGGATACGCTACCCCTCCGTTAGATCAGATCAGCTTTCTTAAGTTGCCTCTCGGTGCTCCTTTTCTGACATGTAAAATGTGGTTCCAAAACTTCGGACTGAGAAAAATAGTGACTTTTTAATGAAGCCTTAAACCAGCAACCGTAAAGAGGAGCATCCTTCTGATGAGGCATCAAACTGGCCTCCTGACCTTCTGGTGTCGTAAATTCCCCACCTTAATTATGACTTTGATATCATTCATTGAGGTGGTAGCGGATTCTGCTAGCTATAATGAGCCGGTCAGGATGCGCTATTTTCTGAAAATCTAGTTTGCTGCTTGTGGTAGTTTCAGTCTGGCCAGCAGGGGGTGAAATCACCTTCCTCAATCAGGAATTTGACCTCATTTATAGGGGTGGTAGCGCAATCTGCCGACGACTTTGAGCCTGGCAGGATACGCTACCCCTCCGTTAGATCAGATCAGGTTTCTTAAGTTGCCTCTCGGTGCTCGTTTTCTGACATGTACAATGTGGTTCCAAAACTTCGGACTGAGAAAAATAGTGACTTTTTAATGAAGCCTTAAACCGGCAACCGTAAAGAGGAGCATCCGTCTGATGAGGCATCAAACTGGCCTCCTGACCTTCTGTGGTCATGAATTCCCCACCTTAATTATGACTTTGATATCATTCATTGAGGTGGTAGCGGATACTGCCAGCTATATTGAGCCGGTCAGGATGCCCTATTTTCTGAAAATCTAGTTTGCTGCTTGTGGTAGTTTCAGTCTGGCCAGCAGGGGGTGAAATCACCTTCCTCAATCATGAATTTGACCTCATTTATAGGGGTGGTAGCGCAATCTGCCGGCCACTTTGAGCCTGGCAGGATACGCTACCCCTCCGTTAGATCAGATCAGCTTTCTTAAGTTGTCCCAAGCAAGTTCAATTGTTGAATGCAGTAGTCAAATTCGGGTTGTTTATTGAAGCTAAGCAGTCTCAAGCTTGGTCAATATGTGGATGGGAGACCCTTTGTGGAAATCTAGTTTGCTGCTGCAGGTAGTTTTAGTCCACCCAGCAGGGGGTGCTCGTTTTCTGACATGTACAATGGTTGCAAAACTTCAGACTGCGAAAAATAGTGACTTTTTAATGAAGCCTTAAACCGGCAACCGTAAAGAGGAGCATCCGTCTGATGAGGCATCAAACTGGCCTCCTGACCTTCTGTGGTCATGAATTCCCCACCTTAATTATGAATTTGATGTCATTCATTGAGGTTGTAGCGGATACTGCCAGCTATATTGAGCCGGTCAGGATGCGCTATTTTCTGAAAATCTACTTTGCTGCTTGTGGTAGTTTCAGTCTGTCCAGCAGGGGGTGAAATCACCTTCCTCAATCATGAATTTGACCAAGTTTATAGGGGTGGTAGCGCAATCTGCCGGCCACTTTGAGCCTGGCAGGATACGCTACCCCTCCGTTAGATCAGATCAGCTTTCTTAAGTTGCCCCAGGCAAGTTCAATTGTTGAATGCAGTAGTCAAATTCGGGTTGCTTATTGAAGCTAAGCAGGCTCAAGCTTGGTCAATATGTGGATGGGAGACCCTTTGTGGAAATCTAGTTTGCTGCTGGAGGTAGTTTTAGTCCAACCAGCAGGGGGTGCTCGTTTTCTGACATGTACAATGTGGTTCCAAAACTCCGGACTGCGAAAAATAGTGACTTTTTAATGAAGCCTTAAACCGGCAACCGTAAAGAGGAGCATCCGTCTGATGAGGCATCAAACTGGCCTCCTGACCTTCTGTGGTCATGAATTCCCCACCCTAATTATGAATTTGATATCATTCATTGAGGTGGTAGCGGATACTGCCAGCTATATTGAGCCGGTCAGGATGCGCTATTTTCTGAAAATCTACTTTGCTGCTTGTGGTAGTTTCAGTCTGGCCAGCAGGGGGTGAAAGCACCTTCCTCAATCATGAATTTGACCTCATTTATAGGGGTGGTAGCGCAATCTGCCGGCCACTTTGAGCCTGGCGGAATACGCTACCCCTCCGTTAGATTAGATCAGCTTTCTTAAGTTGCCTCTCGGTGCTCGTTTTCTGACATGTACAATGTGGTTCCAAAACTTCGGACTGCGAAAAATAGTGACTTTTTAATGAAGCCTTAAACGGGCAACCGTAAAGAGGAGCATCCGTCTGATGAGGCATCAAACTGGCCTCCTGACCTTCTGTGGTAATGAATTCCCCACCTTAATTATGAATTTGATATCATTCATTGAGGTGGTAGCGGATACTGCCAGCTATATTGAGCCGGTCAGGATGCGCTATTTTCTGAAAATCTACTTTGCTGCTTGTGGTAGTTTCAGTCTGGCCAGCAGGGGGTGAAATCACCTTCCTCAATCCTGAATTTGACCTCATTTATAGGGGTGGTAGCGCAATCTGCCGGCCACTTTGAGCCTGGCAGGATACGCTACCCCTCCGTTAGATCAGATCAGCTTTCTTAAGTTGCCTCTCGGTGCTCGTTTTCTGACATGTACAATGTGGTTCCAAAACTTCGGACTGCGAAAAATAGTGACTTTTTAATGAAGCCTTAAACCGGCAACTGTAAAGAGGAGCATCCGTCTGATGAGGCATCAAACTGGCCTCCTGACCTTCTGTGGTCATGAGTTCCCCACCTTAATTATGACTTTGATATCATTCATTGAGGTGGTAGCGCATACTGCCAGCTATATTGAACCGGTCAGGATGCCCTATTTTCTGAAAGTCTAGTTTGCTGCTTGTGGTAGTTTCAGTCTGGCCAGCAGGAGGTGTAATCACCTTCCTCAATCATGAATTTGACCTCATTTATAGGGGTGGTAGCGCAATCTGCCGGCCACTTTGAGCCTGGCAGGATACGCTACCCCTCCGTTAGATCAGATCAGCTTTCTTAAGTTGCGTCTCGGTGCTCGTTTTCTGACATGTACAATGTGGTTCCAAAACTTCGGACTGCGAAAAATAGTGACTTTTTAATGAAGCCTTAAACCGGCAACCGTAAACAGGAGCATCCGTCTGATGAGGCATCAAACTTGCCTCCTGACCTTCTGTGGTCATGAATTCCCCACCTTAATTATGAATTTGATATCATTCATTGAGGTGGTAGTGGATACTGCCAGCTATATTGAGCCGGTCAGGATGCCCTATTTTCTGAAAATCTAGTTTGCTGCTTGTGGTAGTTTCAGTCTGGCCAGCAGGGGGTGAAATCACCTTCCTCAATCATGAATTTGACCTCATTTATAGGGGTGGTAGCGCAATCTGCCGGCCACTTTGAGCCTGGCAGGATACGCTACCCCTCCGTTAGATCAGATCAGCTTTCTTAAGTTGCCCTAAGCAAGTTCAATTGTTGAATGCAGTAGTCAAGTTTGGGTTGTTTATTGAAGCTAAGCAGGCTCAAGCTTGGTCAATATGTGGATGGGAGACCCTTTGTGGAACTCTAGTTTGCTGCTGGAGGTAGTTTTAGTCCAACCAGCAGGGGGTGCTCGTTTTCTGACATGTACAATGTGGTTCCAAAACTTCGGACTGTGAAAAATAGTGACTTTTTAATGAAGCCTTAAACCGGCAACCATAAAGAGGAGCATCCGTCTGATGAGGCATCAAACTGGCCTCCTGACCTTCTGTGGTCATGAATTCCCCACCTTAATTATGAATTTGATGTCATTCATTGAGGTTGTAGCGGATACTGCCAGCTATATTGAGCCGGTCAGGATGCGCTATTTTCTGAAAATCTACTTTGCTGCTTGTGGTAGTTTCAGTCTGTCCAGCAGGGGGTGAAATCACCTTCCTCAATCATGAATTTGACCAAGTTTATAGGGGTGGTAGCGCAATCTGCCGACCACTTTGAGCCTGGCAGGATACGCTACCCCTCCGTTAGATCAGATCAGCTTTCTTAAGTTGCCCCAAGCAAGTTCAATTGTTGAATGCAGTAGTCAAATTTGGGTTGCTTATTGAAGCTAAGCAGGCTCAAGCTTGGTCAATATGTGGATGGGAGACCCTTTGTGGAAATTTAGTTTGCTGCTGGAGGTAGTTTTAGTCCAACCAGCAGGGGGTGCTCGTTTTCTGACATGTACAATGTGGTTCCAAAACTTCGGACTGTGAAAAATAGTGACTTTTTAATGAAGCCTTAAACCGGCAACCATAAAGAGGAGCATCCGTCTGATGAGGCATCAAACTGGCCTCCTGACCTTCTGTGGTCATGAATTCCCCACCTTAATTATGACTTTGATATCATTCATTGAGGTGGTAGCGGATACTGCCAGCTATATTGAGCCGGTCAGGATGCCCTATTTTCTGAAAATCTAGTTTGCTGCTTGTGGTAGTTTCAGTCTGGCCAGCAGGGGGTGAAATCACCTTCCTCAATCATGAATTTGACCTCATTTATAGGGGTGGTAGCGCAATCTGCCGGCCACTTTGAGCCTGGCAGGATACGCTACCCCTCCGTTAGATCAGATCAGCTTTCTTAAGATGCCCCAAGCAAGTTCAATTGTTGAATGCAGTAGTCAAATTTGGGTTGCTTATTGAAGCTAAGCAGGCTCAAGCTTGGTCAATATGTGGATGGGAGACCCTTTGTGGAAATCTAGTTTGCTGCTGGAGGTAGTTTTAGTCCAACCAGCAGGGGGTGCTCGTTTTCTGACATGTACAATGTGGTTCCAAAACTTCGGACTGTGAAAAATAGTGACTTTTTAATGAAGCCTTAAACCGGCAACCATAAAGAGGAGCATCCGTCTGATGAGGCATCAATCTGGCCTCCTGACCTTCTGTGGTCATGAATTCCCCACCTTAATTATGAATTTGATATCATTCATTGAGGTTGTAGCGGATACTGCCAGCTATATTGAGCCGGTCAGGATGCGCTATTTTCTGAAAATCTACTTTGCTGCTTGTGGTAGTTTCAGTCTGTCCAGCAGGGGGTGAAATCACCTTCCTCAATCATGAATTTGACCTCATTTATAGGGGTGGTAGCGCAATCTGCCGACCACTTTGAGCCTGGCAGGATACGCTACCCCTCCGTTAGATCAGATCAGCTTTCTTAAGTTGCCTCTCGGTGCTCGTTTTCTGACATGTACAATGTGGTTCCAAAACTTCGGACTGAGAAAAATAGTGACTTTTTAATGAAGCCTTAAACCGGCAACCGTAAAGAGGAGCATCCGTCTGATGAGGCATCAAACTGGCCTCCTGACCTTCTGTGGTCATGAATTCCCCACCTTAATTATGACTTTGATATCATTCATTGAGGTGGTAGCGGATACTGCCAGCTATATTGAGCCGGTCAGGATGCCCTATTTTCTGAAAATCTAGTTTGCTGCTTGTGGTAGTTTCAGTCTGGCCAGCAGGGGGTGAAATCACCTTCCTCAATCATGAATTTGACCTCATTTATAGGGGTGGTAGCGCAATTTGCCGGCCACTTTGAGCCTGGCAGGATACGCTACCCCTCCGTTAGATCAGATCAGCTTTCTTAAATTGTCCCAAGCAAGTTCAATTGTTGAATGCAGTAGTCAAATTTGGGTTGCTTATTGAAGCTAAGCAGGCTCAAGCTTGGTCAATATGTGGATGGGAGACCCTTTGTGGAAATTTAGTTTGCTGCTGGAGGTAGTTTTAGTCCAACCAGCAGGGGGTGCTCGTTTTCTGACATGTACAATGTGGTTCCAAAACTTCGGACTGTGAAAAATAGTGACTTTTTAATGAAGCCTTAAACCGGCAACCATAAAGAGGAGCATCCGTCTGATGAGGCATCAAACTGGCCTCCTGACCTTCTGTGGTCATGAATTCCCCACCTTAATTATGACTTTGATATCATTCATTGAGGTGGTAGCGGATACTGCCAGCTATATTGAGCCGGTCAGGATGCCCTATTTTCTGAAAATCTAGTTTGCTGCTTGTGGTAGTTTCAGTCTGGCCAGCAGGGGGTGAAATCACCTTCCTCAATCATGAATTTGACCTCATTTATAGGGGTGGTAGCGCAATCTGCCGGCCACTTTGAGCCTGGCAGGATACGCTACCCCTCCGTTAGATCAGATCAGCTTTCTTAAGTTGCCCCAGGCAAGTTCAATTGTTGAATGCTGTAGTCAAATTCGGGTTGCTTATTGAAGCTAAGCAGGCTCAAGCTTGGTCAATATGTGGATGGGAGACCCTTTGTGGAAATCTAGTTTGCTGCTGGAGGTAGTTTTAGTCCAACCAGCAGGGGGTGCTCGTTTTCTGACATGTACAATGTGGTTCCAAAACTTCGGACTGTGAAAAATAGTGACTTTTTAATGAAGCCTTAAACCGGCAACCATAAAGAGGAGCATCCGTCTGATGAGGCATCAAACTGGCCTCCTGACCTTCTGTGGTCATGAATTCCCCACCTTAATTATGACTTTGATATCATTCATTGAGGTGGTAGCGGATACTGCCAGCTATATTGAGCCGGTCAGGATGCCCTATTTTCTGAAAATCTAGTTTGCTGCTTGTGGTAGTTTCAGTCTGGCCAGCAGGGGGTGAAATCACCTTCCTCAATCATGAATTTGACCTCATTTATAGGGGTGGTAGCGCAATCTGCCGGCCACTTTGAGCCTGGCAGGATACACTACCCCTCCGTTAGATCAGATCAGCTTTCTTAAGTTGCCCCATGCAAGTTCAATTGTTGAATGCTGTAGTCAAATTCGGGTTGCTTATTGAAGCTAAGCAGGCTCAAGCTTGGTCAATATGTGGATGGGAGACCCTTTGTGGAAATCTAGTTTGCTGCTGGAGGTAGTTTTAGTCCAACCAGCAGGGGGTGCTCGTTTTCTGACATGTACAATGTGGTTCCAAAACTCCGGACTGCGAAAAATAGTGACTTTTTAATGAAGCCTTAAACCGGCAACCGTAAAGAGGAGCATCCGTCTGATGAGGCATCAAACTGGCCTCCTGACCTTCTGTGGTCATGAATTCCCCACCTTAATTATGAATTTGATATCATTCATTGAGGTGGTAGCGGATACTGCCAGCTATATTGAGCCGGTCAGGATGCGCTATTTTCTAAAAATCTACTTTGCTGCTTGTGGTAGTTTCAGTCTGGCCAGCAGGGGGTGAAATCACCTTCCTCAATCAGGAATTTGACCTCATTTATAGGGGTGGTAGCGCAATCTGCCGACCACTTTGAGCCTGGCAGGATACGCTACCCCTCCGTTAGATCAGATCAGCTTTCTTAAGTTGCCTCTCGGTGCTCCTTTTCTGACATGTACAATGTGGTTCCAAAACTTCGGACTGAGAAAAATAGTGACTTTTTAATGAAGCCTTAAACCAGCAACCGTAAAGAGGAGCATCCTTCTGATGAGGCATCAAACTGGCCTCCTGACCTTCTGGTGTCGTAAATTCCCCACCTTAATTATGACTTTGATATCATTCATTGAGGTGGTAGCGGATTCTGCTAGCTATAATGAGCCGGTCAGGATGCGCTATTTTCTGAAAATCTAGTTTGCTGCTTGTGGTAGTTTCAGTCTGGCCAGCAGGGGGTGAAATCACCTTCCTCAATCAGGAATTTGACCTCATTTATAGGGGTGGTAGCGCAATCTGCCGACGACTTTGAGCCTGGCAGGATACGCTACCCCTCCGTTAGATCAGATCAGCTTTCTTAAGTTGCCTCTCGGTGCTCGTTTTCTGACATGTACAATGTGGTTCCAAAACTTCGGACTGAGAAAAATAGTGACTTTTTAATGAAGCCTTAAACCGGCAACCGTAAAGAGGAGCATCCGTCTGATGAGGCATCAAACTGGCCTCCTGACCTTCTGTGGTCATGAAATCCCCACCTTAATTATGACTTTGATATCATTCATTGAGGTGGTAGCGGATACTGCCAGCTATATTGAGCCGGTCAGGATGCCCTATTTTCTGAAAATCTAGTTTGCTGCTTGTGGTAGTTTCAGTCTGGCCAGCAGGGGGTGAAATCACCTTCCTCAATCATGAATTTGACCTCATTTATAGGGCTGGTAGCGCAATCTGCCGGCCACTTTGAGCCTGGCAGGATACGCTACCCCTCCGTTAGATCAGATCAGCTTTCTTAAGTTGTCCCAAGCAAGTTCAATTGTTGAATGCAGTAGTCAAATTCGGGTTGTTTATTGAAGCTAAGCAGTCTCAAGCTTGGTCAATATGTGGATGGGAGACCCTTTGTGGAAATCTAGTTTGCTACTGCAGTTAGTTTTAGTCCACCCAGCAGGGGGTGCTCGTTTTCTGACATGTACAATGGTTGCAAAACTTCAGACTGCGAAAAATAGTGACTTTTTAACGAAGCCTTAAACCGGCAACCGTAAAGAGGAGCATCCGTCTGATGAGGCATCAAACTGGCCTCCTGACCTTCTGTGGTCATGAATTCCCCACCTTAATTATGAATTTGATATCATTCATTGAGGTGGTAGCGGATACTGCCAGCTATATTGAGCCGGTCAGGATGCGCTATTTTCTGAAAATCTACTTTGCTGCTTGTGGTAGTTTCAGTCTGGCCAGCAGGGGGTGAAATCACCTTCCTCAATCAGGAATTTGACCTCATTTATAGGGGTGGTAGCGCAATCTGCCGACCACTTTGAGCCTGGCAGGATACGCTACCCCTCCGTTAGATCAGATCAGCTTTCTTAAGTTGCCCCAGGCAAGTTCAATTGTTGAATGCAGTAGTCAAATTTGGGTTGCTTATTGAAGCTAAGCAGGCTCAAGCTTGGTCAATATGTGGATGGGAGACCCTTTGTGGAAATTTAGTTTGCTGCTGGAGGTAGTTTTAGTCCAACCAGCAGGGGGTGCTCGTTTTCTGACATGTACAATGTGGTTCCAAAACTTCGGACTGTGAAAAATAGTGACTTTTTAATGAAGCCTTAAACCGGCAACCATAAAGAGGAGCATCCGTCTGATGAGGCATCAAACTGGCCTCCTGACCTTCTGTGGTCATGAATTCCCCACCTTAATTATGACTTTGATATCATTCATTGAGGTGGTAGCGGATACTGCCAGCTATATTGAGCCGGTCAGGATGCCCTATTTTCTGAAAATCTACTTTGCTGCTTGTGGTAGTTTCAGTCTGGCCAGCAGGGGGTGAAATCACCTTCCTCAATCATGAATTTGACCTCATTTATAGGGGTGGTAGCGCAATCTGCCGGCCACTTTGAGCCTGGCAGGATACGCTACCCCTCCTTTAGATCAGATCAGCTTTCTTAAGTTGCCCCAGGCAAGTTCAATTGTTGAATGCAGTAGTCAAATTCTGGTTGTTTATTGAAGCTAAGCAGGCTCAAGCTTGGTCAATATGTGGATGGGAGACCCTTTGTGGAAATATAGTTTGCTGCTGGAGGTAGTTTTAGTCCAACCAGCAGGGGGTGCTCGTTTTCTGACATGTACAATGTGGTTCCAAAACTCCGGACTGCGAAAAATAGTGACTTTTTAATGAAGCCTTAAACCGGCAACCGTAAAGAGGAGCATCCGTCTGATGAGGCATCAAACTGGCCTCCTGACCTTCTGTGGTCATGAATTCCCCACCTTAATTATGAATTTGATATCATTCATTGAGGTGGTAGCGGATACTGCCAGCTATATTGAGCCGGTCAGGATGCGCTATTTTCTGAAAATCTACTTTGCTGCTTGTGGTAGTTTCAGTCTGGCCAGCAGGGGGTGAAAGCACCTTCCTCAATCATGAATTTGACCTCATTTATAGGGGTGGTAGCGCAATCTGCCGGCCACTTTGAGCCTGGCGGAATACGCTACCCCTCCGTTAGATCAGATCAGCTTTCTTAAGTTGCCTCTCGGTGCTCGTTTTCTGACATGTACAATGTGGTTCCAAAACTTCGGACTGAGAAAAATAGTGACTTTTTAATGAAGCCTTAAACCGGCAACCGTAAAGAGGAGCATCCGTCTGATGAGGCATCAAACTGGCCTCCTGACCTTCTGTGGTCATGAATTCCCCACCTTATTTATGACTTTGATATCATTCATTGAGGTGGTAGCGGATACTGCCAGCTATATTGAGCCGGTCAGGATGCCCTATTTTCTGAAAATCTAGTTTGCTGCTTGTGGTAGTTTCAGTCTGGCCAGCAGGGGGTGAAATCACCTTCCTCAATCATGAATTTGACCTCATTTATAGGGGTGGTAGCGCAATCTGCCGGCCACTTTGAGCCTGGCAGGATACGCTACCCCTCCGTTAGATCAGATCAGCTTTCTTAAATTGTCCCAAGCAAGTTCAATTGTTGAATGCAGTAGTCAAATTTGGGTTGCTTATTGAAGCTAAGCAGGCTCAAGCTTGGTCAATATGTGGATGGGAGACCCTTTGTGGAAATTTAGTTTGCTGCTGGAGGTAGTTTTAGTCCAACCAGCAGGGGGTGCTCGTTTTCTGACATGTACAATGTGGTTCCAAAACTTCGGACTGTGAAAAATAGTGACTTTTTAATGAAGCCTTAAACCGGCAACCATAAAGAGGAGCATCCGTCTGATGAGGCATCAAACTGGCCTCCTGACCTTCTGTGGTCATGAATTCCCCACCTTAATTATGACTTTGATATCATTCATTGAGGTGGTAGCGGATACTGCCAGCTATATTGAGCCGGTCAGGATGCCCTATTTTCTGAAAATCTAGTTTGCTGCTTGTGGTAGTTTCAGTCTGGCCAGCAGGGGGTGAAATCACCTTCCTCAATCATGAATTTGACCTCATTTATAGGGGTGGTAGCGCAATCTGCCGGCCACTTTGAGCCTGGCAGGATACGCTACCCCTCCGTTAGATCAGATCAGCTTTCTTAAGTTGCCCCAGGCAATTTCAATTGTTGAATGCTGTAGTCAAATTCGGGTTGCTTATTGAAGCTAAGCAGGCTCAAGCTTGGTCAATATGTGGATGGGAGACCCTTTGTGGAAATCTAGTTTGCTGCTGGAGGTAGTTTTAGTCCAACCAGCACGGGGTGCTCGTTTTCTGACATGTACAATGTGGTTCCAAAACTTCGGACTGTGAAAAATAGTGACTTTTTAATGAAGCCTTAAACCGGCAACCATAAAGAGGAGCATCCGTCTGATGAGGCATCAAACTGGCCTCCTGACCTTCTGTGGTCATGAATTCCCCACCTTAATTATGACTTTGATATCATTCATTGAGGTGGTAGCGGATACTGCCAGCTATATTGAGCCGGTCAGGATGCCCTATTTTCTGAAAATCTAGTTTGCTGCTTGTGGTAGTTTCAGTCTGGCCAGCAGGGGGTGAAATCACCTTCCTCAATCATGAATTTGACCTCATTTATAGGGGTGGTAGCGCAATCTGCCGGCCACTTTGAGCCTGGCAGGATACACTACCCCTCCGTTAGATCAGATCAGCTTTCTTAAGTTGCCCCATGCAAGTTCAATTGTTGAATGCTGTAGTCAAATTCGGGTTGCTTATTGAAGCTAAGCAGGCTCAAGCTTGGTCAATATGTGGATGGGAGACCCTTTGTGGAAATCTAGTTTGCTGCTGGAGGTAGTTTTAGTCCAACCAGCAGGGGGTGCTCGTTTTCTGACATGTACAATGTGGTTCCAAAACTCCGGACTGCGAAAAATAGTGACTTTTTAATGAAGCCTTAAACCGGCAACCGTAAAGAGGAGCATCCGTCTGATGAGGCATCAAACTGGCCTCCTGACCTTCTGTGGTCATGAATTCCCCACCTTAATTATGAATTTGATATCATTCATTGAGGTGGTAGCGGATACTGCCAGCTATATTGAGCCGGTCAGGATGCGCTATTTTCTAAAAATCTACTTTGCTGCTTGTGGTAGTTTCAGTCTGGCCAGCAGGGGGTGAAATCACCTTCCTCAATCAGGAATTTGACCTCATTTATAGGGGTGGTAGCGCAATCTGCCGACCACTTTGAGCCTGGCAGGATACGCTACCCCTCCGTTAGATCAGATCAGCTTTCTTAAGTTGCCTCTCGGTGCTCCTTTTCTGACATGTACAATGTGGTTCCAAAACTTCGGACTGAGAAAAATAGTGACTTTTTAATGAAGCCTTAAACCAGCAACCGTAAAGAGGAGCATCCTTCTGATGAGGCATCAAACTGGCCTCCTGACCTTCTGGTGTCGTAAATTCCCCACCTTAATTATGACTTTGATATCATTCATTGAGGTGGTAGCGGATTCTGCTAGCTATAATGAGCCGGTCAGGATGCGCTATTTTCTGAAAATCTAGTTTGCTGCTTGTGGTAGTTTCAGTCTGGCCAGCAGGGGGTGAAATCACCTTCCTCAATCAGGAATTTGACCTCATTTATAGGGGTGGTAGCGCAATCTGCCGACGACTTTGAGCCTGGCAGGATACGCTACCCCTCCGTTAGATCAGATCAGCTTTCTTAAGTTGCCTCTCGGTGCTCGTTTTCTGACATGTACAATGTGGTTCCAAAACTTCGGACTGAGAAAAATAGTGACTTTTTAATGAAGCCTTAAACCGGCAACCGTAAAGAGGAGCATCCGTCTGATGAGGCATCAAACTGGCCTCCTGACCTTCTGTGGTCATGAATTCCCCACCTTAATTATGACTTTGATATCATTCATTGAGGTGGTAGCGGATACTGCCAGCTATATTGAGCCGGTCAGGATGCCCTATTTTCTGAAAATCTAGTTTGCTGCTTGTGGTAGTTTCAGTCTGGCCAGCAGGGGGTGAAATCACCTTCCTCAATCATGAATTTGACCTCATTTATAGGGGTGGTAGCGCAATCTGCCGGCCACTTTGAGCCTGGCAGGATACGCTACCCCTCCGTTAGATCAGATCAGCTTTCTTAAATTGTCCCAAGCAAGTTCAATTGTTGAATGCAGTAGTCAAATTTGGGTTGCTTATTGAAGCTAAGCAGGCTCAAGCTTGGTCAATATGTGGATGGGAGACCCTTTGTGGAAATTTAGTTTGCTGCTGGAGGTAGTTTTAGTCCAACCAGCAGGGGGTGCTCGTTTTCTGACATGTACAATGTGGTTCCAAAACTTCGGACTGTGAAAAATAGTGACTTTTTAATGAAGCCTTAAACCGGCAACCATAAAGAGGAGCATCCGTCTGATGAGGCATCAAACTGGCCTCCTGACCTTCTGTGGTCATGAATTCCCCACCTTAATTATGACTTTGATATCATTCATTGAGGTGGTAGCGGATACTGCCAGCTATATTGAGCCGGTCAGGATGCCCTATTTTCTGAAAATCTAGTTTGCTGCTTGTGGTAGTTTCAGTCTGGCCAGCAGGGGGTGAAATCACCTTCCTCAATCATGAATTTGACCTCATTTATAGGGGTGGTAGCGCAATCTGCCGGCCACTTTGAGCCTGGCAGGATACGCTACTCCTCCGTTAGATCAGATCAGCTTTCTTAAGTTTCCCCAGGCAAGTTCAATTGTTGAATGCTGTAGTCAAATTCGGGTTGCTTATTGAAGCTAAGCAGGCTCAAGCTTGGTCAATATGTGGATGGGAGACCCTTTGTGGAAATCTAGTTTGCTGCTGGAGGTAGTTTTAGTCCAACCAGCAGGGGGTGCTCGTTTTCTGACATGTACAATGTGGTTCCAAAACTTCGGACTGTGAAAAATAGTGACTTTTTAATGAAGCCTTAAACCGGCAACCATAAAGAGGAGCATCCGTCTGATGAGGCATCAAACTGGCCTCCTGACCTTCTGTGGTCATGAATTCCCCACCTTAATTATGACTTTGATATCATTCATTGAGGTGGTAGCGGATACTGCCAGCTATATTGAGCCGGTCAGGATGCCCTATTTTCTGAAAATCTAGTTTGCTGCTTGTGGTAGTTTCAGTCTGGCCAGCAGGGGGTGAAATCACCTTCCTCAATCATGAATTTGACCTCATTTATAGGGGTGGTAGCGCAATCTGCCGGCCACTTTGAGCCTGGCAGGATACACTACCCCTCCGTTAGATCAGATCAGCTTTCTTAAGTTGCCCCATGCAAGTTCAATTGTTGAATGCTGTAGTCAAATTCGGGTTGCTTATTGAAGCTAAGCAGGCTCAAGCTTGGTCAATATGTGGATGGGAGACCCTTTGTGGAAATCTAGTTTGCTGCTGGAGGTAGTTTTAGTCCAACCAGCAGGGGGTGCTCGTTTTCTGACATGTACAATGTGGTTCCAAAACTCCGGACTGCGAAAAATAGTGACTTTTTAATGAAGCCTTAAACCGGCAACTGTAAAGAGGAGCATCCGTCTGATGAGGCATCAAACTGGCCTCCTGACCTTCTGTGGTCATGAATTCCCCACCTTAATTATGAATTTGATATCATTCATTGAGGTGGTAGCGGATACTGCCAGCTATATTGAGCCGGTCAGGATGCGCTATTTTCTAAAAATCTACTTTGCTGCTTGTGGTAGTTTCAGTCTGGCCAGCAGGGGGTGAAATCACCTTCCTCAATCAGGAATTTGACCTCATTTATAGGGGTGGTAGCGCAATCTGCCGACCACTTTGAGCCTGGCAGGATACGCTACCCCTCCGTTAGATCAGATCAGCTTTCTTAAGTTGCCTCTCGGTGCTCCTTTTCTGACATGTACAATGTGGTTCCAAAACTTCGGACTGAGAAAAATAGTGACTTTTTAATGAAGCCTTAAACCAGCAACCGTAAAGAGGAGCATCCTTCTGATGAGGCATCAAACTGGCCTCCTGACCTTCTGGTGTCGTAAATTCCCCACCTTAATTATGACTTTGATATCATTCATTGAGGTGGTAGCGGATTCTGCTAGCTATAATGAGCCGGTCAGGATGCGCTATTTTCTGAAAATCTAGTTTGCTGCTTGTGGTAGTTTCAGTCTGGCCAGCAGGGGGTGAAATCACCTTCCTCAATCAGGAATTTGACCTCATTTATAGGGGTGGTAGCGCAATCTGCCGACGACTTTGAGCCTGGCAGGATACGCTACCCCTCCGTTAGATCAGATCAGCTTTCTTAAGTTGCCCCAGGCAAGTTCAATTGTTGAATGCTGTAGTCAAATTCGGGTTGCTTATTGAAGCTAAGCAGGCTCAAGCTTGGTCAATATGTGGATGGGAGACCCTTTGTGGAAATCTAGTTTGCTGCTGGAGGTAGTTTTAGTCCAACCAGCAGGGGGTGCTCGTTTTCTGACATGTACAATGTGGTTCCAAAACTCCGGACTGCGAAAAATAGTGACTTTTTAATGAAGCCTTAAACCGGCAACCGTAAAGAGGAGCATCCGTCTGATGAGGCATCAAACTGGCCTCCTGACCTTCTGTGGTCATGAATTCCCCACCTTAATTATGAATTTGATATCATTCATTGAGGTGGTAGCGGATACTGCCAGCTATATTGAGCCGGTCAGGATGCGCTATTTTCTAAAAATCTACTTTGCTGCTTGTGGTAGTTTCAGTCTGGCCAGCAGGGGGTGAAATCACCTTCCTCAATCAGGAATTTGACCTCATTTATAGGGGTGGTAGCGCAATCTGCCGACCACTTTGAGCCTGGCAGGATACGCTACCCCTCCGTTAGATCAGATCAGCTTTCTTAAGTTGCCTCTCGGTGCTCCTTTTCTGACATGTACAATGTGGTTCCAAAACTTCGGACTGAGAAAAATAGTGACTTTTTAATGAAGCCTTAAACCAGCAACCGTAAAGAGGAGCATCCTTCTGATGAGGCATCAAACTGGCCTCCTGACCTTCTGGTGTCGTAAATTCCCCACCTTAATTATGACTTTGATATCATTCATTGAGGTGGTAGCGGATTCTGCTAGCTATAATGAGCCGGTCAGGATGCGCTATTTTCTGAAAATCTAGTTTGCTGCTTGTGGTAGTTTCAGTCTGGCCAGCAGGGGGTGAAATCACCTTCCTCAATCAGGAATTTGACCTCATTTATAGGGGTGGTAGCGCAATCTGCCGACGACTTTGAGCCTGGCAGGATACGCTACCCCTCCGTTAGATCAGATCAGCTTTCTTAAGTTGCCTCTCGGTGCTCGTTTTCTGACATGTACAATGTGGTTCCAAAACTTCGGACTGAGAAAAATAGTGACTTTTTAATGAAGCCTTAAACCGGCAACCGTAAAGAGGAGCATCCGTCTGATGAGGCATCAAACTGGCCTCCTGACCTTCTGTGGTCATGAATTCCCCACCTTAATTATGACTTTGATATCATTCATTGAGGTGGTAGCGGATACTGCCAGCTATATTGAGCCGGTCAGGATGCCCTATTTTCTGAAAATCTAGTTTGCTGCTTGTGGTAGTTTCAGTCTGGCCAGCAGGGGGTGAAATCACCTTCCTCAATCATGAATTTGACCTCATTTATAGGGGTGGTAGCGCAATCTGCCGGCCACTTTGAGCCTGGCA
This sequence comes from Garra rufa, assembly GCF_049309525.1. NCBI lineage: Eukaryota > Metazoa > Chordata > Actinopteri > Cypriniformes > Cyprinidae > Garra > Garra rufa. Next base: position 27,783,381 of record NC_133362.1, on the reverse strand, counting down.
GGATACGCTACCCCTCCGTTAGATCAGATCAGCTTTCTTAAGTTGTCCCAAGCAAGTTCAATTGTTGAATGCAGTAGTCAAATTCGGGTTGTTTATTGAAGCTAAGCAGTCTCAAGCTTGTTCAATATGTGGATGGGAGACCCTTTGTGGAAATCTAGTTTGCTGCTGCAGGTAGTTTTAGTCCACCCAGCAGGGGGTGCTCGTTTTCTGACATGTACAATGGTTGCAAAACTTCAGACTGCGAAAAATAGTGACTTTTTAATGAAGCCTTAAACCGGCAACCGTAAAGAGGAGCATCCGTCTGATGAGGCATCAAACTGGCCTCCTGACCTTCTGTGGTCATGAATTCCCCACCTTAATTATGAATTTGATATCATTCATTGAGGTGGTAGCGGATACTGCCAGCTATATTGAGCCGGTCAGGATGCGCTATTTTCTGAAAATCTACTTTGCTGCTTGTGGTAGTTTCAGTCTGGCCAGCAGGGGGTGAAATCACCTTCCTCAATCAGGAATTTGACCTCATTTATAGGGGTGGTAGCGCAATCTGCCGGCCACTTTGAGCCTGGCAGGATACGCTACCCCTCCGTTAGATCAGATCAGCTTTCTTAAGTTGCCCCAGGCAAGTTCAATTGTTGAATGCAGTAGTCAAATTCGGGTTGCTTATTGAAGCTAAGCAGGCTCAAGCTTGGTCAATATGTGGATGGGAGACCCTTTGTGGAAATCTAGTTTGCTGCTGGAGGTAGTTTTAGTCCAACCAGCAGGGGGTGCTCGTTTTCTGACATGTACAATGTGGTTCCAAAACTCCGGACTGCGAAAAATAGTGACATTTTAATGAAGCCTTAAACCGGCAACCGTAAAGAGGAGCATCCGTCTGATGAGGCATCAAACTGGCCTCCTGACCTTCTGTGGTCATGAATTCCCCACCTTAATTATGAATTTGATATCATTCATTGAGGTGGTAGCGGATACTGCCAGCTATATTGAGCCGGTCAGGATGCGCTATTTTCTGAAAATCTACTTTGCTGCTTGTGGCAGTTTCAGTCTGGCCAGCAGGGGGTGAAAGCACCTTCCTCAATCATGAATTTGACCTCATTTATAGGGGTGGTAGCGCAATCTGCCGGCCACTTTGAGCCTGGCGGAATACGCTACCCCTCCGTTAGATCAGATCAGCTTTCTTAAGTTGCCTCTCGGTGCTCGTTTTCTGACATGTACAATGTGGTTCCAAAACTTAGGACTGCGAAAAATAGTGACTTTTTAATGAAGCCTTAAACCGGCAACCGTAAAGAGGAGCATCCGTCTGATGAGGCATCAAACTGGCCTCCTGACCTTCTGTGGTAATGAATTCCCCACCTTAATTATGAATTTGATATCATTCATTGAGGTGGTAGCGGATACTGCCAGCTATATTGAGCCGGTCAGGATGCGCTATTTTCTGAAAATCTACTTTGCTGCTTGTGGTAGTTTCAGTCTGGCCAGCAGGGGGTGAAATCACCTTCCTCAATCCTGAATTTGACCTCATTTATAGGGGTGGTAGCGCAATCTGCCGGCCACTTTGAGCCTGGCAGGATACGCTACCCCTCCGTTAGATCAGATCAGCTTTCTTAAGTTGCCTCTCGGTGCTCGTTTTCTGACATGTACAATGTGGTTCCAAAACTTCGGACTGCGAAAAATAGTGACTTTTTAATGAAGCCTTAAACCGGCAACTGTAAAGAGGAGCATCCGTCTGATGAGGCATACAACTGGCCTCCTGACCTTCTGTGGTCATGAATTCCCCACCTTAATTATGACTTTGATATCATTCATTGAGGTGGTAGCGCATACTGCCAGCTATATTGAACCGGTCAGGATGCCCTATTTTCTGAAAGTCTAGTTTGCTGCTTGTGGTAGTTTCAGTCTGGCCAGCAGGAGGTGTAATCACCTTCCTCAATCATGAATTTGACCTCATTTATAGGGGTGGTAGCGCAATCTGCCGACGACTTTGAGCCTGGCAGGATACGCTACCCCTCCGTTAGATCAGATCAGCTTTCTTAAGTTGCCTCTCGGTGCTCGTTTTCTGACATGTACAATGTGGTTCCAAAACTTCGGACTGCGAAAAATAGTGACTTTTTAATGAAGCCTTAAACCGGCAACCGTAAACAGGAGCATCCGTCTGATGAGGCATCAAACTGGCCTCCTGACCTTCTGTGGTCATGAATTCCCCACCTTAATTATGACTTTGATATCATTCATTGAGGTGGTAGCGGATACTGCCAGCTATATTGAGCCGGTCAGGATGCCCTATTTTCTGAAAATCTAGTTTGCTGCTTGTGGTAGTTTCAGTCTGGCCAGCAGGGGGTGAAATCACCTTCCTCAATCATGAATTTGACCTCATTTATAGGGGTGGTAGCGCAATCTGCCGGCCACTTTGAGCCTGGCAGGATACGCTACCCCTCCGTTAGATCAGATCAGCTTTCTTAAGTTGTCCCAAGCAAGTTCAATTGTTGAATGCAGTAGTCAAATTCGGGTTGTTTATTGAAGCTAAGCAGTCTCAAGCTTGGTCAATATGTGGATGGGAGACCCTTTGTGGAAATCGAGTTTGCTGCTGCAGGTAGTTTTAGTCCACCCAGCAGGGGGTGCTCGTTTTCTGACATGTACAATGGTTGCAAAACTTCAGACTGCGAAAAATAGTGACTTTTTAATGAAGCCTTAAACCGGCAACCGTAAAGAGGAGCATCCGTCTGATGAGGCATCAAACTGGCCTCCTGACCTTCTGTGGTCATGAATTCCCCACCTTAATTATGACTTTGATATCATTGATTGAGGTGGTAGCGGATACTGCCAGCTATATTGAGCCGGTCAGGATGCCCTATTTTCTGAAAATCTAGTTTGCTGCTTGTGGTAGTTTCAGTCTGGCCAGCAGGGGGTGAAATCACCTTCCTCAATCATGAATTTGACCTCATTTATAGGGGTGGTAGCGCAATCTGCCGGCCACTTTGAGCCTGGCAGGATACGCTACCCCTCCGTTAGATCAGATCAGCTTTCTTAAGTTGCCCCAGGCAAGTTCAATTGTTGAATGCAGTAGTCAAATTCGGGTTGCTTATTGAAGCTAAGCAGGCTCAAGCTTGGTCAATATGTGGATGGGAGACCCTTTGTGGAAATCTAGTTTGCTGCTGGAGGTAGTTTTAGTCCAACCAGCAGGGGGTGCTCGTTTTCTGACATGTACAATGTGGTTCCAAAACTCCGGACTGCGAAAAATAGTGACTTTTTAATGAAGCCTTAAACCGGCAACCGTAAAGAGGAGCATCCGTCTGATGAGGCATCAAACTGGCCTCCTGACCTTCTGTGGTCATGAATTCCCCACCCTAATTATGAATTTGATATCATTCATTGAGGTGGTAGCGGATACTGCCAGCTATATTGAGCCGGTCAGGATGCGCTATTTTCTGAAAATCTACTTTGCTGCTTGTGGTAGTTTCAGTCTGGCCAGCAGGGGGTGAAAGCACCTTCCTCAATCATGAATTTGACCTCATTTATAGGGGTGGTAGCGCAATCTGCCGGCCACTTTGAGCCTGGCGGAATACGCTACCCCTCCGTTAGATTAGATCAGCTTTCTTAAGTTGCCTCTTGGTGCTCGTTTTCTGACATGTACAATGTGGTTCCAAAACTTCGGACTGCGAAAAATAGTGACTTTTTAATGAAGCCTTAAACGGGCAACCGTAAAGAGGAGCATCCGTCTGATGAGGCATCAAACTGGCCTCCTGACCTTCTGTGGTAATGAATTCCCCACCTTAATTATGAATTTGATATCATTCATTGAGGTGGTAGCGGATACTGCCAGCTATATTGAGCCGGTCAGGATGCGCTATTTTCTGAAAATCTACTTTGCTGCTTGTGGTAGTTTCAGTCTGGCCAGCAGGGGGTGAAATCACCTTCCTCAATCCTGAATTTGACCTCATTTATAGGGGTGGTAGCGCAATCTGCCGGCCACTTTGAGCCTGGCAGGATACGCTACCCCTCCGTTAGATCAGATCAGCTTTCTTAAGTTGCCTCTCGGTGCTCGTTTTCTGACATGTACAATGTGGTTCCAAAACTTCGGACTGCGAAAAATAGTGACTTTTTAATGAAGCCTTAAACCGGCAACTGTAAAGAGGAGCATCCGTCTGATGAGGCATCAAACTGGCCTCCTGACCTTCTGTGGTCATGAATTCCCCACCTTAATTATGACTTTGATATCATTCATTGAGGTGGTAGCGCATACTGCCAGCTATATTGAACCGGTCAGGATGCCCTATTTTCTGAAAGTCTAGTTTGCTGCTTGTGGTAGTTTCAGTCTGGCCAGCAGGAGGTGTAATCACCTTCCTCAATCATGAATTTGACCTCATTTATAGGGGTGGTAGCGCAATCTGCCGGCCACTTTGAGCCTGGCAGGATACGCTACCCCTCCGTTAGATCAGATCAGCTTTCTTAAGTTGCGTCTCGGTGCTCGTTTTCTGACATGTACAATGTGGTTCCAAAACTTCGGACTGCGAAAAATAGTGACTTTTTAATGAAGCCTTAAACCGGCAACCGTAAACAGGAGCATCCGTCTGATGAGGCATCAAACTTGCCTCCTGACCTTCTGTGGTCATGAATTCCCCACCTTAATTATGAATTTGATATCATTCATTGAGGTGGTAGTGGATACTGCCAGCTATATTGAGCCGGTCAGGATGCCCTATTTTCTGAAAATCTAGTTTGCTGCTTGTGGTAGTTTCAGTCTGGCCAGCAGGGGGTGAAATCACCTTCCTCAATCATGAATTTGACCTCCTTTATAGGGGTGGTAGCGCAATCTGCCGGCCACTTTGAGCCTGGCAGGATACGCTACCCCTCCGTTAGATCAGATCAGCTTTCTTAAGTTGCCCTAAGCAAGTTCAATTGTTGAATGCAGTAGTCAAGTTTGGGTTGTTTATTGAAGCTAAGCAGGCTCAAGCTTGGTCAATATGTGGATGGGAGACCCTTTGTGGAACTCTAGTTTGCTGCTGGAGGTAGTTTTAGTCCAACCAGCAGGGGGTGCTCGTTTTCTGACATGTACAATGTGGTTCCAAAACTTCGGACTGTGAAAAATAGTGACTTTTTAATGAAGCCTTAAACCGGCAACCATAAAGAGGAGCATCCGTCTGATGAGGCATCAAACTGGCCTCCTGACCTTCTGTGGTCATGAATTCCCCACCTTAATTATGAATTTGATGTCATTCATTGAGGTTGTAGCGGATACTGCCAGCTATATTGAGCCGGTCAGGATGCGCTATTTTCTGAAAATCTACTTTGCTGCTTGTGGTAGTTTCAGTCTGTCCAGCAGGGGGTGAAATCACCTTCCTCAATCATGAATTTGACCAAGTTTATAGGGGTGGTAGCGCAATCTGCCGACCACTTTGAGCCTGGCAGGATACGCTACCCCTCCGTTAGATCAGATCAGCTTTCTTAAGTTGCCCTAAGCAAGTTCAATTGTTGAATGCAGTAGTCAAGTTTGGGTTGTTTATTGAAGCTAAGCAGGCTCAAGCTTGGTCAATATGTGGATGGGAGACCCTTTGTGGAAATTTAGTTTGCTGCTGGAGGTAGTTTTAGTCCAACCAGCAGGGGGTGCTCGTTTTCTGACATGTACAATGTGGTTCCAAAACTTCGGACTGTGAAAAATAGTGACTTTTTAATGAAGCCTTAAACCGGCAACCATAAAGAGGACCATCCGTCTGATGAGGCATCAAACTGGCCTCCTGACCTTCTGTGGTCATGAATTCCCCACCTTAATTATGACTTTGATATCATTCATTGAGGTGGTAGCGGATACTGCCAGCTATATTGAGCCGGTCAGGATGCCCTATTTTCTGAAAATCTAGTTTGCTGCTTGTGGTAGTTTCAGTCTGGCCAGCAGGGGGTGAAATCACCTTCCTCAATCATGAATTTGACCTCATTTATAGGGGTGGTAGCGCAATCTGCCGGCCACTTTGAGCCTGGCAGGATACGCTACCCCTCCGTTAGATCAGATCAGCTTTCTTAAGATGCCCCAAGCAAGTTCAATTGTTGAATGCAGTAGTCAAATTTGGGTTGCTTATTGAAGCTAAGCAGGCTCAAGCTTGGTCAATATGTGGATGGGAGACCCTTTGTGGAAATCTAGTTTGCTGCTGGAGGTAGTTTTAGTCCAACCAGCAGGGGGTGCTCGTTTTCTGACATGTACAATGTGGTTCCAAAACTCCGGACTGCGAAAAATAGTGACTTTTTAACGAAGCCTTAAACCGGCAACCGTAAAGAGGAGCATCCGTCTGATGAGGCATCAAACTGGCCTCCTGACCTTCTGTGGTCATGAATTCCCCACCTTAATTATGAATTTGATATCATTCATTGAGGTGGTAGCGGATACTGCCAGCTATATTGAGCCGGTCAGGATGCGCTATTTTCTGAAAATCTACTTTGCTGCTTGTGGTAGTTTCAGTCTGGCCAGCAGGGGGTGAAATCACCTTCCTCAATCAGGAATTTGACCTCATTTATAGGGGTGGTAGCGCAATCTGCCGACCACTTTGAGCCTGGCAGGATACGCTACCCCTCCGTTAGATCAGATCAGCTTTCTTAAGTTGCCTCTCGGTGCTCCTTTTCTGACATGTACAATGTGGTTCCAAAACTTCGGACTGTGAAAAATAGTGACTTTTTAATGAAGCCTTAAACCGGCAACCGTAAAGAGGAGCATCCGTCTGATGAGGCATCAAACTGGCCTCCTGACCTTCTGTGGTCATGAATTCCCCACCTTAATTATGAATTTGATATCATTCATTGAGGTGGTAGCGGATACTGCCAGCTATATTGAGCCGGTCAGGATGCGCTATTTTCTGAAAATCTACTTTGCTGCTTGTGGTAGTTTCAGTCTGGCCAGCAGGGGGTGAAAGCACCTTCCTCAATCATGAATTTGACCTCATTTATAGGGGTGGTAGCGCAATCTGCCGGCCACTTTGAGCCTGGCGGAATACGCTACCCCTCCGTTAGATCAGATCAGCTTTCTTAAGTTGCCTCTCGGTGCTCGTTTTCTGACATGTACAATGTGGTTCCAAAACTTCGGACTGAGAAAAATAGTGACTTTTTAATGAAGCCTTAAACCGGCAACCGTAAAGAGGAGCATCCGTCTGATGAGGCATCAAACTGGCCTCCTGACCTTCTGTGGTCATGAATTCCCCACCTTATTTATGACTTTGATATCATTCATTGAGGTGGTAGCGGATACTGCCAGCTATATTGAGCCGGTCAGGATGCCCTATTTTCTGAAAATCTAGTTTGCTGCTTGTGGTAGTTTCAGTCTGGCCAGCAGGGGGTGAAATCACCTTCCTCAATCATGAATTTGACCTCATTTATAGGGGTGGTAGCGCAATCTGCCGGCCACTTTGAGCCTGGCAGGATACGCTACCCCTCCGTTAGATCAGATCAGCTTTCTTAAATTGTCCCAAGCAAGTTCAATTGTTGAATGCAGTAGTCAAATTTGGGTTGCTTATTGAAGCTAAGCAGGCTCAAGCTTGGTCAATATGTGGATGGGAGACCCTTTGTGGAAATTTAGTTTGCTGCTGGAGGTAGTTTTAGTCCAACCAGCAGGGGGTGCTCGTTTTCTGACATGTACAATGTGGTTCCAAAACTTCGGACTGTGAAAAATAGTGACTTTTTAATGAAGCCTTAAACCGGCAACCATAAAGAGGAGCATCCGTCTGATGAGGCATCAAACTGGCCTCCTGACCTTCTGTGGTCATGAATTCCCCACCTTAATTATGACTTTGATATCATTCATTGAGGTGGTAGCGGATACTGCCAGCTATATTGAGCCGGTCAGGATGCCCTATTTTCTGAAAATCTAGTTTGCTGCTTGTGGTAGTTTCAGTCTGGCCAGCAGGGGGTGAAATCACCTTCCTCAATCATGAATTTGACCTCATTTATAGGGGTGGTAGCGCAATCTGCCGGCCACTTTGAGCCTGGCAGGATACACTACCCCTCCGTTAGATCAGATCAGCTTTCTTAAGTTGCCCCATGCAAGTTCAATTGTTGAATGCTGTAGTCAAATTCGGGTTGCTTATTGAAGCTAAGCAGGCTCAAGCTTGGTCAATATGTGGATGGGAGACCCTTTGTGGAAATCTAGTTTGCTGCTGGAGGTAGTTTTAGTCCAACCAGCAGGGGTTGCTCGTTTTCTGACATGTACAATGTGGTTCCAAAACTCCGGACTGCGAAAAATAGTGACTTTTTAATGAAGCCTTAAACCGGCAACCGTAAAGAGGAGCATCCGTCTGATGAGGCATCAAACTGGCCTCCTGACCTTCTGTGGTCATGAATTCCCCACCTTAATTATGAATTTGATATCATTCATTGAGGTGGTAGCGGATACTGCCAGCTATATTGAGCCGGTCAGGATGCGCTATTTTCTAAAAATCTACTTTGCTGCTTGTGGTAGTTTCAGTCTGGCCAGCAGGGGGTGAAATCACCTTCCTCAATCAGGAATTTGACCTCATTTATAGGGGTGGTAGCGCAATCTGCCGACCACTTTGAGCCTGGCAGGATACGCTACCCCTCCGTTAGATCAGATCAGCTTTCTTAAGTTGCCTCTCGGTGCTCCTTTTCTGACATGTACAATGTGGTTCCAAAACTTCGGACTGAGAAAAATAGTGACTTTTTAATGAAGCCTTAAACCAGCAACCGTAAAGAGGAGCATCCTTCTGATGAGGCATCAAACTGGCCTCCTGACCTTCTGGTGTCGTAAATTCCCCACCTTAATTATGACTTTGATATCATTCATTGAGGTGGTAGCGGATTCTGCTAGCTATAATGAGCCGGTCAGGATGCGCTATTTTTTGAAAATCTAGTTTGCTGCTTGTGGTAGGTTTCAGTCTGGCCAGCAGGGGGTGAAATCACCTTCCTCAATCAGGAATTTGACCTCATTTATAGGGGTGGTAGCGCAATCTGCCGACGACTTTGAGCCTGGCAGGATACGCTACCCCTCCGTTAGATCAGATCAGCTTTCTTAAGTTGCCTCTCGGTGCTCGTTTTCTGACATGTACAATGTGGTTCCAAAACTTCGGACTGAGAAAAATAGTGACTTTTTAATGAAGCCTTAAACCGGCAACCGTAAAGAGGAGCATCCGTCTGATGAGGCATCAAACTGGCCTCCTGACCTTCTGTGGTCATGAAATCCCCACCTTAATTATGACTTTGATATCATTCATTGAGGTGGTAGCGGATACTGCCAGCTATATTGAGCCGGTCAGGATGCCCTATTTTCTGAAAATCTAGTTTGCTGCTTGTGGTAGTTTCAGTCTGGCCAGCAGGGGGTGAAATCACCTTCCTCAATCATGAATTTGACCTCATTTATAGGGGTGGTAGCGCAATCTGCCGGCCACTTTGAGCCTGGCAGGATACGCTACCCCTCCGTTAGATCAGATCAGCTTTCTTACGTTGCCCCAAGCAAGTTCAATTGTTGAATGCAGTAGTCAAATTTGGGTTGCTTATTGAAGCTAAGCAGGCTCAAGCTTGGTCAATATGTGGATGAGAGACCCTTTGTGGAAATTTAGTTTGCTGCTGGAGGTAGTTTTAGTCCAACCAGCAGGGGGTGCTCGTTTTCTGACATGTACAATGTGGTTCCAAAACTTCGGACTGTGAAAAATAGTGACTTTTTAATGAAGCCTTAAACCGGCAACCGTAAAGAGGAGCATCCGTCTGATGAGGCATCAAACTGGCCTCCTGACCTTCTGTGGTCATGAATTCCCCACCTTAATTATGAATTTGATATCATTCATTGAGGTGGTAGCGGATACTGCCAGCTATATTGAGCCGGTCAGGATGCGCTATTTTCTGAAAATCTACTTTGCTGCTTGTGGTAGTTTCAGTCTGGCCAGCAGGGGGTGAAAGCACCTTCCTCAATCATGAATTTGACCTCATTTATAGGGGTGGTAGCGCAATCTGCCGGCCACTTTGAGCCTGGCGGAATACGCTACCCCTCCGTTAGATCAGATCAGCTTTCTTAGGTTGCCTCTCGGTGCTCGTTTTCTGACATGTACAATGTGGTTCCAAAACTTCGGACTGAGAAAAATAGTGACTTTTTAATGAAGCCTTAAACCGGCAACCGTAAAGAGGAGCATCCGTCTGATGAGGCATCAAACTGGCCTCCTGACCTTCTGTGGTCATGAATTCCCCACCTTATTTATGACTTTGATATCATTCATTGAGGTGGTAGCGGATACTGCCAGCTATATTGAGCCGGTCAGGATGCCCTATTTTCTGAAAATCTAGTTTGCTGCTTGTGGTAGTTTCAGTCTGGCCAGCAGGGGGTGAAATCACCTTCCTCAATCATGAATTTGACCTCATTTATAGGGGTGGTAGCGCAATCTGCCGGCCACTTTGAGCCTGGCAGGATACGCTACCCCTCCGTTAGATCAGATCAGCTTTCTTAAATTGTCCCAAGCAAGTTCAATTGTTGAATGCAGTAGTCAAATTTGGGTTGCTTATTGAAGCTAAGCAGGCTCAAGCTTGGTCAATATGTGGATGGGAGACCCTTTGTGGAAATTTAGTTTGCTGCTGGAGGTAGTTTTAGTCCAACCAGCAGGGGGTGCTCGTTTTCTGACATGTACAATGTGGTTCCAAAACTTCGGACTGTGAAAAATAGTGACTTTTTAATGAAGCCTTAAACCGGCAACCATAAAGAGGAGCATCCGTCTGATGAGGCATCAAACTGGCCTCCTGACCTTCTGTGGTCATGAATTCCCCACCTTAATTATGACTTTGATATCATTCATTGAGGTGGTAGCGGATACTGCCAGCTATATTGAGCCGGTCAGGATGCCCTATTTTCTGAAAATCTAGTTTGCTGCTTGTGGTAGTTTCAGTCTGGCCAGCAGGGGGTGAAATCACCTTCCTCAATCATGAATTTGACCTCATTTATAGGGGTGGTAGCGCAATCTGCCGGCCACTTTGAGCCTGGCAGGATACACTACCCCTCCGTTAGATCAGATCAGCTTTCTTAAGTTGCCCCATGCAAGTTCAATTGTTGAATGCTGTAGTCAAATTCGGGTTGCTTATTGAAGCTAAGCAGGCTCAAGCTTGGTCAATATGTGGATGGGAGACCCTTTGTGGAAATCTAGTTTGCTGCTGGAGGTAGTTTTAGTCCAACCAGCAGGGGGTGCTCGTTTTCTGACATGTACAATGTGGTTCCAAAACTCCGGACTGCGAAAAATAGTGACTTTTTAATGAAGCCTTAAACCGGCAACCGTAAAGAGGAGCATCCGTCTGATGAGGCATCAAACTGGCCTCCTGACCTTCTGTGGTCATGAATTCCCCACCTTAATTATGAATTTGATATCATTCATTGAGGTGGTAGCGGATACTGCCAGCTATATTGAGCCGGTCAGGATGCGCTATTTTCAAAAAATCTACTTTGCTGCTTGTGGTAGTTTCAGTCTGGCCAGCAGGGGGTGAAATCACCTTCCTCAATCAGGAATTTGACCTCATTTATAGGGGTGGTAGCGCAATCTGCCGACCACTTTGAGCCTGGCAGGATACGCTACCCCTCCGTTAGATCAGATCAGCTTTCTTAAGTTGCCTCTCGGTGCTCCTTTTCTGACATGTACAATGTGGTTCCAAAACTTCGGACTGAGAAAAATAGTGACTTTTTAATGAAGCCTTAAACCAGCAACCGTAAAGAGGAGCATCCTTCTGATGAGGCATCAAACTGGCCTCCTGACCTTCTGGTGTCGTAAATTCCCCACCTTAATTATGACTTTGATATCATTCATTGAGGTGGTAGCGGATTCTGCTAGCTATAATGAGCCGGTCAGGATGCGCTATTTTTTGAAAATCTAGTTTGCTGCTTGTGGTAGTTTCAGTCTGGCCAGCAGGGGGTGAAATCACCTTCCTCAATCAGGAATTTGACCTCATTTATAGGGGTGGTAGCGCAATCTGCCGACGACTTTGAGCCTGGCAGGATACGCTACCCCTCCGTTAGATCAGATCAGCTTTCTTAAGTTGCCTCTCGGTGCTCGTTTTCTGACATGTACAATGTGGTTCCAAAACTTCGGACTGAGAAAAATAGTGACTTTTTAATGAAGCCTTAAACCGGCAACCGTAAAGAGGAGCATCCGTCTGATGAGGCATCAAACTGGCCTCCTGACCTTCTGTGGTCATGAAATCCCCACCTTAATTATGACTTTGATATCATTCATTGAGGTGGTAGCGGATACTGCCAGCTATATTGAGCCGGTCAGGATGCCCTATTTTCTGAAAATCTAGTTTGCTGCTTGTGGTAGTTTCAGTCTGGCCAGCAGGGGGTGAAATCACCTTCCTCAATCATGAATTTGACCTCATTTATAGGGGTGGTAGCGCAATCTGCCGGCCACTTTGAGCCTGGCAGGATACGCTACCCCTCCGTTAGATCAGATCAGCTTTCTTAAGTTGTCCCAAGCAAGTTCAATTGTTGAATGCAGTAGTCAAATTCGGGTTGTTTATTGAAGCTAAGCAGTCTCAAGCTTGGTCAATATGTGGATGGGAGACCCTTTGTGGAAATCTAGTTTGCTGCTGCAGGTAGTTTTAGTCCACCCAGCAGGGGGTGCTCGTTTTCTGACATGTACAATGGTTGCAAAACTTCAGACTGCGAAAAATAGTGACTTTTTAACGAAGCCTTAAACCGGCAACCGTAAAGAGGAGCATCCGTCTGATGAGGCATCAAACTGGCCTCCTGACCTTCTGTGGTCATGAATTCCCCACCTTAATTATGAATTTGATATCATTCATTGAGGTGGTAGCGGATACTGCCAGCTATATTGAGCCGGTCAGGATGCGCTATTTTCTGAAAATCTACTTTGCTGCTTGTGGTAGTTTCAGTCTGGCCAGCAGGGGGTGAAATCACCTTCCTCAATCAGGAATTTGACCTCATTTATAGGGGTGGTAGCGCAATCTGCCGACCACTTTGAGCCTGGCAGGATACGCTACCCCTCCGTTAGATCAGATCAGCTTTCTTAAGTTGCCCCAAGCAAGTTCAATTGTTGAATGCAGTAGTCAAATTTGGGTTGCTTATTGAAGCTAAGCAGGCTCAAGCTTGGTCAATATGTGGATGGGAGACCCTTTGTGGAAATTTAGTTTGCTGCTGGAGGTAGTTTTAGTCCAACCAGCAGGGGGTGCTCGTTTTCTGACATGTACAATGTGGTTCCAAAACTTCGGACTGTGAAAAATAGTGACTTTTTAATGAAGCCTTAAACCGGCAACCATAAAGAGGAGCATCCGTCTGATGAGGCATCAAACTGGCCTCCTGACCTTCTGTGGTCATGAATTCCCCACCTTAATTATGAATTTGATATCATTCATTGAGGTGGTAGCGGATACTGCCAGCTATATTGAGCCGGTCAGGATGCCCTATTTTCTGAAAATCTAGTTTGCTGCTTGTGGTAGTTTCAGTCTGGCCAGCAGGGGGTGAAATCACCTTCCTCAATCATGAATTTGACCTCATTTATAGGGGTGGTAGCGCAATCTGCCGGCCACTTTGAGCCTGGCAGGATACGCTACCCCTCCGTTAGATCAGATCAGCTTTCTTAAGTTGCCTCTCGGTGCTCGTTTTCTGACATGTACAATGTGGTTCCAAAACTTCGGAATGCGAAAAATAGTGACTTTTTAATGAAGCCTTAAACCGGCAACCGTAAAGAGGAGCATCCGTCTGATGAGGCATCAAACTGGCCTCCTGACCTTCTGTGGTAATGAATTCCCCACCTTAATTATGAATTTGATATCATTCATTGAGGTGGTAGCGGATACTGCCAGCTATATTGAGCCGGTCAGGATGCGCTATTTTCTGAAAATCTACTTTGCTGCTTGTGGTAGTTTCAGTCTGGCCAGCAGGGGGTGAAATCACCTTCCTCAATCCTGAATTTGACCTCATTTATAGGGGTGGTAGCGCAATCTGCCGGCCACTTTGAGCCTGGCAGGATACGCTACCCCTCCGTTAGATCAGATCAGCTTTCTTAAGTTGCCTCTCGGTGCTCGTTTTCTGACATGTACAATGTGGTTCCAAAACTTCGGACTGCGAAAAATAGTGACTTTTTAATGAAGCCTTAAACCGGCAACTGTAAAGAGGAGCATCCGTCTGATGAGGCATCAAACTGGCCTCCTGACCTTCTGTGGTCATGAATTCCCCACCTTAATTATGACTTTGATATCATTCATTGAGGTGGTAGCGCATACTGCCAGCTATATTGAACCGGTCAGGATGCCCTATTTTCTGAAAGTCTAGTTTGCTGCTTGTGGTAGTTTCAGTCTGGCCAGCAGGAGGTGTAATCACCTTCCTCAATCATGAACTTTACCTCATTTATAGGGGTGGTAGCGCAATCTGCCGGCCACTTTGAGCCTGGCAGGATACGCTACCCCTCCGTTAGATCAGATCAGCTTTCTTAAGTTGCGTCTCGGTGCTCGTTTTCTGACATGTACAATGTGGTTCCAAAACTTCGGACTGCGAAAAATAGTGACTTTTTAATGAAGCCTTAAACCGGCAACCGTAAACAGGAGCATCCGTCTGATGAGGCATCAAACTGGCCTCCTGACCTTCTGTGGTCATGAATTCCCCACCTTAATTATGAATTTGATATCATTCATTGAGGTGGTAGTGGATACTGCCAGCTATATTGAGCCGGTCAGGATGCCCTATTTTCTGAAAATCTAGTTTGCTGCTTGTGGTAGTTTCAGTCTGGCCAGCAGGGGGTGAAATCACCTTCCTCAATCATGAATTTGACCAAGTTTATAGGGGTGGTAGCGCAATCTGCCGACCACTTTGAGCCTGGCAGGATACGCTACCCCTCCGTTAGATCAGATCAGCTTTCTTAAGTTGCCTCTCGGTGCTCCTTTTCTGACATGTACAATGTGGTTCCAAAACTTCGGACTGAGAAAAATAGTGACTTTTTAATGAAGCCTTAAACCAGCAACCGTAAAGAGGAGCATCCTTCTGATGAGGCATCAAACTGGCCTCCTGACCTTCTGGTGTCGTAAATTCCCCACCTTAATTATGACTTTGATATCATTCATTGAGGTGGTAGCGGATTCTGCTAGCTATAATGAGCCGGTCAGGATGCGCTATTTTCTGAAAATCTAGTTTGCTGCTTGTGGTAGTTTCAGTCTGGCCAGCAGGGGGTGAAATCACCTTCCTCAATCCTGAATTTGACCTCATTTATAGGGGTGGTAGCGCAATCTGCCGACGACTTTGAGCCTGGCAGGATACGCTACCCCTCCGTTAGATCAGATCAGCTTTCTTAAGTTGCCTCTCGGTGCTCGTTTTCTGACATGTACAATGTGGTTCCAAAACTTCGGACTGAGAAAAATAGTGACTTTTTAATGAAGCCTTAAACCGGCAACCGTAAAGAGGAGCATCCGTCTGATGAGGCATCAAACTGGCCTCCTGACCTTCTGTGGTCATGAATTCCCCACCTTAATTATGACTTTGATATCATTCATTGAGGTGGTAGCGGATACTGCCAGCTATATTGAGCCGGTCAGGATGCCCTATTTTCTGAAAATCTAGTTTGCTGCTTGTGGTAGTTTCAGTCTGGCCAGCAGGGGTGAAATCACCTTCCTCAATCATGAATTTGACCTCATTTATAGGGGTGGTAGCGCAATCTGCCGGCCACTTTGAGCCTGGCGGAATACGCTACCCCTCCGTTAGATCAGATCAGCTTTCTTAAGTTGCCTCTCGGTGCTCGTTTTCTGACATGTACAATGTGGTTCCAAAACTTCGGACTGAGAAAAATAGTGACTTTTTAATGAAGCCTTAAACCGGCAACCGTAAAGAGGAGCATCCGTCTGATGAGGCATCAAACTGGCCTCCTGACCTTCTGTGGTCATGAATTCCCCACCTTATTTATGACTTTGATATCATTCATTGAGGTGGTAGCGGATACTGCCAGCTATATTGAGCCGGTCAGGATGCCCTATTTTCTGAAAATCTAGTTTGCTGCTTGTGGTAGTTTCAGTCTGGCCAGCAGGGGGTGAAATCACCTTCCTCAATCAAGAATTTGACCTCATTTATAGGGGTGGTAGCGCAATCTGCCGGCCACTTTGAGCCTGGCAGGATACGCTACCCCTCCGTTAGATCAGATCAGCTTTCTTAAATTGTCCCAAGCAAGTTCAATTGTTGAATGCAGTAGTCAAATTTGGGTTGCTTATTGAAGCTAAGCAGGCTCAAGCTTGGTCAATATGTGGATGGGAGACCCTTTGTGGAAATTTAGTTTGCTGCTGGAGGTAGTTTTAGTCCAACCAGCAGGGGGTGCTCGTTTTCTGACATGTACAATGTGGTTCCAAAACTTCGGACTGTGAAAAATAGTGACTTTTTAATGAAGCCTTAAACCGGCAACCATAAAGAGGAGCATCCGTCTGATGAGGCATCAAACTGGCCTCCTGACCTTCTGTGGTCATGAATTCCCCACCTTAATTATGACTTTGATATCATTCATTGAGGTGGTAGCGGATACTGCCAGCTATATTGAGCCGGTCAGGATGCCCTATTTTCTGAAAATCTAGTTTGCTGCTTGTGGTAGTTTCAGCCTGGCCAGCAGGGGGTGAAATCACCTTCCTCAATCATGAATTTGACCTCATTTATAGGGGTGGTAGCGCAATCTGCCGGCCACTTTGAGCCTGGCAGGATACACTACCCCTCCGTTAGATCAGATCAGCTTTCTTAAGTTGCCCCATGCAAGTTCAATTGTTGAATGCTGTAGTCAAATTCGGGTTGCTTATTGAAGCTAAGCAGGCTCAAGCTTGGTCAATATGTGGATGGGAGACCCTTTGTGGAAATCTAGTTTGCTGCTGGAGGTAGTTTTAGTCCAACCAGCAGGGGGTGCTCGTTTTCTGACATGTACAATGTGGTTCCAAAACTCCGGACTGCGAAAAATAGTGACTTTTTAATGAAGCCTTAAACCGGCAACCGTAAAGAGGAGCATCCGTCTGATGAGGCATCAAACTGGCCTCCTGACCTTCTGTGGTCATGAATTCCCCACCTTAATTATGAATTTGATATCATTCATTGAGGTGGTAGCGGATACTGCCAGCTATATTGAGCCGGTCAGGATGCGCTATTTTCTAAAAATCTACTTTGCTGCTTGTGGTAGTTTCAGTCTGGCCAGCAGGGGGTGAAATCACCTTCCTCAATCAGGAATTTGACCTCATTTATAGGGGTGGTAGCGCAATCTGCCGACCACTTTGAGCCTGGCAGGATACGCTACCCCTCCGTTAGATCAGATCAGCTTTCTTAAGTTGCCTCTCGGTGCTCCTTTTCTGACATGTACAATGTGGTTCCAAAACTTCGGACTGAGAAAAATAGTGACTTTTTAATGAAGCCTTAAACCAGCAACCGTAAAGAGGAGCATCCTTCTGATGAGGCATCAAACTGGCCTCCTGACCTTCTGGTGTCGTAAATTCCCCACCTTAATTATGACTTTGATATCATTCATTGAGGTGGTAGCGGATTCTGCTAGCTATAATGAGCCGGTCAGGATGCGCTATTTTTTGAAAATCTAGTTTGCTGCTTGTGGTAGTTTCAGTCTGGCCAGCAGGGGGTGAAATCACCTTCCTCAATCAGGAATTTGACCTCATTTATAGGGGTGGTAGCGCAATCTGCCGACGACTTTGAGCCTGGCAGGATACGCTACCCCTCCGTTAGATCAGATCAGCTTTCTTAAGTTGCCTCTCGGTGCTCGTTTTCTGACATGTACAATGTGGTTCCAAAACTTCGGACTGAGAAAAATAGTGACTTTTTAATGAAGCCTTAAACCGGCAACCGTAAAGAGGAGCATCCGTCTGATGAGGCATCAAACTGGCCTCCTGACCTTCTGTGGTCATGAAATCCCCACCTTAATTATGACTTTGATATCATTCATTGAGGTGGTAGCGGATACTGCCAGCTATATTGAGCCGGTCAGGATGCCCTATTTTCTGAAAATCTAGTTTGCTGCTTGTGGTAGTTTCAGTCTGGCCAGCAGGGGGTGAAATCACCTTCCTCAATCATGAATTTGACCTCATTTATAGGGGTGGTAGCGCAATCTGCCGGCCACTTTGAGCCTGGCAGGATACGCTACCCCTCCGTTAGATCAGATCAGCTTTCTTACGTTGCCCCAAGCAAGTTCAATTGTTGAATGCAGTAGTCAAATTTGGGTTGCTTATTGAAGCTAAGCAGGCTCAAGCTTGGTCAATATGTGGATGGGAGACCCTTTGTGGAAATTTAGTTTGCTGCTGGAGGTAGTTTTAGTCCAACCAGCAGGGGGTGCTCGTTTTCTGACATGTACAATGTGGTTCCAAAACTTCGGACTGTGAAAAATAGTGACTTTTTAATGAAGCCTTAAACCGGCAACCGTAAAGAGGAGCATCCGTCTGATGAGGCATCAAACTGGCCTCCTGACCTTCTGTGGTCATGAATTCCCCACCTTAATTATGAATTTGATATCATTCATTGAGGTGGTAGCAGATACTGCCAGCTATATTGAGCCGGTCAGGATGCGCTATTTTCTGAAAATCTACTTTGCTGCTTGTGGTAGTTTCAGTCTGGCCAGCAGGGGGTGAAAGCACCTTCCTCAATCATGAATTTGACCTCATTTATAGGGGTGGTAGCGCAATCTGCCGGCCACTTTGAGCCTGGCGGAATACGCTACCCCTCCGTTAGATCAGATCAGCTTTCTTAAGTTGCCTCTCGGTGCTCGTTTTCTGACATGTACAATGTGGTTCCAAAACTTCGGACTGAGAAAAATAGTGACTTTTTAATGAAGCCTTAAACCGGCAACCGTAAAGAGGAGCATCCGTCTGATGAGGCATCAAACTGGCCTCCTGACCTTCTGTGGTCATGAATTCCCCACCTTATTTATGACTTTGATATCATTCATTGAGGTGGTAGCGGATACTGCCAGCTATATTGAGCCGGTCAGGATGCCCTATTTTCTGAAAATCTAGTTTGCTGCTTGTGGTAGTTTCAGTCTGGCCAGCAGGGGGTGAAATCACCTTCCTCAATCATGAATTTGACCTCATTTATAGGGGTGGTAGCGCAATCTGCCGGCCACTTTGAGCCTGGCAGGATACGCTACCCCTCCGTTAGATCAGATCAGCTTTCTTAAATTGTCCCAAGCAAGTTCAATTGTTGAATGCAGTAGTCAAATTTGGGTTGCTTATTGAAGCTAAGCAGGCTCAAGCTTGGTCAATATGTGGATGGGAGACCCTTTGTGGAAATTTAGTTTGCTGCTGGAGGTAGTTTTAGTCCAACCAGCAGGGGGTGCTCGTTTTCTGACATGTACAATGTGGTTCCAAAACTTCGGACTGCGAAAAATAGTGACTTTTTAATGAAGCCTTAAACCGGCAACCATAAAGAGGAGCATCCGTCTGATGAGGCATCAAACTGGCCTCCTGACCTTCTGTGGTCATGAATTCCCCACCTTAATTATGACTTTGATATCATTCATTGAGGTGGTAGCGGATACTGCCAGCTATATTGAGCCGGTCAGGATGCCCTATTTTCTGAAAATCTAGTTTGCTGCTTGTGGTAGTTTCAGTCTGGCCAGCAGGGGGTGAAATCACCTTCCTCAATCATGAATTTGACCTCATTTATAGGGGTGGTAGCGCAATCTGCCGGCCACTTTGAGCCTGGCAGGATACACTACCCCTCCGTTAGATCAGATCAGCTTTCTTAAGTTGCCCCATGCAAGTTCAATTGTTGAATGCTGTAGTCAAATTCGGGTTGCTTATTGAAGCTAAGCAGGCTCAAGCTTGGTCAATATGTGGATGGGAGACCCTTTGTGGAAATCTAGTTTGCTGCTGGAGGTAGTTTTAGTCCAACCAGCAGGGGGTGCTCGTTTTCTGACATGTACAATGTGGTTCCAAAACTCCGGACTGCGAAAAATAGTGACTTTTTAATGAAGCCTTAAACCGGCAACCGTAAAGAGGAGCATCCGTCTGATGAGGCATCAAACTGGCCTCCTGACCTTCTGTGGTCATGAATTCCCCACCTTAATTATGAATTTGATATCATTCATTGAGGTGGTAGCGGATACTGCCAGCTATATTGAGCCGGTCAGGATGCGCTATTTTCTAAAAATCTACTTTGCTGCTTGTGGTAGTTTCAGTCTGGCCAGCAGGGGGTGAAATCACCTTCCTCAATCAGGAATTTGACCTCATTTATAGGGGTGGTAGCGCAATCTGCCGACCACTTTGAGCCTGGCAGGATACGCTACCCCTCCGTTAGATCAGATCAGCTTTCTTAAGTTGCCTCTCGGTGCTCCTTTTCTGACATGTACAATGTGGTTCCAAAACTTCGGACTGAGAAAAATAGTGACTTTTTAATGAAGCCTTAAACCAGCAACCGTAAAGAGGAGCATCCTTCTGATGAGGCATCAAACTGGCCTCCTGACCTTCTGGTGTCGTAAATTCCCCACCTTAATTATGACTTTGATATCATTCATTGAGGTGGTAGCGGATTCTGCTAGCTATAATGAGCCGGTCAGGATGCGCTATTTTTTGAAAATCTAGTTTGCTGCTTGTGGTAGTTTCAGTCTGGCCAGCAGGGGGTGAAATCACCTTCCTCAATCAGGAATTTGACCTCATTTATAGGGGTGGTAGCGCAATCTGCCGACGACTTTGAGCCTGGCAGGATACGCTACCCCTCCGTTAGATCAGATCAGCTTTCTTAAGTTGCCTCTCGGTGCTCGTTTTCTGACATGTACAATGTGGTTCCAAAACTTCGGACTGAGAAAAATAGTGACTTTTTAATGAAGCCTTAAACCGGCAACCGTAAAGAGGAGCATCCGTCTGATGAGGCATCAAACTGGCCTCCTGACCTTCTGTGGTCATGAAATCCCCACCTTAATTATGACTTTGATATCATTCATTGAGGTGGTAGCGGATACTGCCAGCTATATTGAGCCGGTCAGGATGCCCTATTTTCTGAAAATCTAGTTTGCTGCTTGTGGTAGTTTCAGTCTGGCCAGCAGGGGGTGAAATCACCTTCCTCAATCATGAATTTGACCTCATTTATAGGGGTGGTAGCGCAATCTGCCGGCCACTTTGAGCCTGGCAGGATACGCTACCCCTCCGTTAGATCAGATCAGCTTTCTTACGTTGCCCCAAGCAAGTTCAATTGTTGAATGCAGTAGTCAAATTTGGGTTGCTTATTGAAGCTAAGCAGGCTCAAGCTTGGTCAATATGTGGATGAGAGACCCTTTGTGGAAATTTAGTTTGCTGCTGGAGGTAGTTTTAGTCCAACCAGCAGGGGGTGCTCGTTTTCTGACATGTACAATGTGGTTCCAAAACTTCGGACTGTGAAAAATAGTGACTTTTTAATGAAGCCTTAAACCGGCAACCGTAAAGAGGAGCATCCGTCTGATGAGGCATCAAACTGGCCTCCTGACCTTCTGTGGTCATGAATTCCCCACCTTAATTATGAATTTGATATCATTCATTGAGGTGGTAGCGGATACTGCCAGCTATATTGAGCCGGTCAGGATGCGCTATTTTCTGAAAATCTACTTTGCTGCTTGTGGTAGTTTCAGTCTGGCCAGCAGGGGGTGAAAGCACCTTCCTCAATCATGAATTTGACCTCATTTATAGGGGTGGTAGCGCAATCTGCCGGCCACTTTGAGCCTGGCGGAATACGCTACCCCTCCGTTAGATCAGATCAGCTTTCTTAGGTTGCCTCTCGGTGCTCGTTTTCTGACATGTACAATGTGGTTCCAAAACTTCGGACTGAGAAAAATAGTGACTTTTTAATGAAGCCTTAAACCGGCAACCGTAAAGAGGAGCATCCGTCTGATGAGGCATCAAACTGGCCTCCTGACCTTCTGTGGTCATGAATTCCCCACCTTATTTATGACTTTGATATCATTCATTGAGGTGGTAGCGGATACTGCCAGCTATATTGAGCCGGTCAGGATGCCCTATTTTCTGAAAATCTAGTTTGCTGCTTGTGGTAGTTTCAGTCTGGCCAGCAGGGGGTGAAATCACCTTCCTCAATCATGAATTTGACCTCATTTATAGGGGTGGTAGCGCAATCTGCCGGCCACTTTGAGCCTGGCAGGATACGCTACCCCTCCGTTAGATCAGATCAGCTTTCTTAAATTGTCCCAAGCAAGTTCAATTGTTGAATGCAGTAGTCAAATTTGGGTTGCTTATTGAAGCTAAGCAGGCTCAAGCTTGGTCAATATGTGGATGGGAGACCCTTTGTGGAAATTTAGTTTGCTGCTGGAGGTAGTTTTAGTCCAACCAGCAGGGGGTGCTCGTTTTCTGACATGTACAATGTGGTTCCAAAACTTCGGACTGTGAAAAATAGTGACTTTTTAATGAAGCCTTAAACCGGCAACCATAAAGAGGAGCATCCGTCTGATGAGGCATCAAACTGGCCTCCTGACCTTCTGTGGTCATGAATTCCCCACCTTAATTATGACTTTGATATCATTCATTGAGGTGGTAGCGGATACTGCCAGCTATATTGAGCCGGTCAGGATGCCCTATTTTCTGAAAATCTAGTTTGCTGCTTGTGGTAGTTTCAGTCTGGCCAGCAGGGGGTGAAATCACCTTCCTCAATCATGAATTTGACCTCATTTATAGGGGTGGTAGCGCAATCTGCCGGCCACTTTGAGCCTGGCAGGATACACTACCCCTCCGTTAGATCAGATCAGCTTTCTTAAGTTGCCCCATGCAAGTTCAATTGTTGAATGCTGTAGTCAAATTCGGGTTGCTTATTGAAGCTAAGCAGGCTCAAGCTTGGTCAATATGTGGATGGGAGACCCTTTGTGGAAATCTAGTTTGCTGCTGGAGGTAGTTTTAGTCCAACCAGCAGGGGGTGCTCGTTTTCTGACATGTACAATGTGGTTCCAAAACTCCGGACTGCGAAAAATAGTGACTTTTTAATGAAGCCTTAAACCGGCAACCGTAAAGAGGAGCATCCGTCTGATGAGGCATCAAACTGGCCTCCTGACCTTCTGTGGTCATGAATTCCCCACCTTAATTATGAATTTGATATCATTCATTGAGGTGGTAGCGGATACTGCCAGCTATATTGAGCCGGTCAGGATGCGCTATTTTCTAAAAATCTACTTTGCTGCTTGTGGTAGTTTCAGTCTGGCCAGCAGGGGGTGAAATCACCTTCCTCAATCAGGAATTTGACCTCATTTATAGGGGTGGTAGCGCAATCTGCCGACCACTTTGAGCCTGGCAGGATACGCTACCCCTCC
Source organism: Garra rufa (assembly GCF_049309525.1). Classification (NCBI taxonomy): domain Eukaryota; kingdom Metazoa; phylum Chordata; class Actinopteri; order Cypriniformes; family Cyprinidae; genus Garra; species Garra rufa. Next base: position 27,760,180 of record NC_133362.1, on the reverse strand, counting down.
GTTAGATCAGATCAGCTTTCTTAAGTTGCCTCTCGGTGCTCCTTTTCTGACATGTACAATGTGGTTCCAAAACTTCGGACTGAGAAAAATAGTGACTTTTTAATGAAGCCTTAAACCAGCAACCGTAAAGAGGAGCATCCTTCTGATGAGGCATCAAACTGGCCTCCTGACCTTCTGGTGTCGTAAATTCCCCACCTTAATTATGACTTTGATATCATTCATTGAGGTGGTAGCGGATTCTGCTAGCTATAATGAGCCGGTCAGGATGCGCTATTTTTTGAAAATCTAGTTTGCTGCTTGTGGTAGTTTCAGTCTGGCCAGCAGGGGGTGAAATCACCTTCCTCAATCAGGAATTTGACCTCATTTATAGGGGTGGTAGCGCAATCTGCCGACGACTTTGAGCCTGGCAGGATACGCTACCCCTCCGTTAGATCAGATCAGCTTTCTTAAGTTGCCTCTCGGTGCTCGTTTTCTGACATGTACAATGTGGTTCCAAAACTTCGGACTGAGAAAAATAGTGACTTTTTAATGAAGCCTTAAACCGGCAACCGTAAAGAGGAGCATCCGTCTGATGAGGCATCAAACTGGCCTCCTGACCTTCTGTGGTCATGAAATCCCCACCTTAATTATGACTTTGATATCATTCATTGAGGTGGTAGCGGATACTGCCAGCTATATTGAGCCGGTCAGGATGCGCTATTTTCTAAAAATCTACTTTGCTGCTTGTGGTAGTTTCAGTCTGGCCAGCAGGGGGTGAAATCACCTTCCTCAATCAGGAATTTGACCTCATTTATAGGGGTGGTAGCGCAATCTGCCGACCACTTTGAGCCTGGCAGGATACGCTACCCCTCCGTTAGATCAGATCAGCTTTCTTAAGTTGCCTCTCGGTGCTCCTTTTCTGACATGTACAATGTGGTTCCAAAACTTCGGACTGAGAAAAATAGTGACTTTTTAATGAAGCCTTAAACCAGCAACCGTAAAGAGGAGCATCCTTCTGATGAGGCATCAAACTGGCCTCCTGACCTTCTGGTGTCGTAAATTCCCCACCTTAATTATGAATTTGATATCATTCATTGAGGTGGTAGCGGATACTGCCAGCTATATTGAGCCGGTCAGGATGCGCTATTTTCTAAAAATCTACTTTGCTGCTTGTGGTAGTTTCAGTCTGGCCAGCAGGGGGTGAAATCACCTTCCTCAATCAGGAATTTGACCTCATTTATAGGGGTGGTAGCGCAATCTGCCGACCACTTTGAGCCTGGCAGGATACGCTACCCCTCCGTTAGATCAGATCAGCTTTCTTAAGTTGCCTCTCGGTGCTCCTTTTCTGACATGTACAATGTGGTTCCAAAACTTCGGACTGAGAAAAATAGTGACTTTTTAATGAAGCCTTAAACCAGCAACCGTAAAGAGGAGCATCCTTCTGATGAGGCATCAAACTGGCCTCCTGACCTTCTGGTGTCGTAAATTCCCCACCTTAATTATGACTTTGATATCATTCATTGAGGTGGTAGCGGATTCTGCTAGCTATAATGAGCCGGTCAGGATGCGCTATTTTTTGAAAATCTAGTTTGCTGCTTGTGGTAGTTTCAGTCTGGCCAGCAGGGGGTGAAATCACCTTCCTCAATCAGGAATTTGACCTCATTTATAGGGGTGGTAGCGCAATCTGCCGACGACTTTGAGCCTGGCAGGATACGCTACCCCTCCGTTAGATCAGATCAGCTTTCTTAAGTTGCCTCTCGGTGCTCGTTTTCTGACATGTACAATGTGGTTCCAAAACTTCGGACTGAGAAAAATAGTGACTTTTTAATGAAGCCTTAAACCGGCAACCGTAAAGAGGAGCATCCGTCTGATGAGGCATCAAACTGGCCTCCTGACCTTCTGTGGTCATGAAATCCCCACCTTAATTATGACTTTGATATCATTCATTGAGGTGGTAGCGGATACTGCCAGCTATATTGAGCCGGTCAGGATGCCCTATTTTCTGAAAATCTAGTTTGCTGCTTGTGGTAGTTTCAGTCTGGCCAGCAGGGGGTGAAATCACCTTCCTCAATCATGAATTTGACCTCATTTATAGGGGTGGTAGCGCAATCTGCCGGCCACTTTGAGCCTGGCAGGATACGCTACCCCTCCGTTAGATCAGATCAGCTTTCTTAAGTTGTCCCAAGCAAGTTCAATTGTTGAATGCAGTAGTCAAATTCGGGTTGTTTATTGAAGCTAAGCAGTCTCAAGCTTGGTCAATATGTGGATGGGAGACCCTTTGTGGAAATCTAGTTTGCTGCTGCAGGTAGTTTTAGTCCACCCAGCAGGGGGTGCTCGTTTTCTGACATGTACAATGGTTGCAAAACTTCAGACTGCGAAAAATAGTGACTTTTTAACGAAGCCTTAAACCGGCAACCGTAAAGAGGAGCATCCGTCTGATGAGGCATCAAACTGGCCTCCTGACCTTCTGTGGTCATGAATTCCCCACCTTAATTATGAATTTGATATCATTCATTGAGGTGGTAGCGGATACTGCCAGCTATATTGAGCCGGTCAGGATGCGCTATTTTCTGAAAATCTACTTTGCTGCTTGTGGTAGTTTCAGTCTGGCCAGCAGGGGGTGAAATCACCTTCCTCAATCAGGAATTTGACCTCATTTATAGGGGTGGTAGCGCAATCTGCCGACCACTTTGAGCCTGGCAGGATACGCTACCCCTCCGTTAGATCAGATCAGCTTTCTTAAGTTGCCCCAAGCAAGTTCAATTGTTGAATGCAGTAGTCAAATTTGGGTTGCTTATTGAAGCTAAGCAGGCTCAAGCTTGGTCAATATGTGGATGGGAGACCCTTTGTGGAAATTTAGTTTGCTGCTGGAGGTAGTTTTAGTCCAACCAGCAGGGGGTGCTCGTTTTCTGACATGTACAATGTGGTTCCAAAACTTCGGACTGTGAAAAATAGTGACTTTTTAATGAAGCCTTAAACCGGCAACCATAAAGAGGAGCATCCGTCTGATGAGGCATCAAACTGGCCTCCTGACCTTCTGTGGTCATGAATTCCCCACCTTAATTATGAATTTGATATCATTCATTGAGGTGGTAGCGGATACTGCCAGCTATATTGAGCCGGTCAGGATGCCCTATTTTCTGAAAATCTAGTTTGCTGCTTGTGGTAGTTTCAGTCTGGCCAGCAGGGGGTGAAATCACCTTCCTCAATCATGAATTTGACCTCATTTATAGGGGTGGTAGCGCAATCTGCCGGCCACTTTGAGCCTGGCAGGATACGCTACCCCTCCGTTAGATCAGATCAGCTTTCTTAAGTTGCCTCTCGGTGCTCGTTTTCTGACATGTACAATGTGGTTCCAAAACTTCGGACTGCGAAAAATAGTGACTTTTTAATGAAGCCTTAAACCGGCAACCGTAAAGAGGAGCATCCGTCTGATGAGGCATCAAACTGGCCTCCTGACCTTCTGTGGTAATGAATTCCCCACCTTAATTATGAATTTGATATCATTCATTGAGGTGGTAGCGGATACTGCCAGCTATATTGAGCCGGTCAGGATGCGCTATTTTCTGAAAATCTACTTTGCTGCTTGTGGTAGTTTCAGTCTGGCCAGCAGGGGGTGAAATCACCTTCCTCAATCCTGAATTTGACCTCATTTATAGGGGTGGTAGCGCAATCTGCCGGCCACTTTGAGCCTGGCAGGATACGCTACCCCTCCGTTAGATCAGATCAGCTTTCTTAAGTTGCCTCTCGGTGCTCGTTTTCTGACATGTACAATGTGGTTCCAAAACTTCGGACTGCGAAAAATAGTGACTTTTTAATGAAGCCTTAAACCGGCAACTGTAAAGAGGAGCATCCGTCTGATGAGGCATCAAACTGGCCTCCTGACCTTCTGTGGTCATGAATTCCCCACCTTAATTATGACTTTGATATCATTCATTGAGGTGGTAGCGCATACTGCCAGCTATATTGAACCGGTCAGGATGCCCTATTTTCTGAAAGTCTAGTTTGCTGCTTGTGGTAGTTTCAGTCTGGCCAGCAGGAGGTGTAATCACCTTCCTCAATCATGAATTTTACCTCATTTATAGGGGTGGTAGCGCAATCTGCCGGCCACTTTGAGCCTGGCAGGATACGCTACCCCTCCGTTAGATCAGATCAGCTTTCTTAAGTTGCGTCTCGGTGCTCGTTTTCTGACATGTACAATGTGGTTCCAAAACTTCGGACTGCGAAAAATAGTGACTTTTTAATGAAGCCTTAAACCGGCAACCGTAAACAGGAGCATCCGTCTGATGAGGCATCAAACTGGCCTCCTGACCTTCTGTGGTCATGAATTCCCCACCTTAATTATGAATTTGATATCATTCATTGAGGTGGTAGTGGATACTGCCAGCTATATTGAGCCGGTCAGGATGCCCTATTTTCTGAAAATCTAGTTTGCTGCTTGTGGTAGTTTCAGTCTGGCCAGCAGGGGGTGAAATCACCTTCCTCAATCATGAATTTGACCAAGTTTATAGGGGTGGTAGCGCAATCTGCCGACCACTTTGAGCCTGGCAGGATACGCTACCCCTCCGTTAGATCAGATCAGCTTTCTTAAGTTGCCTCTCGGTGCTCCTTTTCTGACATGTACAATGTGGTTCCAAAACTTCGGACTGAGAAAAATAGTGACTTTTTAATGAAGCCTTAAACCAGCAACCGTAAAGAGGAGCATCCTTCTGATGAGGCATCAAACTGGCCTCCTGACCTTCTGGTGTCGTAAATTCCCCACCTTAATTATGACTTTGATATCATTCATTGAGGTGGTAGCGGATTCTGCTAGCTATAATGAGCCGGTCAGGATGCGCTATTTTCTGAAAATCTAGTTTGCTGCTTGTGGTAGTTTCAGTCTGGCCAGCAGGGGGTGAAATCACCTTCCTCAATCCTGAATTTGACCTCATTTATAGGGGTGGTAGCGCAATCTGCCGACGACTTTGAGCCTGGCAGGATACGCTACCCCTCCGTTAGATCAGATCAGCTTTCTTAAGTTGCCTCTCGGTGCTCGTTTTCTGACATGTACAATGTGGTTCCAAAACTTCGGACTGAGAAAAATAGTGACTTTTTAATGAAGCCTTAAACCGGCAACCGTAAAGAGGAGCATCCGTCTGATGAGGCATCAAACTGGCCTCCTGACCTTCTGTGGTCATGAATTCCCCACCTTAATTATGACTTTGATATCATTCATTGAGGTGGTAGCGGATACTGCCAGCTATATTGAGCCGGTCAGGATGCCCTATTTTCTGAAAATCTAGTTTGCTGCTTGTGGTAGTTTCAGTCTGGCCAGCAGGGGTGAAATCACCTTCCTCAATCATGAATTTGACCTCATTTATAGGGGTGGTAGCGCAATCTGCCGGCCACTTTGAGCCTGGCGGAATACGCTACCCCTCCGTTAGATCAGATCAGCTTTCTTAAGTTGCCTCTCGGTGCTCGTTTTCTGACATGTACAATGTGGTTCCAAAACTTCGGACTGTGAAAAATAGTGACTTTTTAATGAAGCCTTAAACCGGCAACCATAAAGAGGAGCATCCGTCTGATGAGGCATCAAACTGGCCTCCTGACCTTCTGTGGTCATGAATTCCCCACCTTAATTATGACTTTGATATCATTCATTGAGGTGGTAGCGGATACTGCCAGCTATATTGAGCCGGTCAGGATGCCCTATTTTCTGAAAATCTAGTTTGCTGCTTGTGGTAGTTTCAGCCTGGCCAGCAGGGGGTGAAATCACCTTCCTCAATCATGAATTTGACCTCATTTATAGGGGTGGTAGCGCAATCTGCCGGCCACTTTGAGCCTGGCAGGATACACTACCCCTCCGTTAGATCAGATCAGCTTTCTTAAGTTGCCCCATGCAAGTTCAATTGTTGAATGCTGTAGTCAAATTCGGGTTGCTTATTGAAGCTAAGCAGGCTCAAGCTTGGTCAATATGTGGATGGGAGACCCTTTGTGGAAATCTAGTTTGCTGCTGGAGGTAGTTTTAGTCCAACCAGCAGGGGGTGCTCGTTTTCTGACATGTACAATGTGGTTCCAAAACTCCGGACTGCGAAAAATAGTGACTTTTTAATGAAGCCTTAAACCGGCAACCGTAAAGAGGAGCATCCGTCTGATGAGGCATCAAACTGGCCTCCTGACCTTCTGTGGTCATGAATTCCCCACCTTAATTATGAATTTGATATCATTCATTGAGGTGGTAGCGGATACTGCCAGCTATATTGAGCCGGTCAGGATGCGCTATTTTCTAAAAATCTACTTTGCTGCTTGTGGTAGTTTCAGTCTGGCCAGCAGGGGGTGAAATCACCTTCCTCAATCAGGAATTTGACCTCATTTATAGGGGTGGTAGCGCAATCTGCCGACCACTTTGAGCCTGGCAGGATACGCTACCCCTCCGTTAGATCAGATCAGCTTTCTTAAGTTGCCTCTCGGTGCTCCTTTTCTGACATGTACAATGTGGTTCCAAAACTTCGGACTGAGAAAAATAGTGACTTTTTAATGAAGCCTTAAACCGGCAACCGTAAAGAGGAGCATCCGTCTGATGAGGCATCAAACTGGCCTCCTGACCTTCTGTGGTCATGAATTCCCCACCTTATTTATGACTTTGATATCATTCATTGAGGTGGTAGCGGATACTGCCAGCTATATTGAGCCGGTCAGGATGCCCTATTTTCTGAAAATCTAGTTTGCTGCTTGTGGTAGTTTCAGTCTGGCCAGCAGGGGGTGAAATCACCTTCCTCAATCATGAATTTGACCTCATTTATAGGGGTGGTAGCGCAATCTGCCGGCCACTTTGAGCCTGGCAGGATACGCTACCCCTCCGTTAGATCAGATCAGCTTTCTTAAATTGTCCCAAGCAAGTTCAATTGTTGAATGCAGTAGTCAAATTTGGGTTGCTTATTGAAGCTACAGATCTGGCCATTAAAAATGCGTCTTTTTTCACGCGGCAGCCTGCAATTCAGCACGCGTCGCCACGCGGCGGCCTGCAGGGGCTTTTTTAGGTTTTTTTAAAACGTTGTTGCGCTTCATATAATATCCACCAGGTGGCGCAAGGAACAACATTCTGTGGCCAAGCCCTGCACAAAGAGGGCTATTTGGACAGTATTTATGTCTGTTGTTTCAATATCTGGCGCCATAATCGGTAATTCATTCTGTATGTAACGGCAAAGTATTTATAATTTCGTTTCCTTTTTATTAAGTTAATTTAGAAAAAAAAATTGGAGCATTTTTGTTCGTTAAACGTAAGCTTTTTGTTTCTTAAAGACCAAGCGGCAGACAGTGAGTTGACCTACTCTTTCAATTTGCCTTCTCAAATCACGAATTGGCTAAACTAAAATCCATAGATGTAAAATAAAAGAAATAAATAATAATAGATATAAATATGCGCTATTAGGTGCATATCCAATCGTTTGTGCGGAGAGAGCAAAACACATTTTTAGGACATGAAGGCTCAAGCTCGATCAGTTACATTTTTTTTTCAGTGGAAAATATTTAACCGTTATTTTTTTGTCAGACATGATAAATAAATATGTAGAAAGACTTAAATTACTACTTAACGAAAAAAACAAATAGAAAACAAAAACTGTTTTTATTATGTAGCTAGTCCATAGAGATGCATTTCTCTCTAAAGGCGCGCGTCCAACGAGGATATGAGGACTGTTAACTGCATCATCACTGACTCAGAAAACAGTAGTTTCTAAATAAATAATTAAAATATCTCCTTACTATTAGACAGTCATGGTATTTACTTTTGCCAGTGTTTTGTGGTAAGCTTTAAACAAGGAACCCTTCCAAGCTGTGCTGAACGTGCGCTCAATGCTGCTAACAGGACCGTCATGGTAGCCTGGTCTCGTGGTTCCTCCAGCGCTGCAATTTTTTTTTAAATCACCACTGAATGTCTAAAATATAATTTTAGCCCGCATTTGATCTTTGACGGACTAAAATGCAGGGCTGTAATACGTCTTAAAAGTGGAACATGGAAATATAATGGATGTACTGCGAAAAAAGTTTTATACTCGACATTGTTTCCAAATGGTTAAATGTGAGATTCTGGAAATGAGAATTAAATTTAGCGTGTCGGGTCGGGAAGAAAATTATTCTAAGTGGGTATATATAGGCTATATATTCTAAGGGTATATATATAGTTAGTATCATAGGCGGAGCGTGTGTAAGGCTGGGGAAGGCTTGACCTGGGGCCAAAAAATGCCACTAAATTGGACATATTCCCCTGCCCAAACAAAATCAATATATTACGTCTGTTGACAATAAAATGAAAATGAATAGAAAATGTAAATTGCGGCATTACATTAAGATCAGATAATCTGCACCGTAATTCTTTTTAGGCGTTTTTACAGTGTTATAACGAACCACACACGATTCTGTTGGGTTAGGAATGCAATGTCTATCAGAAGCGTTCAAATGAGTCTTGTCAGTTTTGTTGAGTGCGCGCAACTCTTGATTTTTAAAAAAATCATAAACAACAAAGCTCAGACGCACCTAAAATGTAGCTATAAGTAAGAGATTCGTTACACAGGGAATACAACGAAATCATGGTTTACATTTAAGATACAAGTTCATTTAAGATATAAGATAACATGTATATTGAAAAGTTCTTTAAAAGCATCTGGATGCAAAAATAGTATTTTTTAAAGGTGTTTTTAAAGCATTTGCTTTATGGATTAAAATACTAATAGGCTAATAAATAATTTGCATATCGGACAAAATTGCGTTGCAGCAAATCCTCTAAATTTTAAGATATATAGAACAGAGAAACATAAAATCTGAAAATATAAGCAGCTACAATTATTAAAGTTTTACATATACTCTATGCCAGTATAATTTGTAATTATAATTATTTTATAGTATATTCTATAACATTATAATTTTAATAGAATTATAAAATAAATATAATCAGCCCTGTTTTAGGCTTTTCCTTACTTTTATATTTTAGACATTCATCAATAATGGAGATAAATAGAAAAATTTCTCGCCATTTCTAAATTGGACGTGCCTTTATATAGAAATATCTTTAAATCTTTAGGCCTACAGATTACATAATGAACGTTTCTATTTTCGATTTGAATTATTTCGTTTTAAAGTGGTAATTTAAAGCTTTTGTTCATTGTGAAGCGATGTTCAAGAACAGACGGCAGAAAGCGCATCTTCTGTTTTCCTTTATTTTATAAACGCATGAGTTGTTTATAGGCTATTGTGAGTGCACTAAAATAAAAATGGACCCGTTACAGGTCAGAATGATGTATTACTCCTATACCTTTATAAGCAAAAATGAAGAAATTATTTATTTATTTTCACACAAAAAAAGTGATTGCACTGGTGCCTCCATTTTTTTCACAACCTTTCAAACATCTAACCTCACAATTGTTAATGAGGGTCGTTCGTGTCACTTTTAAACTTGCCATTTCACCTTTCACCTTCCCCCCAACCTATGAATAAAGGTGAGAAGAGCTGGCTTGGCTCCGGGGGGGGGTGAAGTGCTAGGGGTGTCTCATTTCTCGTTAGGTTGGAAGGGTAGGGGGAAGGGGAAGGGCCAGATAGGCCTCCAAACAAAGAATTTTCGGGACCTCATTTCAAACGAAGGGCTAAGAGAAATTTCCATTTTCCAACATGCCTGCTCACTCGAGCAAGCAGACTTATAAATATAGGTAATTTTTGCCATTAATAAGGATATTTATGACAATTTTTCATTATATGTATATTACCTTTAATCTTGTGTTTGTGTTTATGGTGTTGTTCTGTAAATAAACGTTTGCAAAAAATCGCTAAAGTTTGCTAGCAGATAGCACTGTTTGCACTGATTGATATTACAAAATATATTTTTATGTCATATACACTTGACTGCAAGTTAGAAACATGGAAGGCCATGTGGCGAGGGAATTTCCCACACCCCAGTCATTTAAATCAGTACATAATAATGAAAAAAAAAAAAATACCTTACAATTAAAAAGAAGCAGATTTTTACCATCTGAAATTTCTTAAACCAGTGAACCCCTGTAAACATTTCAGTCCAAGGATCCAGTAAACCAATGCGCTCAAATTGAAAGTTCAAAAGGAAATTCAATGGAGTAGAATTTAACACTTTCTCAGAGTTAGATTTTAACACTTTCTGGAGTTAAAATATTAATCATTTGGAGAGTAATTTTAACTCTAAAATTTAGTTAATTATAATTTAAACTCTTTAACCAGTGTTAAAAACACTTCTTAGGGTAAACACAATATGTTTTATGTGGAAATGACTACACTGAAAGCCATACTCTCAACTAGCTGCTTTTATTTCAGGAAATACATAGATTGGATTTTGAAATTCCATGCATGTAAACACTTTGAAATTAACTGCTGTCATAAAATACTGTAAAATCTAACAGCAAAACATTTACATTTAATACATGTCTGCAGTGCCAACAAGAAATGTTTAGTAAAATTGTATACAGCATAGTCAAAAACACATCATTGCATTATATAAAATCAAACCTGAATAATTATAAAATAGTGCAGTAGTATTGTGTAACCAGAGGTAGATATACATCAGATGAAGTAACAAGAAACAACTCCACAGTGATACCAGGATACATTCCATGAATTAGTTTGAGGCGCCTGAATAAAAACAAAACTGAAAGCTGAAGGATGGAGCACAGAGGACAGAACTTAACATTTTGCTTAAATAAGAATACTGCTTGTTCAACTGCCTTGCTCTCAGTTCTTTGACTTCAGTTCTACCTATATCATTATTATATACATTTGTCTTTAAAAAAAAATATGTACAGGCTGGACAGAGCATCATGATACTTTACTTTACTTGAACAGCTCTTCAACAATACCCAAGGTTTCACATGACTGACAAGGCGAAACTTCTCAGTCCAAGACGATGTAAAAGGTGGAAACCTGTGCTTTTGATGTCCCTGAGGAAAGATGATATGGCTGAGGGTTTTCTTTAGTGGCCAGATGATGGTCATCAATACTTTGGCATGACCGAAACACAAGATAAACATCCCTTTATAAACAATAGGCATTAAAGGAAGAGTCCACTTCCAGAACAAAAAAATACAGATAATTTACTCACCCGCTTGTCATCCAAGAGGTTCATGTCTTTCTTTTCTTTCTTCAGTCACAAAGAAATTGTTTTTTTTTTTTAAGAAAAGATAATCGTTCAGACAAATGTAAAAATATATATTTTTTTCAATAACATTTTGAAGTATTATTTAATACTTACCAGTCCTTTGACATCCAAAAAGCAAGAAAACATGTAGTACATCAGCTGAGCCCTGGTCATCTTTTTTCAGTGTTGTTTTATCTCAAAAACTTCTGCTGGACTACACAATAACATCAACAACATGTTATTTACAAAATAAATCATAAAATTACAGTCACTTACTCTTTATTAACTGATTACTAAACACATAACTCACCTGAATTGAGAAAATCTGAGAAACAAATTTCGTCCAGTTTTACTACTACTTCCCTCCATCCAGCACTTCTGTCAACATCCTGACAATGAAGAGAAAACATGTAATTTAAAACAACCTGTTAGTGTGATTGAAAATGCAAAATGTTTAATATGAAAGCCACGAACTCTCATAGGTCACGAGTCACTACTAAAACATTTGTAACGTTAGCCGTTACGACTCAAAACATTGCAGGCATTACTTTACACGTTCATGGCTAAACTATGATCGTTTTTAGCCAGGGTAAAGTTAGACTTAGACACTTCAGTTTACTGACATTGCTAGATATTACCTCGTCTCGTCGGCATGACATTATGGAAGCTTAACAGAATGTTTCTTGAGCGAGTCGCAACTTAAATTTGACAGCAAAACACTCGTTTACAAAAAAATAAGGTGAACAGAAAGACGTAAGCTAATATTAGCTTGTTCACATCGAAAAAAAGTCCGCTCAAAACAGCCATGTTTTGCATCGGAGATTCATTCAACACAAAGTTCGCCGCGGTTATTGGCGTCAGTACACTAACGTAACAGCTATAATCAGCTGTCTGTCAGAAGATAAAGAACATTTTGGAGTTAGTTTTTTACCTACCTCATGACGAAGTAGACAACTTCATCAGTCGATCGTGTGGCAGAACCAGGCTCGTGTCATGGCGCGCTCCTGATGTAACGTTATTGTTAAAACGTGCCCCTGAACACCAATGAATGAACTCCGAAATACAACACAGCCAGGGAGTATCCCGTAACACAAACTGTTGTGAAAGTTAAAGAATAAACTCCAAAAATTTAACTCTTTCACACTTTTTTGCCTAACTCCTGATTTTCGAACTCCAGCAATTTGCTGTACACAAATGAAGCATTTACCCACTTCTCAAGGCACCACTACACCACAGATTTGCAATTTGCCGTGCATGTGATAACGCATTGTTTGTTTTGCTTACGGCCATATGTGTACATGTGAATGAACGGTGCGTACACCGTACATTTGTACTTTTTGCAACGCTACAACATTTTTTTCAACATCTTGAAATGTGTGATAAACATCGGCGCATGTCCTCTGATGTAACATTAAGAACTAGCGACAACGTATGATGACGTATAACAGTGTTGTAGTGGTTTCCCATTCCTTAGCTAAGCTAAGCTACAGCAGCAACACGGCAAAAGTAGTTTACTACATCTAAGCTATTTTTCAAAATGTAATTTTTCTACATGGTATGAACCATCATCTTACCAAATCAATGCTTTCTCAGTGGTCAATAAAATTGTCAGTCATACAGGCATAAAAGTTCAGTTTAACGTTACTTGTTTATTCAACAACGCTTCCAAACCAATTTGGCAACAAAAATCAGCATCATTTACAGGGCTGGATTTATCTCATATTGTGACATAGGCAAACAAAATTTTGGAGGGTTGAATTCTTTCTTTTAAAAAATGTTTTGAAAAAAAAAAGGCACTTGTTTCTGAATATTAAACGAATAAAACAGGGGAAACACAACAATACTGAATAACTGAATAAACTAGCCATACAAAGATTGATTTCAAAGATTTCATGAGAGCCTGATTTTTTTAATTCTCAAAATTTATAGAACAGAACATGGAAGTTTGAAGTATCAAGAATATTATATCCGCTCCTCGAGTACAATACCTTTTTGGACGCCTTGAGAGAGAAATTTATCTTTACGGATTACATAAACGAGTTTTTGTTTTCAATTTGTTTTATTTCGTTAAGTAATAATTTAAAGCTTCCTATAGATATGATTATCATCTCTGTAGAAATTAATACAATATTAAATAATTATATAGGCGATGCTGTATATGCTAATGATGTCTGTGCGCAATGTAGACAGCATTCACAAGTTTATCATGAATAAACATTACATAAAGTACTTAAAATTTAATAGCCTCACAAGAAACATTTTATGCATCCCAGAGTCTTGTCCATTAACTGACCTTCTTTTTTTCCATAATATTTGTATTATTCGTTTATATTCGTTATTTTCACCTTTATTTTGATC